>NW_027361716.1:16327500-16745000 GCF_039654945.1 Dendrobates tinctorius
TTCACACAGTAACACGCAGGGGAACCAAAAATATATCCGGCGGCCTGCAAGAGCAGTCCCAAGGTATTTGAGGGATCAGGTCATCCCTCACAGGTTCCTGGGCTGATGATGTCATCCAGACCGCCCCCAGGACCAGGCTGGATGGTGATGCACCAGCCCTTTCATGACTGACCGAGGTGCGAAGCCTGCGTCCAGCGGACGCCTGCGCAGGAGCCTCATAACTATCGCCGCCATCACTCGGGGTTGAAGCACAGCGCCTCCCAGAGACCGAGGCCGGGACCGCAGGCCACAGGTCAGACGGTGATAGGACAGTCCGGCGCCTCCTAGTGGTCGAGGCCAGAACAGCAGGCCCTGAGTCTGACGGTGATGTGACAGTCCGGCGCCTCCTAATGGCCGAGGCCGGGACAGCAGGCCCTGAGTCTGACGGTGACGTGACAGACATTAGGTCGCCACCAGGTAGACCTATTATATCTGGACGAGGGAATTTCCTTGAAAACATCAACAAATGGATTGATCATCATCTTCAGCCGTTAGTGTCCAGTCACCCCTCCTTCCTTAAGGACACGGGAGATCTATTGAGGAAGGTCAATGGACTCTGCTTGGAGAGTGATTCTCTTTTTGCTTCAGGTGATGTGGAGTTCCTATATACCAGCATTAAGCATACAGATGGCCTACGTGCTGTCCGATTCTTTCTCACCACTTCCACCATTTCGGTGGGACTTAGGGACCTCATCCTGGAGCTTCTCGAGTTCACTCTCACACACAACTTTTTTGTGTTTAAGGGGTCATTCTACCTACAGCTCCAGGGGACTGACATGGGAGCGGCCTTTGCGCCTTCCTATGCCAATCTCTTTCTGGGGCTGTGGGAAAGGGACCTCTTCCTGTCTGATAAACAGGGGTCGATTGAGCGTGTCCAATTATGGGCATGCTACATCGTCGATATCTTCTTTATCTTTCAGGGAAGCTCCACCGACCTTCAACAATTTGTGTCTACTTTGAACAGTAATGATCTGAATATCAGACTCACTTTGATTTGGGATTCGGTGAGGATCAACTTTTTCGATGTTTCCATCCGAAAGGATGTGGGAGGTATAATCCAAACGGATATCTACCGTAAAGAAACATCTACTAATACCTTACTCCATGCCTCTTCCTGCCATCTGCATCATCTCATTAAGGCTATTCCTGTGGGGCAGTTTTTGCGACTTCGTCGCATTTGTTCCACCGATGCAGACTTTGAAACTCGAGCTAATGAATTGAAAACACGTTTCTTGACACGCGGATATAGCAGACGGAGTGTCAAGAAGGCCTCTCAATGTGCAAAATATGCAGTCCGCAATGATCTGCTCTACAGGAACCGGAATAGATCTGAAGAGAATGATATGGTCAGATTTGTCACTTCCTTTCATTCCCAGCATGGATTGATGCGTGATGCCATGGTAAAGGCCTGGCCCATCCTTAAGGTTGATCCAATCCTAACTAGATTTCTCCCGGAATATCCATCCATCACTTTTAGGAGGGCTAGGAATTTAAGAGATCAATTGGTAGCTAGCCTTTATGTCAATTATCAATCACATACGTTTCTGGATGACATTCCGGCCAGGCATGGATGTTCTCCATGCGGCAGATGCGTAGCTTGTCCCAACATTGAACGAAGTACCTCATTTACCAACTATGATGACACTAAGACATTTACCATCAGACAACGTATATCATGTACCACCCGATATGTGATATACTATGCTATGTGTCCCTGTGGACTTATTTAAGTGGGTATGACCACACGGCAATTGAAAGTCCATACAAGGGAACACGTCTTGGGTATACAGGCTGCCTCTGCTTGCATTGATAACGCAAATTTGAAAACCCTGCCTAGGCACTTTAAGGAATTTCACCAGTGCAATGCTACGCTACTCAAAGTTCGGGGTATTGATGCTCTCAATATTAATATAAGGGGTGGTAAATTGTGCAATCGCTTGGCCAGGTCTGAAACGAGATGGATCTGGACCCTAGGTACCATCCACCCATATAGATTAAATGAAAACATCTCATATGCCCCATTTTTGTAGCTTCGTCCTGCAGAGCATTTGCGTGACCACTGTAGTTTTGTTCTTTTATTTATTTTATCATTTTTTTCTTTATCTCCTGTAGTATCATATATGTATGATTGATTATCCTTCGGAGATTGTGGATGAAGTCCGAAGACTCTTTGAAGATATTGAAGATAACCGGCCTGAATGGACTTGCATATCTATTATGACATCATTATGATGTATCATACAGTACGAGTAATATTTGTTTCCTATTTTTGATCGTATTCAACACATCCTTTTTATTTTTATGCTGTGTGTATTAGGAGGAGTTGTATTATACATATCCTTATGTTTTGCAGATTGTGCAATAAGCCAGTTCATTTTATATATCTGTGCCTTACCACCTATTTTTGTTCTGTGTTGGCATATACATGGGTATATATCTGGCTATCTGTATGTTGCATTATGTGTATTCATATATACATTTGTGTCTGTAGGTACTTTTGCACACATCAGTTATGTACACATCTTATATGGCTATATTTGATTCCCATTGAGTTGTGGATTGAATCATGTGTACATAGTTATACGTATATATGCCAACCCTCTACATGTTTAATATTATTCCACTGTTCAACTATAATTATTTTCATGCAATATGTCTAATGTTTGAGTCCCAGTGGAGTTCTTACTCTGAATTGTGTTTCACATATGGTGGGATTGGATGAACTGGCTATATTTGCCTTATGGAGTATTGTGCATAAGGTTCTGTGTATCTTTTCACACCCAATATATGATTTCTAGGCCCGTTTTTTCCTATATGGGCTCTTTAGGTGCCATGATGCTTTATTAGTATCACATTACGCACAATATTTTATTTTTTATATATATATTTTATAATTTTTTCCCTGCCCTTAATTTTGCCCCTTTCCAAAATGGCGGTTTTCACATGTAATGCTTCTTGCGCATGTATGCTGCCTGTCGGCCAGACAGTTAACTCCTACTGCCTAGCGACGCCTGATCACGTGGGCCCGCGTGCTTCCGGCGTCGCCGCAGTGATGACTCAGCTGGTGAATGACGGGCAGCTTATGCGCCCATGTGACTTCCGGTGAGCGCGCTACTTAAACCCGGTGGCTGCGTCCATCCACCATGTCCCCTGAGGAAGGAGCTGCGGCTCCGAAACGCGCGTCAGGAACAGGACCTGCCGCACTGCACCATCCTCACTGCTCCCAGGTAATCATGTTGCGGCTCCTGGATACCCAATGTTTACATTAGAAACCAGCTTGCTCACTGGTCCTGATCGCTAGAGGGGCTGTCTATGTGACAGCTCACCAGCGAATAGCCTAACGATGTCCCAGTGATCCCATCCATGTCGGATCGTTGGTGGGATCACTGGGACAACGTTATGTGAAACGGGGGCTTTAGAACTTATAAGGCATTAATCCCAAACCTGATGCCTGTCTATGCTATACCTATTGCCACATCTCACCCTACACAAATTGCAGATAAGAGAGGTATTACTGTAGAATAGAGAAGGGATTTTATCGAGCCCCAAAAAATTTTTTCCTTGTACGTGGCAGCTGCAAAGTCTGGAGAAACACAAGTAGCACTTGCACCTTTGATGAAGTTCAGAGTACAGATTTCCATAAAAAACATAAATCAGTCAATGAGTCCATGCAAAAAAGCAACAGTAAGGCTTAGAATTTATAAGGCAATAGTGCCTGAGTCGATGCTTGTCATATGCTATACCTACTGCAACAAATCACTGTAGACGAACTGCAGATAAGAGAGGTATTATTGTAAAATATAGAAGGTATGTGAACTGGCCCTGAAAAGTTATTTTTCTTGAACATGGCAGCCACAAACTCTGGAGGAACAAAAGTAACACTGGCATCTTTGATGAATTTCAGAGTACAGATTAATGTAAAAAACTTGAATCGGTCAATGAGTCCATGGAAAAAAGCAGCAGCAAGGCTTAGAATTTATAAGGCAATAATCCCTGAATAGATGCCTGTCATACGCTATACCTACTGCTACACCTCACTGTAGACAAAGTATTGATAAGAGCGGTATTATTATAACAGAATAGAATCTATTTGAATTAACCCTGAAAAAGTGATTAGTTTAATTTAGCAGCAAGAACTCTTATTTCATGAGCTTTGCTGGGGAATATAGTGGAGCATTTTACATCTACTCAGCCTGGAATGGAGGATACCAGGATATTTTGTACTTACTGTTCAAACTCTGAGAAAACTGGGAGGCTCTGAGGAAACTGTCCCAGACCTTTGAGAGGGTTCCCCTGCTTCTGCTGCATCTGGTGTGTGTCTCCATAATCTCCACTCCTTGGTTAACCAAAGAACTGTGACCTCTGCCGCTAACGTTGTCAGATTGGAATTTTTTTTAATAATTCTTTCTTCAAATAAGGCCTTCTAGTACTGCAACATTTTATTAGAACTCGTTCCCCACATGAACGAGAGATGTAAAGTTCTCCTTGTAGCATGTGTATAGAAGGGTGACTAACCAGTGGTTAGTGTTAGCCAAAATGCATACAACACGAGCATCATGGGAAAGGCAGCAGAACATAAACTAAGCCATGTGTGCTAGACTGCCAACAGCAAAGACTTCCCTGTCCCCACTAAGATGGCAACTGTACATGTTATCCTCCTCATCCTCCTCCTTGTCCTCCCTTTTCTTGTCTTCAGGCCATCCATGTTGAACAAACAGGATGAAGTAGGTGTAGGTACTACCATCTGTAGCACAGGCAACAAGCTCCTATTCCTCCTCCTCTTCATTATCACTCAAACTGCGTTGAGAAGATGAGATGAAGCTGGGCTGTGTAGCATCACCCAGTATAGTTTCTTGCTCCATCTCACCTTGCTCCGCCTGCAAAGTCTCCCCTTTAATTGTAAGTAGTGAGCATTTCAGCATTTGAGTAGATGGAGAAGTGGGATGGTGACGCTGATTATGGCATCATCGCCGCTCACCATCTTGGTCGAGTCTTCAAACTTTTGGGGAACCACACAAATGTCAGACATCCATTCCCACTCACCAGCTATTATGTGTGGAGGCTGACCGTAATACCAATAGGCATGGTGCAGCTGGTATTCAACTATTGCCCTCTGCTGCTCACAAAGCCTTGCCAACACTTGGAACGGTGAGTTCCAACGAGTGGTGAAATTGCACACCAGTTGGTGAGCTGGAAGTTGAAAACGCTGCTTGAGCACTGCCATGGTTGTGGCATCTGCAGCTGTCTTGCGGAAATGGTCACACAAGAGGCATACTTTCACAAGCGGCTCAGGCAAATCTAGGTAGGTTTTTAGAAACTGCTGAACCACTAAGTTGTGCACATGGGCCAGGCATAGTATGTGTGCAAGGATGCCAAGCCTTCAGAGCTGTCACAAGGTTACAACATTTTCACACATGACCATGCCTGGTTGTAGGTTCATCGGCAAGAGTCACAGATCAGTCTGGTCTGTTAGACCTTTCAACAAGTCCGCAGCAGCGTGTGATTTGTTACCTATCAGATTAACTCATCAGAGCTTGTACTAATTAGCCGAGGCAGTGCTGCAGTGCTTCAAGCTTGCAACTGATGATAACATTTGTTAAGTGGAGGGTGAGGAGGAGGTTCAGAAAGTGCTGTAGAAGGTGCGGGCAACCCTGATTGAACCAGGGTTCGCAATCTTCCGTGTCGGTAGCACGTGTTCCGTCCCTGGCCCCGGCTTCCACAATGTTCACCCAGTGTGCCATCAGGGAAATGTAGCATCCCTGGCCACAAGCACTTGTCCAGGTGTCCATGGTTAAGTGGACCTTCCCAGTCACAACATTGGTAAGGGCACGGCTAATGTTGTGGGAAACATGCTTGTGTAAGGTGGGGACTAGAGATGGAAGGACACCTGAATGTTCGGGTCCGGCAGGTTCAGCCGAATAGTTGCAAAAAGTTTGGGTTCGGGTGCCAGAACAGTACCCGGACATGAACCCAAACCAGGACCCCATTCACTTGAATGCGGGGCTCAAACATGCAGTGTTTGCTGCACTGTAATGTTCATGACAGCGTGACAAACACAGCTTCTGATCAGCAGTGAAATCATTCCCGCCGGTCAAAGAGCCGCAGTTCCCATGCTGTTAGAAGACAGCGTGAGCGCTTAGCTGTGATTGGAGGTATAAAGTTTGTGTCAGCTGATGTGACTACTGATCCCATCATTCGTCACCTGCAGCCGCTAGTAACAGTGAGAGCAGTTGCGGCAGATGGGAGTATTCATTAGCCACTCCTGCGCTGTAAATAAATAATTTTAAAAAATGGCATGTTTTCCCCTGTATTTTTGCTAACCAGCCAGACGGAACTTACAGCCGTCAGCTTTAGCAAGGCTAGTTATCAAGAATAGAGGGGTAATAAATAATTTAAAAAAACAGCATGGGGTCCCCCCCATTTTTGACAACTAACCTTGCTAAAGCAGACAGCTGGGGTCTGGCATTCTTAGGCTGGTAAGGGGCCATAGATCTTGGCCTCCCAGCCTAAAAATAGCAGCCCACAGCTGCCCAGGAAAGGCACGTCTATTAAATGCGCCATTTCTGGCTCTTCCCGCTTGCCCTGTAGTGTTGGCAAGTGGGGTTCATATTTATGGGGTAGATGTCACCTCTGTATTGTCAGGTGACATCAAGCCCACAGCTTAGTAATGGAGAGGCGTCTATAAGACACCTATCCATTACTAATCCTATAATTGTATGGTAAATAAACACACATCCAGAATAAAGACCTTTATTTGAATTAAGACAAAACGCAGTTTTCTACTTTTATTTAAATGCCTAATTCCAGCGAAGCCCTTGAGCTCCTGTAATGAAAGTAAATTAAAAAACAACAATACACCATACCTGCCTGTGATTTTGTCCCGCAATGTAATCCATGTCTGGGGGGATGAATAGTTTCCAACCTGGATGGTGCCAAGATGTGTCCGTCCAGGGTGAAAACTACTGGTGACTTAACTGCTGCGAGAGCAGCCTCAGAGACTGGTGGTGATGTCATAGAGGTTACTTCTGGTCACTGAGGTGCCGTTCCCAGCCGGGCTGAACGGCGGTGACCTCAGTGAGATCCCCACTAGCACGGTGAGAAAAACTCTCACTGTGCTAGCAGGGATCTCACCCAGGTCACCGTAGTTCAGTCTGGCTGGGAACGGAGGCTCAGTGACTGGAAGTAACCTCAATGACGTCACCACCGGTCTCTGAGGCTGCGCTCGCAGCTGCTCAGTCACCAGTGTTTCTCAGCCTGGACAGTCACGTCTTGACACCGTTCAGGTTGAAAACTGTTTATCCCCCAGACATCGATTGCGGCGTGGGACAGAACAATGGACAGGTATCATGGTGGGAGGAAGGAGGATCATAGTGAGGATTATGTGGTCCTGAAGCACGGCTGCTGAGAATGGACTGTGTGGTAAACAGGGTGGTGATGGCAAAGTGACTGGAAGCATTATCTGCTATGCATCTAACAACCTTTGCACACTGGTGTGGCTTCAAGAGTTGTGTTCCGCACCTCCCTTCAAAGTGGGACAGGAAGGTAGATCGATATGATGTGTGTGTTTGTTGTGCTCCCATGGCTGGCACTGTTTCACCTCGTCTATGGCCTCTGCCTTTGTGCTCAACTTTGTGCTCACCATCAGCATCACATCCACTTCCCCGTCCCTTACCACGCGACTTGTCCATTTTAAATTACAAATGATGTTAAAGAGAGTATTACAACGCCAGCAAAATTTGCACACTACAAATGGATGAATAAGACTGCAGTATCAATATAGCAGTACTTTTTTAACAAACAATTTTTTTTTGTGGTTCTGAGGCCCTATTGTAGCACATGAAATGCCATATATAAAATTTCACTGCACAAAAAATTGCAATATTACAATGCCAGCAAAATTTGCCCAATTCAGAAAGACGTATAAGTGTATGTGTGCACGTTGAGCACTTGCTTGCAAATTTTCTGCAAGGTTACTGCATCTCTTGTTAGCAAAAACTGCAGAAATTCTGATGAGTTTTTGGTGCTTTTTTGCATGCATTTTTTGCATGTATTTTTCCCTGTGCATTCAATAGGGCCAAAAATCGTATGAAAAAACTGACAAAGAATTGACATGCTGGGTTTAAACCCACAGCAAATCCTGAAAAGAAAAATACTGATCATGTGCACAACACTTCACGATTCTCACTGACTTTGTTGGCATAAGGATTTTCTAGCATTTTGGGGACAATTCCAAGTGGAAAAAATCCCTCAAAAATGCACCGTTTGTACAAAACCTAAGACTGCATTATCAATATAGCAATGCGATTTTTTAAATAATTTTTTTGGGGGGTGAGATTTTGAGGCCCAGCTGTAGCACAATAAATGCCGTATAAAATTTCACTGCTCAAAAAAATTGCAGTATTACAAGGCCAGGAAAATTTGCACAATTCAGATGGACATACACTACCATTCAAAAATTTGGGGTCACCCAAACAATTTTGTGTTTTCCATGAAAACTCATACTTTTATTAATCGAGTTGCCAAATGAATTTAAAATCTAGTCCAGACATTGACAAGGTTCGAAAAAAAGATTTTTATTTAAAATAATAATTTTCTCCTTCAAACTTTCCTTTAGTCAAAGAATGCTCCCTTTGCAACAATTACAGCATTGCAGACCTTCGGCATTCTAGCAGTTAATTTGCTGAGGTAATCTGGAGAAATTTCACCCCAAGCTTCCAGAAGCCCCTCTGGTTTGGCTTAATGGGCACTTTTTGCATACTCTACGGTCAAGCTGCTCCCACAACAGCTCAATGGGGTTGAGATCAGGTGACTGTGCTGGTCACTCCATCACAGATAGAATACCAGCTGCCTGCTTCTTCCCTATATAGTTCTTGCATAATTTGGAGGTGTGCTTTGGGTCATTGTCCTGTTGTAGGATGAAATTGGCTCCAATCAAGCGCTATCCACAGGGTATGGCATGGCATTGCAAAATGGAGTGATAGCCTTCCTTATTCAAAATCCCTTTTACCTTCTACAAATCTCCCACTTTACCAGCACCAAAGCAACCCCAGACTATCACATTACCTCCACCATGCTTGACAGATGGCGTCAGGCACTCTTCCAGCATCTCTTCAGTTGTTCTGCATCTCACAAATGTTCTTCTGTGTGATCCAAACACCTCAAACTTGGATTTGTCTGTCCATAACACTTTTTTCCAATCTTCCTCTGTCCAATGTCTGTGTTGTTTTATCCATATTAATGTTTTTCCTTTTATTAGCCAGTCTCAGATATGGCTTTTTCTTTGCCACTCTGCCCTGAAGGCCAGTATCTAAGGAGTCGCCTCTTCACTGTAGACACTGACACTGGCGTTTTGCGTGTACTATTTAATGAAGCTGCCAGTTGAGGACCTGTGAGGCGTCGATTTCTCAAATTGCAGACTCTAATGTACGTGTCTTGTTGCCCAGTTGTGCAGTGGGGCCTCCCACTTCTCTTTCTACTCTGGTTAGAGCCTGTTTGTGCTCTACTTCTGAAGGCAGTAGTACACACCGTTGTAGGAAATCTTCAGTTTCTTGGCAATTACTCGCATGGAATAGCCTTCATTTCTAAGAACAAGAATAGACTGTCGAGTTTCGCATGAAAGTTCTTTTTTTCTGGCCATTTTGAGAGTTTAATGGAACCAACAAATGTAATGCTCCAGATTCTAAACTAGCTCAAAGGAAGGTCAGGTTTATAGCTTCTCTAACTAGCCAAACTGTTGTCAGCTGTGCTAACATATTTGCACAAGGGTTTTCAAGGGTATTCTAATCATCCATTAGCCTTCTTGTACAGTTAGCAAACGCAAAGTACCATATAAGAACACTGTAGTGATGGCTATTTGAATTGGGCCTCTATACACCTATGAAGATATTGCATTACAAACCAGACGTTTGTAGCTAGAATAGTAATTTATCACATTAACATTGTAAAGAGTGTATTTCTGAATCATTTAATGTTAGCTTCATTGGAAAAAACTGTGCTTTTCTTTCCAAAATAGGGAAATTTCTAAGTGACTCTAAACTTTTGACAGGTAGTGTATATGACTTCAGTATCAATATAGCAATGCTATTTGTAACCAAACAATTTTTTGTTGTGTTTTAAGGTCCAACTCTTGCACGATAAAAGGCATATAAAATTTCATGGCTCAAAAATTTTTCAGTATTACAATGCCAGCAAATGTGCCCACTTCCGATGGCCGTAAAAGACTGCAGTATCTATATAGCAATGTGATATTTTTAACAAACAATTTTTCTTTGGGGGGCTTTGAGGCCCAGCTGTAGCATGATACATAGCGTCTAAAATTTCACTGCTCATAAAAATTTAAGTATTACAATGCCAGCAAAATTAGCCCAATTTAGGAGCATGCTATGTAAGGCTACATCAAACTACCTCACCTCAACAGACTACCGTCTGAATTGAGAACAACATTCCTTTGCCAGGAGCCTACACTGAATAAGTGCTCTGAGGTTAGATTTAGCGATGGTGGCTGTATCTGGTTCATCATAATGAGTCCCAGTGCTCTAAAAAATTCTTCAACGGAGTTACCTGGCCAGGGAATCATCTGCCAGAGTAAAGGCCCATGTTTGGGGATCCCCCTAAGTAAGGCGATAACCAGCCCCACCAAAGACCTCCCATCCCCTGAAGACAAGGGTATAAGGTGAAAATATAACTTACAATTCTCCCAAAAATTAAGAAATTGCTTGCGAACGCCAGAAAAAGTATCTGGCAATGGAACTTTAGGCTCACAGGATCTTCCGGCCCTAACCACAGGGTCCAGTACATGGGATATACAGTAGACGCTACTCCAGGAGAGGGTACTTCAGTACTTATCTGAGACAGGGCTTGGGTATGATGCCCCACAGTAACAGCCAAATCCTGAAACATGCTAAGCAGATTCTGCACTTCCGATCATGCGCAGTCCCCCTCTCTGAACACGGCACATCATACGCCAGGCTTCAAAGGATCAATGATAAGAGGGGAAGAAGAGCAGCTAAGGCACAACCTGGATCCATACAGATGCCCCAGAACACACTAAAAGGGCTGGATATAATTTTATGACTGAGCCCTAACTGTTAAGAACAGGTCACCGAGGAGGATGGGAGGAATAGCCTAGGCCACCAGGAAACCAGAAAGGTTGTTCACTTAGCGAATTGCAGACCCCTAATCCTAACAACACAACTAACAGTAGCCGTGGAGCGTACCAACGATGCCCTAGATGCCTCGTCACAGCCGGAGAACTAAGTAGGCCTAAAGCAAGAAGGGTGAAATCTAAACTTCCCCAGAGTAGAACCCCAAAGAAATAGATAGCCCCCAAACATATATTGTCGGTGAGACTAGATGAGGGACAAACACAGGCAGAAAATAGACTGCGCAAATGGTGGGACCCAAGCTGTCTAGATAGGATAGGAAAGGAAAGACACTGCCTGCAATCACGCAAAAACCTAAAAAATCCAACACGTCTGATGTACAAAAAACACTGAGGTCTCATGACCTCTACCCCACTATATCAGCATTCTGGTGTAAACTGGCAGCAAAGCAAAAGAGACTAATATAACTGGGGACTGAACAAACTGACACAAGTTGTAACATATGGAGAGGGGTCCAGCACAGCCCCAGCAGGGAGCACGCTGAACCCGTACAGCAAAGCAGAAAGAGGCAAAACCAGATCAGAAGCAAAGGATTAGCAAATGAACAACTTAGCTGAAAAATGCAGGATCAGGCAGGAGACAGCAGACCTCTAGTTGCACAGGAAGAACTAATCACCAGCAACAATTGAGGGACACCTGGTCACTTAAATACTCCCAATCAGTAACACCAGATTTCCAATCATCATCGTCAGGTGGCAGACCTCTGTCAATCCGGCCAGCTCCACTACCCACAGTAACCACCAGAGGGAGCCCCGAATCAGAAGTAAAAGAATTCACAACACCTAACACTCTCACTGGGATGAAAAAAACAAGGGAGATGTTAAACTTGCACACCACAGGTTAATATACAGACTAGGCAAATCTGTCAACTGACCCTGATTTGTCCCTGCCTGACCGTGGAGGTCTGCACCCTAAAATTATGCAATGGCATCCCTACTCAACATCAGCTGACCCTGAGTGTCCTTACCTGCACCCTCAACTATACACAGAGTGTAACGCAAAACAACAACAGAATGTAGTGCACACAGACACGATAAGACACAGGGCTAATGACGTGTTCACACAGTCATACATGAAAGATGGAAGAAAAAGACAGGAACTCAAAAAGACCTTCAGTACATGTAAAAACCCCCAGACCCTTAATGTAATAAAATGGGAAAAGGACTGTGAAAGGGAACAGTCAAGCAACCAAAGAAGAAGCAACAGAGAAAACCTCAGCAAGATAATCCTTCACTGGGGATCAGAAACTCCAAACATTCATCTAACTTGGAATATAGCAAGCGAAAACTGCATGTACCAGGTGAGTAAAAATAACCCCTCCCAAGATGCGCTAGGTGTCAGGAAAATGCGCTTTTTTAACTTTTAAATTCTTTATAAATTCTTAGAGATTGGTCTGCCTAGACCCTGGTCTGCCATTGCAAGGATGCCATTATAAGGATAAATATTGAAATATGCCAGACGAATAACTCCCTGCTATAGATGCTTCATTGTTGTTGTCACTATGCTTCACTTTTGGTATCAATCTGACAATCGATCTGCTTCATCCTCCGGTATGTCCCCTGGCTGCAATCCCTTCAGCACCCATCTCTCCTGAACCCCAATCACTCCTGTATCTATCTGCTATCAATGGTATGTCCCCTGGCTGCAATCCCTTCAGCACCCATCTCTCCTGAACCCCAATCACTCCTGTATCTATCTGCTATCAATGATAGATCTGCCCTCCTGTATCTTTTTTTCTCTATTCCTTACTGACTTCTAATTAATCCCCTCATGTGTGTGTAACCAGT
The DNA here is from genome assembly GCF_039654945.1 of Dendrobates tinctorius. Lineage (NCBI taxonomy): Eukaryota > Metazoa > Chordata > Amphibia > Anura > Dendrobatidae > Dendrobates > Dendrobates tinctorius. Next base: position 16,340,489 of record NW_027361716.1, read on the forward strand.
CTCCCTGCTGCCCCTCCCTCCTGATCACACCTGGGCCTGTTTGATGTATATTTGAGCCATTATAAATTCTTAGAGATTGGTCTGCCTAGACCCTGGTCTGCCATTGCAAGGATGCCATTACAAGGATAAATATTGAAATATGCCAGAAATGAGCCAGAAGTGACCAGGAGGTACGCCAAAACTCTGTTTAAAATACTACATTTCTTTCTGTCAGCTCCACACTTACTCTTACCATGCTGAAATATGCTCTAATGGTTTTGCCTTCATTACTCCTGACTCTCCTTTGCTATCCACAGACCCCAGCATCCTCTAACCAAGTAATAATCTCTCCTTCCCTCTTGCCCCCCCAACTGACCACCTCCGCTGACCTGCTCCTCAACTTCAGATCTCTCCTAACAGCACACAAAACACATCTCCCACTCTCCTCCTCTCACCTGCTCTGCCTTTCTCTGCTTCTCCTCACTGCTGGCGACATATCTCCCAATCCTGGACCCCCACAGCTCACACCTCCCATTATTACCCCCTTTTATCACTCCCAATCCAAAAAAACACCCAAAATCTTTCCAACCTCAAACCTGTGCCTTTGATGGCCACCACCCTGCTCCCTCTCTCTGTATCACTCTGGAATGCCCGCTCCATCTGCAATAAACTCCTTGTGATTCACAACCTCTTTATATCCTGCAATTTTTCCTTCCTTGGCCTCACTGAAACATGGCTGACACACTCCGACACCTCCTCCCCTGCTGCGCTATGCTATGGCGGCCTCCACTTCACCCACACTCCTCGCCCTGGAAATAGACATGGTGGAGGAGTGGGCCTTCTCCTTTCTTCCAATTGCACCTTCAACCCAATCCCACCTCTACCCTCCCTTATCCTCCCCTCTTTTGAAGTCCACTCTGTCCGCATCTACTCTCCCTCCAACCTCCAAGTGGCTGTCATATACCGACCTCCAGGCCCCACCACTGCCTTTATTGACCAATTCTCCCCCTGGCTCCTCCACTTTCTCTCTGCTGACATTCCCACCATCACCATGGGTGACTTCAACATCCCCATTGACACCCACCAGTCAGCAGCCTCAAAACTTCTGTCGCTCACTTCTTCTTTTGGACTTACTCAGTGGTCCTCCTCAGCCACCCACACAGATGGACACACATTAGACCTGGTCTTTACCCGCCTCTGCTCTCTTTCTAACTTCACAACCTCACCTCTCCTTCTATCTGACCACCATCTACTCACTTTCTCATCCCTCACCTCCTCACCTGTCACCCATGTCCAGCAACACGCGCACCCCCACAGAAACCTTGCACATCTAGACTCTCGCGTGCTCTCTGACTCTGTCCTACCACTGTCCTACATATCTTCACTCCATGACACAGACACTGCCACTAGTTTCTACAATGCCACTCTTGCATCAGCCATCGACTCGGTCGCACCTGTCATGCATAACAGAGTGCGATGAATCAATAGACAACCCTGGCACAATAACACCACTAAAAAGCTTTGGCAAGCATCCAGAATTGCTGAACGGCGCTGGAAGATAACGCATTCCCAAGATGACTTCACTGCACTCAAACAAGCAACACTCGCATTCAAATCAGCTCTCACCTCTGTTAAACAGGCCAGCTTGGCATCCTTTGTATCTTCCTTATCCCACAACCCCAAACAGTTGTTCAATGCTTTTAACTCCCTCCTCCGCCCACCACTGCCCCCTCCAACTTCCCTAATCTCTGCAGAGGACTTCGCCATGCACTTCAAAAACAAGATAGACCAAACACGGCAAGTCTTTATTATGCAACCACCACAAACCCTTTGTATACCAGACCAATGCCCAAACCCCATAACCTCCTTATCCAACATCACTGAAGGGGAGCTTGCGCTTCTTCTCTCCAAATCACACCTCACCACTTGTGCACTTGACCCCATCCCATCCCACCTCCTCCCCAACCTCGCCACCACTCTTATCCCATCTCTAACCCACCTCTTCAACCTATCACTAACTTCCGGTACCTTCCCTTTTGCTTTCAAACAAGCTACAATCACGCCTATCCTCAAAAAGCCAACCCTTGACCCAACCTCTATGTCATGCTATCGCCCAATATCGCTGCTCCCATTCGCTCCAAACTCCTGGAGCAGCACGTCCACGCTGAACTTTCCTCCCATCTCTCATCTAACCTGCTCTTTGACAATCTACAATCTGGTTTCCGCCCCCATCACTCCACTGAGACAGCCCTGACCAAAATTACTAACGACCTACTTACAGCCAAAGCGAACGGACAATACTCTATACTCCTCCTTCTAGACCTGTCTTCTGCCTTCGATACAGTTGATCACTGCCTCCTACTGCAGATCCTCTCTTCCTTTGGCATCAAAGATCTTGCCCTATCCTGGATTTCCTAATACCTCTCCAACCGCACATTCAGCGTCTCCCACTCCCACACTATCTCCTCATCCCACCCTCTCTCTGTTGGAGTCCCCCAAGGCTCTGTTCTAGGACCCCTACTCTTCTCAATCTATACACTTGGCCTGGGGCAACTCATAAAGTTCCACGGATCCCAATACCATCTTTATGCGATGACACTCAGATCTACCTCTCTGTCCCAGACGTCACCTCTCTGCTGTCCAGAATCCCGGTGTGTCTATCAGCCATATCCTCCTTCTTCTCCTCTCGCTTCCTCAAACTGAATGTGGACAAATCTGAACTGATCATCTTTCCCCCATTTCACAGATCCTCTTTACCTGACCTATCTATCACAATTGACGACATCACGCTTTCCCCCGTACCGGAGGTCCGCTGCCTCGGAGTAACCCTTGACTCTGCCCTGTCCTTCAAACCACACATCCAAGCTCTCTCCACCTCCAGCCGCCTCCAGCTCAAAAATATTTCCAGAATCTGTCCCTTCCTCAACTCTCACTCTACTAAAATGCTTGTGCATGCCCTCATCATCTCGGGTCTCGACTACTGCAACATCCTTTTCTGTGGCCTCCCTGCTAACACCCTCGCACCTCTCCAGTCCATCCTTAACTCTGCTGCCCGACTAATTCATCTCTCTCCTCGCTACTCCTCCACTTCTCCCCTCTGCAAATCTCTTCACTGGTTTCCATTCCCTCAGCGTGTCCAATTCAAATTACTAATACTGACCTACAAGGCCATCTATAACCTGTCTCCTCCATATATTTCTGAATTAATCTCCCGATATCTTCCCTCATCTAATCTCCGATCCTCCCAAGACCTCCTTCTCTCCTCCACACTTATTCGCTCTTCACCCAACCGCCTCCAACACTTCTCCCGAATAGCCCCCATCCTATGGAATTCTTTGCCCCAACACGTCCGGCTATCAACCACACTCGGATCCTTCAGACGGAACCTGAAAATCCATCTCTTCAGGAAAGCCTACAGCCTGCAATGACCCCGCTACCTCCTCACCACTACTGGAGCTACCGCCTCACCATCACTGGAGCTGCTGCAACCCCCCAGCCTACTGTCTCCTCCACCATCCTGTAGAATGTAAGCCCGACAGGGCAGGGTCCTCTGTCCCCTCTATATCAGTCTGTGATTGTTAGTGTGTTTACTGTAAGTGATATCTGTAATTTGTATGTAACCCCTTCTCATGTACAGCACCATGGAATCAATGGCGCAAAATAAATAAATATTAATAATAATAATAATAATAACTTTTCAGTTCAATTCATGAACTTAGGTATTCAAAAAGAAAAAAGGAGTTTTAGTTCCCAAGATAAGATAAAAAAAGATTATTTTATTTATCACAAAACATATACTAAAAATAAACAATTATATGTAGCTGTTCATATGACAGAGTGTCAATTTACAAGAGATAAAGGTGCAACAGAAGTGGCGTGCCTGTCAGCTGGGTAAAGTACTTAGCAAGTGCAATAATCTCTCAGAGGCCCCATAGGTAATGTGAGAATCATGTGGGAATAGTGGATGAGGGCAGGTATATCTCGCCCAGATTCTAGTGTTGAGCATTCCGATACCGCAAGTATCGGGTATCGGCCGATACTTGCTGTATCGGAATTCCGATACCGACTTCCGATATTTTTTCAATATCGGAATTCGGCATCGGAATCGGAAGTTCAGTTGATTGACGGCCTGACGTCATCATGATGCGCGGTGTGTGCGCATCATGATGCGCCGTCATTTCGGGCCTTCCGGGGGTCTCTGCCGGCCTGCCGGGGGGCTGTGCCGGCCTGCCGGGGGGCTGTGTGGACTGCCCGGGGTCTCTGCCGGCCTGCCGGGGGGCTGTGCCGGCCTGCCGGGGGGCTGTGCACCCTGTGGGGGTCTGTACCGGCCTGCCGGGGGGCTGTGCCGGCCTGCCGGGGGGCTGTGCTGATGTCCGGGGGTCTGTGCAAGCATCGTCCGATGGGACTACAAGTCCCATCTGGCGATGCCTGCTACCATGACAGTGATTGACACATTAGCCAATGATGGGACAGTAGTAGTCCCATCATCCGGCTAATGTGTTAAATGTTAAAAAAAAAAAAAAAAAAAAAATACTACATACATACTACATGCTACATACATACTACATATATACTACATACATACTACATACATACTACATACATACTACATGCATGCTACATACATACTACATATATACTACATACATACTACATACATACTGCATGCTACATACATACTACATACATACTACATACATACTACATGCTACATACATACCACATACATACTACATGCATGCTACATATATACTACATGCATGCTACATACATACTACATATATACTACATGCATGCTACATACATACTACATGCTACATGCATGCTACATACATACTACATACATGCTACATATATACTACATACATACTACATATATACTACATGCATGCTACATATATACTACATACATACTACATATATACTACATGCATGCTACATATATACTACATACATACTACATATATACTACATACATGCTACATATATACTACATACATACTACATATATACTACATACATGCTACATACATACTACATACATACTACATATATACTACATGCATGCTACATATATACTACATGCTACATACATACCACATACATACTACATACATGCTACATATATACTACATGCATGCTACATACATACTACATATATACTACATGCATGCTACATACATACTGCATGCTACATGCATGCTACATACATACTACATACATACTACATGCTACATACATACCACATATATACTACATACATACAATACATTCATACAATACATACATAGACATACAGTACATATAACATAGAGTAACATACTTACCAATACTTGTCACATTGTTCCCCGAAGCCATTGTCTTTCCGGAATAAATATTAACATAACAAACCACAAAAATACTCACCCACGATCCGAAGCAGTCCACGAGTGTGTCCCACGACGATCTTGGGTAGAGAACTGCAGCATCAGATGATGCTGCCGTTCTCTACGGGCTGCAGGAATCCAATGACGGAAGGTAGGTATCCTTCCGCACTGTATTCCTCCGCCACTTAAAAAAAAAAAAGTCCCTAGTCTCACTTTATGCCATTGCTGTGTGGGAAATTCCCACACAGCAATGGCATAAAGTGAGACTAGGGACTTTTTTTTTTTTAAGTGGCGGAGGAATACAGTGCGGAAGGATACCTACCTTCCGTCATTGGATTCCTGCAGCCCGTAGAGAACGGCAGCATCAGCTGATGCTGCAGTTCTCTACCCAAGATCGTCGTGGGACACACTCGTGGACTGCTTCGGATCGTGGGTGAGTATTTTTGTGGTTTGTTATGTTAATATTTATTCCGTAGACGACAATGGCTTCGGGGAACAATGTGACAAGTATTGGTAAGTATGTTACTCTATGTTATATGTACTGTATGTCTATGTATGTATTGTATGAATGTATTGTATGTATGTAGTATATATGTGGTATGTATGTAGCATGTAGTATGTATGTAGTATGTATGTAGCATGCATGTAGCATGCAGTATGTATGTAGCATGCATGTAGTATATATGTAGTATGTATGTAGCATGCATGTAGTATATATGTAGCATGTATGTAGTATGTATGTGGTATGTATGTAGCATGTAGTATATATGTAGCATGCATGTAGTATATATGTAGTATGTATGTAGTATGTATGTAGCATGCATGTAGCATGTAGTATGTATGTAGCATGCATGTAGTATATATGTAGTATGTATGTAGCATGCATGTAGTATATATGTAGCATGCATGTAGTATATATGTAGTATGTATGTAGTATATATGTAGCATGTATGTAGTATGTATGTAGCATGCATGTAGCATGTAGTATGTATGTAGCATGCATGTAGTATATATGTAGCATGCATGTAGTATATATGTAGTATGTATGTTGCATGTAGTATGAATGTAGCATGTATGTAGTATGTAGTATGAATGTAGCATGTATGTAGTATGTAGTATGAATGTAGCATGTAATTTTTTTTTTTTTTTACATTTAACACATTAGCCGGATGATGGGACTACTACTGTCCCATCATTGGCTAATGTGTCAATCACTGTCATGGTAGCAGGCATCGCCAGATGGGACTTGTAGTCCCATCGGACGATGCCTGCACAGACCCCCGGAGCCTGCACAGACCACCGGCAGGCCGGCACAGCCCCCCGGCAGGCCGGCACAGCCCCCCGGAGCCTGCACAGACCACCGGCAGGCCGGCACAGCCCCCCGGCAGGCCGGCACAGCCCCCCGGAGCCTGCACAGACCACCGGCAGGCCGGCACAGACCACCGGAGCCTGCACAGACCCCCTGGCAGGCCGGCACAGCCCCCCGGCAGGCCGGCACAGCCCCCCGGAGCCTGCACAGACCACCGGCAGGCCGGCACAGACCACCGGAGCCTGCACAGACCCCCTGGCAGGCCGGCACAGCCCCCCGAAAGGCCCGTACAGACCCCAGAGAGGCTGTACAAGGGCAGGAAAGGGTTTTTCTTATTCCGATACCGGAAGTCCCATAGACTTGAATGGGACTTCCGGTATCGGAATCGGCGATACCGATACTTTTTTTAAAGATCGGCCGATACCATCCGATACGATACTTTGAAGTATCGGATGGTATCGCTCAACTCTACCAGATTCCTTTCTTATGTGGCCTAGTCTGGTCAGTATCGCACCTGCTTGCTAATGAATAATGGGAGGTGGATATAAAAGGATGCCAGGTGGTTGTGTGAGTGTCTCAGCCTGGGAACACAGAGAGCCTGTCTGTGTGAGAGACACATGTGAGTGGAAGCAGTGCCCACTGCAACTGTGGTTTGGCTGGACGGGAGAAGCCCGCCAGTTGGTAGTTAGGTTGTCCATTGTTTTGTTAGTGCCGGACAGGCAAGGATTTGTTTTATGTTTTATTTCCTTTTGCATTGCTTTCACCGTTAATAAACCTGACCCAGGGTCAGTTACACCCGAATCCCAGCTCTGCGCCTGAGTTTCATGCTGAATGCACGTGACCTTTGACCCCAGCAAAGGCGATACCGGAGTGTTTTATCACATTGTGGTGGAGAACGCGGGCATCACGTTGCAAGCATGAGCATGGAGGACGTGGTGAAAGCGCTGGTACAGTCCACCGCCGTCCAGCAAGAAGCTAATTGGGTGATGATGGCCCAGCTGAAGGAGTTGGTGGACATGACAGTTACCGATCGTTCGCTTCTCCAGCAGGTGGCGCAGCGCTTGGCAAGCCTACAGGAGGTTAACCTGGAAGCCGAGTCGAGAGTGATTCACGTGAGTCGGTACTGGCAGAAGATGACGACCGAAGATGACGTCGAGGCATACCTGACCACGTTTGAACGGACGGCGGTGCGAGAAAAATGGCCGAAGGCACGATGGGCCGGCCTGATTGCCCCGTTTCTTTCCGGTGAGGCCCAAAAGGCGTATTATGACTTGGAACATGAAGCTGCGCAGGACTTTGACAAATTGAAATCCGAGATCTTGGCCCGGCTGGGAGTGACGACCGCTGTCCGTGCACAGAGAGTGCATCAATGGACTTATCAGCCGGATAAACCACCGCGGTCACAGATGTTCGACCTGATCCACGTGACGAAGAAGTGGCTACAACCCGAGGTGTTGACAGCGCCAGAGATAATTCAGAGAGTCGTCATGGACAAGTACCTGAGAGCTCTACCGCCAGCCCTGAGGAAGTGGGTAAGCCATGGAAATCCTACGACGGCAGATCAACTGGTGGATCTGGTTGAACGTTACTCCGTGGCGGAAGGACTCCGAGACAACGCTACCCCACCTCGTTCTTCATCATCTCCACGGGGAACCGGTAAGACTGTTCCAGGGAGTAGGGGAGATGGAACAATCCCTAAGACAGTGGGTGAGGAAAACGGGACTGCCCGCACTGCGAGGCCGAGAGTAACGAACTATGGTCTAAGCAAGGGGCCTGTTAGGTGTTTCCGCTGCCAAGAGATGGGACATATTGCTGTGAACTGTCCGGTCACTACTGAACCCATGCAGTGCGACGTCACAGACTCTAAAAACCGCATGTCTATGGTTGCACGGGTAGTGAGTGTGAATGCCGGTCAAAAGGATGTGGAAAAACACTTGTGTGATTTAACTGTTGATGGCAAAAATGTGGTGGCATTGTTAGACTCGGGAAGTGTGGTGACTCTGGTGAAGACCAGTCTGGTGTCAGCCCCGACTGGACCAGCAGACAAATTTTCTGTAACGTGTGTGCATGGAGACACCTGTTCGTACCTCACCACGGTCATATGCATTACAACTTCCTATGGGTCTGTGCAACATAAAGTGGGACTCGTCCCGGCGTTATTGCATGATGTTATCCTGGGCCGGGATTTTCCCCACTTCTGGCAATTGTGGGAGAATCAGTTGATACCCCAGGGTAATAGTGTACATGATTCTTCTCCCAGGGCACGTGTGGGTCCCGAACCCCTGGAAGAGGTCTCCCCGGAAGACTCTGGGGAAGAGTCTGCGGGAAATGACCTCCCGTTCCCGTTTTCAGTCATGGCGGGTGATACGGAGGAGACCGGGGAAGAGGAGGAGGCCGACAGCCGTCCACCTCCCCGTTTGCCGGATTTAGAAGTTCAGAAAGATGACTTCCAAAGCGAGCAAATAAAGAATCCTACCCTTTCTCAGGCTAGGACAAATATAAAAGTGATAAATGGGGTACCCGTAGAACCTGGCTCTAGGCTGGCATATCCTTACATGGTTCTGGAGAATGATTTACTCTATCAGATAGAGAAAAAGGGGGAAGATACGGTGCAACTATTAGTCGTGCCAAAACCCTACCGGCGGCAGGTGTTGGACCTGGCCCACGGACATGTGATGGGAGGTCACCTGGGAGTCCAGAAAACCACCGAAAGGATATTACACTGTTTTGTTTGGCCAGGCATGCATCACGATATTCGTGTATATTGTGAGTCTTGTCCTGACTGCCAAGCCTCTGCACCTAAGCCCCGGTTCTGTAGCCCTTTGGTACCCCTACCTATTATTGATGTCCCGTTTGAGAGGATTGGGATGGATTTAGTTGGGCCCCTTCCACGGTCTGCACGTGGACACCAACATATCCTGGTCATCTTGGATTATGCCACTCGCTACCCGGAGGCCATCCCTTTGCGTAACACGGCCACCAAGACGATTGCCAAGGAACTGGTGCATGTGTTTAGTCGGGTCAGTATACCAAAACAGATACTCACCGACCAGGGGACCCCCTTTATGTCCAGGGTAATGAAGGAGCTCTGCCGATTGTTACAAATCGAACCGTTACGCACATCCGTGTATCACCCTCAAACAGACGGGTTGGTCGAACGGTTCAATAAAACTCTGAAGCAGATGCTGAGAAAGGTGATGGACAAGGATGGGAAGAACTGGGACTATTTACTTCCGTATTTGCTTTTTGCCATCAGGGAAGTACCCCAGTCTTCCACGGGATTCTCGCCTTTCGAGTTATTGTACGCCCGACGTCCTCGCGGACTGTTAGACGTTGCAAAAAAAACCTGGGAGGGTCAGGTCACTCCGTTTAAAACAGTGATAGATCACGTCACACAAAGGCAGGACCGTATTGCGGCTGTTATGCCTATCGTCAAAGAACACATGATACAGGCTCAAGGAGCCTAAAAAAGAATCTATGATAGGGGCGCCAAGATCCGTACGTTTGCACCCGGAGATAGGGTGTTGATCCTGGTCCCCACGGTGGACAGTAAGTTCCTGGCAAAGTGGCAGGGCCCCTTTGAGATCAAGGAAAGAGTTGGTGAAGTAAACTACAAAGTATACCAGGAAGGTAAACGGAAACCTGAACAGATTTATCATGTAAATCTGATAAAGCCCTGGAAGGATCGGTCTGCCTTGTCAGCGGAGCTGGCCCGTCCTGTCTGCTCGCATACCGTACCGGAGGTACGGGTTGCAGAGACTCTCTCGGAGCGGCAAAAGACTGAGGTCAGGCAGTTTCTACTTCACAACCAAAAGTTTTTCTCAGAAAAAGCTGGGCAGACTACGCTAATAAAACATGATATCGTAACGGAACCTGGTATCACAGTTCACGTAAAGCCCTACCGAATCCCGGAAGCGCGCCGTGAAGCCGTTTCCCGAGAAGTGAAGGCAATGTTAGAGTTAGGTGTCATTGAGGAATCGCACAGTGCTTGGTCCAGCCCGATTGTGCTAATTCCTAAACCGGACGGCACCATCCGGTTCTGCAATGATTTCAGGAAACTGAATACGGTCTCAAAATTTGATGCCTACCCCATGCCCCGGGTCGACGAGTTGATAGATCGGTTAGGAAAAGCCCGGTATATTACGACCCTAGACCTAACAAAGGGGTATTGGCAGATCCCTCTGGTGGAGGCTGCCAGAGAAAAGACAGCATTTGCTACCCCAGAAGGTCTATTTCAGTATGTGTATATGCCGTTTGGTCTGCACGGAGCACCGGCGACCTTCCAGAGACTGATGGATCGAGTCCTGAGGCCACATAGGCAGTACGCTTCGGCCTATTTGGACGACATTGTCATTTACAGCTTGGACTGGGAGACTCATCTCCAGAAAGTACAAGCTGTGATTGACGACCTGTGGGAGGCAGGTCTAACCGCTAACCACAAGAAATGTCACATCGGGCTAGAAGAAGCCCGGTATTTGGGGTATGTAATTGGGAGGGGTGTTGTTAAACCCCAGGTTGATAAGATTCAGGCGGTTCAGGACTGGCCACAACCTGTCAACAAGAAGCAGGTGCAAGCCTTCCTGGGGATCGCCGGTTATTATCGCCGGTTCATACCCAATTTTGCAGCCATCGCTACCCCCCTGACGGATCTTACAAAAGGGAAAGACTCCGTCATGATTAAATGGAGTTTAGCGGCTGAAGAAGCCTTCCATAGCCTAAAACGGGCACTTTGCTCTCAGCCCGTACTGGTGACTCCGGACTTCCGCAGTGAGTTTGTGGTACAAACGGATGCCTCTGATACCGGTATCGGGGCCGTACTCTCACAAGTGAGGGACGGAGTGGAACACCCAGTCCTCTTTCTCAGCAGGAAGCTGAATAAACACGAGCAAAGGTATGCAGTCGTAGAAAAAGAGTGCCTCGCCATTAAGTGGCCCTCAAATATTACCTGGTGGGCCAAAAGTTCAGGCTGATCACTGACCATGCCCCTCTCAAGTGGATGCACTTGAACAAGGAACGGAATAGCCGGGTGACCCGGTGGTTCCTTGCCCTGCAGGCCTACACTTTTACGGTGGAGCACCGCCCAGGGGTACAGATGGGAAATGCAGATGTCCTGTCCCGAGTGCACTGTTTGGCGGGTGTCATTGCTCGACCGGAGTGGTCTGAGCAGAAGGGGGGGATATGTGAGAATCATGTGGGAATAGTGGATGAGGGCAGGTATATCTCGCCCAGATTCCTTTCCTATGTGGCCTAGTCTGGTCAGTATCGCACCTGCTTGCTAATGAATAATGGGAGGTGGATATAAAAGGATGCCAGGTGGTTGTGTGAGTGTCTCAGCCTGGGAACACAGAGAGCCTGTCTGTGTGAGAGACACACGTGAGTGGAAGCAGTGCCCACTGCAACTGTGGTTTGGCTGGACGGGTGAAGCCCGCCAGTTGGTAGTTAGGTTGTCCATTGTTTAGTTAGTGCCGGACAGGCAAGGATTTTTTTTATGTTTTATTTCCTTTTGCATTGCTTTCACCGTTAATAAACCTGACCCAGGGTCAGTTACACCCGAATCCCAGCTCTGCGCCTGAGTTTCATGCTGAATGCACGTGACCTTTGACCCCAGCAAAGGCGATACCGGAGTGTTTTATCACAGTACTGATTAGCATCGGTATTGTGATCCCCCAGTGAGGTGTCAAAAAACAATAAAGTAATTAGTTGCTAGCCTGTCCTTAGGTAATAACCCCATAGTCACTCCTTACCCATAGCTGGTCAGGTCACCGCATGCTCCGCCCCGACGCGCGTTTCACGTGGGCTTCTTCTGGGGGCCATTGCAACTATGGGGTTATTACCTAGTAAATTTAAAAGTTTACTCCAGAAAAAAGTCGTCAGTGTTTACAAAAAATACAAACTATATTACAAAAGAGACAAGATACAAGCATGTACAAACAGTTAGAAAATAAAAGGGATAAAAATAGGAAACTTACTAAATCTCAGTCAGAGGTATCGATAAAGGGGAGGAGAGTTCCAAAAGAAAGCATTCAGTACCCCAGCAAGGTGTTCTAGCTGTCTCTGCGGCACAAAATGCAGGCCAAAAATGGACGTTTCTGTTTTATGGTTTTGGCCATAAACTTAGGAACTCCCATTTTGCTGACCTCACATATGGGCTGTTTTCGGGGAGGGACACATCTGTTATGATTGGGTCACCGAGGAGGAAAACAAAATCAAGCTAAGTCACAGAAAACCAAAGAAGTTGGTAACTAAGCAGATTGAAGACCCCTGATCCTAACCACAACAACTAGAAAGTAGCCGTGGAGCGTACCTACGATGATTCTAGATGCCTCGTCACAGCCGGAGGACTAAATAAGCCTAAAGCAAGAAAAGGGGAAATCTAAACTGCCCCGGAGCAGACCCCAAAGGAATAGACAGCCCCCACACATGTATTGACGGTGAAACAAGATGAAAACACAAACACAGGTAGGAAAATAGGCTTAGCAAACGATGGGGCCCACACTAACTAGAAAGGACAGGAAAGGAAAGATACTGTCTGCAATCATGCCAAAAACCCTGCAAAAATGTCCAACACTTCTGATAGCAGAAAAACCTTGAAGTCACTAGACTTCACCCACTATATCAGCACTCTGGCATATTCTGAGAACAGAACAAAAAGAGGCCAATCTAATAAGGGACAAAAAGCAAACTGGCAAATACAGTGACATAAGAATGGAAATTCAGCACAGCCCCAGCCGGGGCTGGCTAAGCACGCAAAAACTGAATAGACCAAACCAAACCAAGTGTGAACAATAGCAGAGAACATTTAGCTTGAGAAGGCCGGAACTGAACTGGAAACTAGAACCTCAGGAGGCAGGAAAAAATCACCAGCATGGGAAAAGGGAGTCGGCTGTCTTAAATCCAGTCTGAGACTCCAGATGTCCAATCCTCATTATCAGGTGGCAGGTCTCTGTTAATTAGATCAGCTTCATTACCTCCTGCCACAAGCAGAGGGAGCCTGGAAAGAGAACTCACGACTCCTCTGTCAACACAACCAGCTCCTTCACCAGAAACCAGAGGCAGACCAGAAAATGAGTTCACAACAGTACCCCCCCTTGAGGAGGGGTCACCGAAACCCTCATCCACGCCACCAGGCTGATCAGGATGAGCCCGATGAAAAGCATGAACCAATATATCGGCATGACTGTCAGAGGCAGAGACCCAAGAATTATCCTCCTGGCCATAACCCTTCCATTTGACCAAATACTGGAGTCTCCGTCTAGCCAAACAAGAATTCAATATTTTCTCTACCTCATATTCCACATTGCCTTTAACCAATACAGGGTCAGGAGGTGCCGCCATAGGAACTACTGGCTCAACAAACCTCTTCAACAGAGATTTATGAAACACGCTATGGATTTTAAACGTAACTGGAAGAGCCAATCGGAAAGAAACAGGATTAAGAATCTCCAAAATCTTATAAGGTCCAATAAATCTTGGCTTGAACTTTGGAGATGCAACCTTCATAGGAATATTCTTAGACAACAGCCAAACCATATCACCCACTTTAAACCGGGGACCAATGGTCCTATGCCGGCTGGAAAACCGCTGGGCCTTTTCCTGAGAGAGGGACAACTTATCCACCACTTGGTCCTAAATCTGTTGCATTCTCTCTACAACAGTGTCCACACCTGGGCAGGCTGAAGATTCCACTTGCCCTGAAGAAAATCGAGGATGAAACCCAAAGTTACAGAAAAAGAGTGACATCAAAGTGGCAGAACTAGCTCTATTGTTTAGCGCGAATTCAGCCAAGGGCAAAAATGTGACCCAGTCATCCTGATCAGCAGATATAAAACATCTCAAATAGGACTCCAAAGTCTGGTTTGTTCTCTTAGTCTGCCCATTGGTCTGAGGATGAAACGCAGAGGAGATAGATAACTGAATTCCCAAATTGGAACAAAAGGCTTTCCAGAATCTGGAAACAAACTGGACTCCTCTATCCGACACAATGTTCTCAGGAATCCCATGCAACCGAACCACCTGTTGCAAAAACAAGGGCACCAACTCTGAGGAAGATGGCAACTTTGGAAGTGGTACAAGATGGACCATCTTAGAAAATCTATCACAAATCATCCAGATAATAGTCATCCTCTGAGAGACAGGAAGATCAGAAATAAAATCCATTGAGATATGGGTCCATGGCCTCTTGGGCACTGGCAGGGGCATCAACAACCCACTAGAATGAGAAAAGGGTTTAGACCGAGAACAAGTCCCACAGGACTGCACAAAATTCCTGACATCACGAGATAAGGCAGGCCACCAAAAAGACCGACTCACCAAATCTCTGGTACCAAAAATACCTGGATGACCAGCCAATGCGGAGCAATGAACTTCAGACATCACTCTCTTCCTCCACTTGTCAGGAACATACAATTATCCCATAGTACAACGCTCAGGTTTATCCTCCTGAAATTCCTCCAGGGAGCGTCTCAAATCGGGCGAGATGGCAGAACGAACTACCTCCTCACCTAGGATGGCAGTAGGCTCGGTCACAGTAAGAGAATCAGCAAAGAAACTCCTAGAAAGGGCGTCAGCCTTAACATTCTTAGTGCCCGGAGGAAAAGAGACCACAAAATTAAAATGTGTGAAAAACAAGGCCCACCAAGCCTGTCTTGGATTCAAGCGTTTGGCCAACTCAAGATAAATCAAATTCCTGTGGTCGGTGAGGACCACAACTTGATGTCTAGCTCCCTCCAACCAATGTCTCCACTCTTCAAATGCCCATTTCATGGCCAACAATTCCCGATTCCCCACGTCATAGTTGCGTTCAGATGGGGAGAACTTTCGAGAAAAGAAGGCACAGGGATTCATTTTAGAAGTCACAGGATCTTTTTGGGACAAAACAGCTCCTGCACCAATCTCAGAAGCATCTACCTCCACCTGAAATGGAAGTGAGACATCAGGTTGCCGTAAAACCGGAGCAGAAGTGAATCTCCGCTTAAGCTCCTGAAATGCCGAGACAGCCTCTGGAGACAAATTCAGCACATCAGCGCCCTTCTTGGTCAGATCAGTCAGTGGTTTGACAATACCAGAAAAATTACCTATAAATTTACGATAAAAATTAGCAAAACTCAAAAACTTCTGGAGAGCCTTCAAAGAAGTGGGCTGAACCCAATCATAAATGGCCTGTACCTTGTCCAGGTCCATTTCCATAGTCGACGGATACAAAATAAATCCCAAAAATGAAATCCTCTGTACACCAAAGAGGCATTTCGATCCCTTAACAAACAGGGAATTCTCCCTCAAAATCCGGAACACAGCCCAGACATGTTCCACATGAGAATCCCAATCACTGGAAAAGATCAAAATATCATCAAGATAGATGATCAAAAACTTATCCACAAAGTCCCGGAAAATATCATTCATAAAGGATTGGAAGACAGAAAGGGCATTAGTGAGCCCAAAAGGCATCGCCAGGTTATTAAAATGTCCCTCCGGAGTATTAAATGCCGTCTTCCATTCATCCCCGTGCTTGATGCAAATAAGATTATATGCCCCCCTGAGGTCAAGCTTAGTAAACCAGCAGGCACTTTTAACTCTGGAGAATAAATCAGAAATCAGGGGTAACGGGTACTGATATTTAACCGTCATTTTGTTAAGGGAACGATAGTCAATACAAGGCCTTAATGAAACATCTTTCTTGGCCCCCAAAAAAAACCCAGCACCTAAGGGTGAAGAGGATGGTCTAACATGATCCTTCTCCAACGACTCCTTAATATAGGATCGCATAGCATCATGTTCGGGTACTGATAAGTTGAAAAGCCGACCCTTGGGAAATTTATGCCCAGGCATTAACTCAATAGCACAGTCATAACTCCTATGAGGAGGCAAAGATGCAGACTTACTCTCACTAAATACATCAGAAAAATCAGCCAAATAATCAGGAATATCATGAGACTGAGGAGAGGTGGAGAAAACAGGAGTGTCACTAAGAACACACTGACAACCCCAACTCACCACAGACACAGATTTCCAATCCAAAACTGGACTATGAGTTTGCAGCCAGGGAAAACCCAGAACAATAGTATCATGCGAATTATGCAGCACCAAAAATTTACAATTTTCTTGGCATCATATTAATTTCCATATGCAAATTGCCTCTTCAGAGAGGAAGAGGCCTTTAACTCTATATTGCCACCTGTTGGTAGTAGCGATCCTACAAGTCACAATCATCATCTCCCAGGAAAGATCGTTTACGAGCCCGCACTAAAGTCAGTGAACTGGCATATGACGTAACTGTATGTCATATATCAGGAATTGGTATTGCTTGACTTGTCTTTGAAACCACATGCACATGAAACTAATTTGGGGTGGGAAATCTTGCTAAGGCTACTTTCACACATCAGGTTTTCGGCGTCAGGCGCGATCCGGCGTCGTGCCGGAATGCCGGATCCGGCAAATGTTTTGTAAAACCTGATGTGCCGGATCCGGTTTTCTGCCGGATCCGTCTTGTTCTTGACAGACAAAACCGGATCCGTCTCATCCGGTTCATCCGCTTTTCTATCCGTTTTTCTACGGATTACGCCGGATCTGGTTTTTAAAATTGACCCTTGTGGCCTTCCGAACGGGAATGGCTACTGGAAAACTATATATAGCATGTTCCTACAGCCCTTCTTTGACAGGTTGTAGAGGAGAAAGTGCAGGTTGGAGAGAAGAGCAAGTTACTGGCAAAGATGGAAATATTACCACTAGAAGTTCTGTGACGGTTTCAGTAATGAGGGACAATTTTGCACTATACTTTATGTCACCTCAAGGCAGAGTACACTGGCAGGATGACAGAGTGTGAAAGATTTGTGCCCTAACCAAACTTGTGTACCTTCTGGACCAACAGTATATACCTTTGCCAACCAAAGTTGGCTATCTTGTCATGGTCTTACTATTTTTAGCTTTAGGCCACAGGTGTGTACCTGGTTGTGTTTTATGCAAAGTATTTCACCTTTTAACAAAAGTTGTGTACATTGTTAGGAAATCACCAACAATAAACACAACTTTTCAGGTGAAATACTTTGCTTCAAACACAACCAGGAACACAACTGTGGCAAAAAGCTAAAATTTACCCACAGTTATATACCTGGTTTTGAATACCTTTTTACCTTTTAAATACCCTGTGTTTAACCTTTTTTTTAAACATATTTCGCCGCAGAAAGAAATGACAGACAACCAGTGTAAACAATAATTTAACTTTTATTTAAAATATTGTTTTTTGTGTAAACTGTTTTTAAAGTTAAGAAAACTTTTTTAATAAAGGTTTGAAACCAACCAAATGGGCATTTTTATTAAAAAAAAAACATTATAACTCGGTGTAGTGTGGGGTGGAAATACTGCTGGAGGGGCTGCGGGACACTTCGACAATGGGAGTGTGGAGAGAGGACTGGGATCGTGGTGGGGAAGGAACAGTTAGAGGTGATGGTGTGGAAAAAGCTACAGAATGGGTGGACATGTGGGAGGCAGAAGAGGTGGTGGGCGGTGGAGTGGAGGGTTGGGCAGGGACTGTAGGAGCAGATGATGTTGATGGAAAGTTGTATGGGGAAGGAGTTTGGTACGGGGAAGGAGTTTGGTACTGGGAAGGAGTTTGGTACGGGGCAGGTTGCTGGAAGTGGGGAGATGTCTGGTACTGGGGAGGTTGCTGGTACTGGGAAGGTTGCTGGTACTGGTGAGGTTGCTGGTATGTAATAGGAGGGGGAGGATGGAAAGTGGCTGGAGGGGGTGCAGATGTAATTGGAGGGGGAGGATGGAAAGTGGCTGGAGGGGGTGCAGATGTAATAGGAGGGGGAGGATGGAAAGTGGCTGGAGGGGGTGCAGGTGGAGGAACTACAGTGGTGGGAGGTGGAGGTTGGGAGGTAACCTGCTGTAGAGCACCGTGGCACGAATGCATTACATGCATCTGCTGGGTAGGAGATAGTGTTGCCATGCGCTCCACAACAGACCTGAAAAAGGTGTGGTTTGGCGAAGATCTTGCTTCTGAATGCATGGTTTGCAGAAGTGTCTTCACCTCCAGAATGCTGGAGTTGATCTGCTGAAAGCCTGCGGAGATTTGCTCTGACAAGACTTTTAGACAGTTCTGGAAAGATGCATTCAGATGCAAGAACTCTGGCGCATAACTCTTTTCCTGACCCCTTTGCCGCTGCCACCCAGTACCCGCAGGTGTACTAGAGGTGGCAGGGGCAGAAGGGTGGGGTAAAGGGAAAGCGATCTCCTCACCAGCAGCTTCATGTAATGTAGGCGGCCACGATGCTCCTGTGCTGGTGGATGGAACAGAGGGGTCGAATGTGTGGGAAGGCTGGGAAGGTGCAGATGTACCGGGGCGGTCGAAGTGTCCCTCGGTGCCGGTCTCCTCAGGGATCGCCTCAGAAGGGTCCAATCGTGCAGGCTCCCGAGTGCTGCTCACCGTGCTATGGAATAAAGAGAAAAAAAAACAATTAAAATACTGACATGGTATGGCCCTGGCTGAAAAAAAAAAGTTACATCTAACATTTTTTTTCACATGTGGTGTGTAATATTTACCTTCTAGTGACCATTGTTTCCCGGAGGAACGACAGGGCTTGTGCGTACTTGTACTTGCTCCTGCGTCCTCCAGATCCACTCGGGGCCCGCATCTCTTTATTGAACTCCTTCTTGAAACGATCCCTCACAGACCGCCACCGATTCACAATTCTGTTCCCTGAAACGAGAAAGGAGTGGTTAGTATACAACATCAGTGTTTCACAAACTCCAGTCCTCATGGTCCCCAGGGGTCATGTTTTCAGGATTTCCATAGTAAATAGAAATCCTGAACACATGATCCGTGGGGACCACGAGGATTGGAGTTCGGGAAACACTGGTTTACATCAAGCAACCGGTACTGTATATACTTACGCTCTTTAATCTGGGCCCGAACATCGAGGTCCTCCCAGCGGCCCACAAGGAGCGAACAGATTTCCTCCCAGAGTCGTCGGGTAACGATAAGGTCAGCGTGGCGGCGGTCAGCCATATTCCAGAGCGGCTCCCTTTCTCTGACGAGATCGATGAGGTGGTCCACATCGAGTCCTCCATCCTCACCGTCAGAGTCGGGAGCACGCTGTGAAGGCTGTTAAAGAAAAAGACAAAAATAACATAATTAGCCTCCACAAAAGAAATGAAATAAAAAGTGCAGAAAAACAAAGCAAAAATATTTATACTTACACGCTGGTGACCGCCGCGTTGCTGTCGCCGACGACCCTGGGAGGCACTGCGAGGACCTCTTGGCCGAGCACCAGATTGGGAAGACTAGAGAAGAAAACAAAAATGTTATGTCTTTGGATGTAGGCATTTGTTTGCTGTGTGTGGTCTGCAGAACATTGTTTTCTATGTGTTGTGTGTAGTGTGATGTTGTGTTTCTGCGTTTGATGCAAAAAACTTACCAATTGTGAGCCCACTCCAAGTGTCTGTCCACCCCTTCCTTCTTCTTCTGGGAGCTCCTCTTCATCTTGTGAATCCTGTTTTGAAATAAAAGGCAATGAATAGACATATATTACAGAGATGATGGATTTTGGAAATAAAAACTTACTGTCAAACGCTGACGATGCGAGGCTCCCAGAAGATGATGTGCTGTCTTCCTGGTGGCCACACTCCATGCCTGTGGGTGGTGTTCCAGCTGCTGCCATTGCTGCTGCTGCTGCTGCTGCATCTATTGGGCGGCTGTTGAATAAAGAGAAACAAAGGGCCAATGAATATCTTGATATTCAATAGCCCTAGTTTGGAGGAATGGGGGATTTGATAATTACCGTCTCTCATCTGCTGCTGGCCTCCCCTCCTCAGCATGTTCCATTTGCTGCTCCATTTGGGGTGGTGGTGGTGCTGATGGTGCTGCAGTGGTCTCCTGCCTTCTCCTGCTGCGCTTGGTTGCTTTCTTGGGTGGCATGTTGGGTGTGGCTGTGGGTCCCACTGTCTTGCTTTTATATATGTCTTGTGGGCAGAGCTACTGAGCATGCTCAGACCAAAAAAACCGGATCCGGCCACCGGATCCGGCTTTCGCCGGATCAGGCGCATTGCGGCGCTCATAGGCTTTCATTGTGTGAAAAAGCCGGACTCGCCGGATCCGGCGTGTCCGGCTTTTTCGCCGGAGACAAAAAACGTTATAGTAGCCGTTTTTTCCAGATGCCGGATCGCGACACATTGCCGGATCCGACGAAAACCGGATGAAACGCATGGCCATCCGGCGCGATCCGGCGCAAATGCAAGTCAATGGGGGGGAAACCGGATCCGGCATTGCATTTCGCCGGATCCGGTTTCTGTCAAAAGCGCCGGATCGCGCCTGACGGCGAAAACCTGATGTGTGAAAGAGGCCTAACATACTCCCTTTAAAGCATCATATATTGTCCTATATACATTTTATTTAGGTCAAATATTTCCAATTTTAAAACTCAGAAATAGAAGTAGGTTTCTGCACATTGCCTCTAAATCTGCCATCTTTTATTGTAAAATAATGTGAATTTCACACTGACTCTAAGATGAAGAATTCTTTGTAAGAGGAAAAAATGCTCAGGCTTAAAAAAATATTCTGACAGGACTGAAAGCATTAGCTAGAGCAGATGCACTGTGTCACTGTATACAACACTTTTTTTCATGTCGGGGTGATATCATTGCATGGTACATGGTGGTGCAGAACTGGATTACTTCTCTTCTTATTAACCATTCTAGTTCCAGTAGTGATGTACATACTTTTTATAACACCATCTGCCTCTCAAAGATTAGGAATTTAATCTTCAAAGGTCCTAAATTTGCAGAGTCTTCAACTCATACAAGATCAGGCTGTACAATCTTCTTGAAATTTTAATTACAATATGCTTTATTCTTTACTGTGTTGCCTCATTTTATAACAAATATTATAAAATACTGTTAAATAATTATTAAATTATGTAATTTTAAGGTAATTTGCAATTGTAGGCCGATAATGATAAAAAAGAGCTGTCAGATGGGAATTGTGTCACTCTGCGACCTGTACTACATTAAGTGGCTGGAAGGGCTGGGAGCTTTAGGTGAAGAATGTACACCCAGGGAACATGTTTGGTGGTCAGAATATTCAACTGCAGTTCTGTGTGAACAGAACGCAACAGCCTGAGAGTCATTCCATCGTTATTATAGGAGACGGGAGAGCCTTATGGTCCCAGCAAAGACAACCTGCAGCCTGCTGGAGGGCATCAGCAGAAGTTCCCCTTTATGTGACTGAACACCAGGGAGCCCGGATACAAGCAGACCTGCACAACAGCATCTTACCATTTTAGCAACCCAACCATGTTAAAGGAACTGAAATGGGCACCTGGAATGCAGCAATACAGAAGCAAGACTGTAGAGACATAACCATAAAATATGGCCTCATATATACAGTTGAAAGCAGATGTCACTGCACAGCTGATGGGTGACCTGGGACCAGGGTGTTAGGGACGGCGGAACGCACCAAATATTAAATAATAGAAAGTGCGTTCGCCGCCCAGGGTCCACCGTGCAGTAGGTGTTAAAACCGCTGCTAGACAATGGCAGACGTGCAATATGGCGGTATAGCACACGCGGGTTATACGTCACCCGATGTGGGCTGGGCATACTCTGTTGATTCACAGAGTTGCCTAAGGCATGAACATAAATGCCGAGCCTGTTGACCTCACAAGACTCAGCGAACTGCACGGTATGTGGTCACAGGACTAAGCCCAAGACTCAGGGCGATGTCCGTCTAGACCTACTGTGCGTGCAGCGTCGCTACCGCGGATGCCAACTAGTGCTGCTACAGCAGCGCGGCGACTGACCCAGCCGCAATGCGACTGGCCAAAAGGGGTGCACTGTCGGACGCTAGCACTGTGGAGGATGTGCCATGTGGCCAGTAACTTGCCACTGACTGACGCTGACTCTATAACTAGATCCCTAAACGCACTCGTAAAATCAGAGGGAGGGGAATCTTAATGAGTCATTTGCAGTCCATACATCCATCACCATTCACACAGTAGCAATTAGAGTCTATACTAGCGCATGGCCAAGCAGCGATGCAGGGCTTTTATAGCCGTGCGCTTCCGGGACCTTCCAGATCTCTGAGATGGACCAATCAGATCAGGAGAAGTATTATGAATGGGTCACCGAGGAGAAAAAAGCAAAACAAGCTAAGTCAAAGAAAACCAGAGAGGTTGGTAACTATGCTGATTGCAGATCCCTGATCCTAACCACACAACTAGCAGCAGCCGTGGAGCGTACCTACGATGGTCCTAGATGCTTCGTCACAGCCGGAGGACTAAATAAGCCTGAAGCATGAAAAGGGGAAAACTAACTGCCCCAGAGCAGATCCCAAAGGAAAGACAGCCCCCACACATGTATTGACGGTGAAACAAGATGAAAGCACAAACACAAGCAGGAAAATAGGCTGAGCAAACGATGGGGCCCAAACTAACTATAAAGAAAAGGAAAGGAAAGACACTGTCTGCAATCTGCAAAAAACCCTACAAAAATAATATCCAAAGTGCATGTATACTAATGCCAGAAGCCTCGCCAACAAGATGGAGGAATTGGAGTTAATGTTGTTGGAGCATAATTATGACATGGTGGGGATATCTGAGACATGGCTGGACGAGAACCATGACTGGGCGGTTAATTTACAGGGCTATAGTCTGTTCAGAAATGACCGAACAAATAAGCGAGGGGGAGGTGTGTGTTTATATGTAAAATCATCCTTAAAACCCATCCTTCGTGATAATATATATGAATCTAATGAAAATGTAGAGTCCCTGTAGGTAGAGATAAGGGGAGGGGGGAAAAATAATAAATTACTGATAGGGGTTTGTTATAAGTCTCCAAAAATAATGGAATCAACAGAGAATATCCTCATAAAGCAAATAGATGAAGCTGCGACTCAAGGAGAAGTCATTATTATGGGGGACTTCAACTACCCTGAAATACATTGGGGAACCGAAACCTGCAGTTCCAGCAAAGGCAATAGGTTTTGACTACTATGAGAGACAATTACCTTTCACAACTGGTTCAGGACCCAACAAGAGGGGGGGCACTGCTAGACCTAATATTAACCAACAGGCCAGACCGCATATCAAATGTAAGGGTTGAGGGTCACTTGGGTAATAGTGATCACTAGAGTTGAGCGACTTTTGGTTTTTTAGGGTCGAGTTTCGTTTCGTGAAACCCGACTTTTCCAAAAGTCGGGTCGAGCAAGATCGTCCGATTATAGGGAAAAGTCGGGGTCGTCCCGAAACACGAAACCCAATGTAAGTCAAAGGGGAATAAAAGTCGGCAGTGAGAGGAGGACAGGAAACACACCTACAGTGCCAATTTGAATGCCAAAAGCATCAATTCTTCTTACTTAAGCTTGTCAACCTTAATTAACTTCATAATACAAGTTACGCACTGAAAAATGGGGGTTATTTGGCTAAAGTTGTGGGGGGGTAGGGCTGGCTCCAGGTTTTCATGTGCCCTGGGCGAAAGAGCGCCCCTTTAACACATACCACAACTCATCATGCTCCGATACGGCAGAGAAATAGCGGTATAGTACAATGAAAAATACTTCACTTTTTACATCTCATGACGAGGCCCATCTATTTCTCTATACAGAATCATTGGTCCCATATAATGTTTGAAACAGTATATGATGAGCTCCACATAATGCTACAGTATATGTTGGTCCCCATGGATGAAGCTCCACTGTCTTATGGGCCCAAATAATGCTCCAAACATAATGGGCCCCATTTCTAATGCTCTAGTGTATAATGGGCCCTGTAAATGCTGCTCCAGTGTCTGATGTCCACCTTTGGAATGTTCCAGTGTATGGTGGGCCCCATCTATCATTCTCCAGAGTATAGTGCTCCCCAAAAATTGCTGTCCCAACATTGAAAAAAATGAAATAAGTCTCCTCGCTAGGGAATCCCTGTACTAGTCTGGACTCCTCGTCGTCCCCATCTTCCATCTCACTGCACAGTATTTCAACCTTGCAAGTGCTGTGATCCTGAGCAAGCAGGGGGGGCCCACTCGTTGGCGACGGCACTGGCACAGGGCCCCAGATAGTACGGTGGTGTGTCTGATGGCGGGTGGGCCGAACCTGCACTTTCATCTGCAGCTTCCTCTTTGTCACCGTGTAAGATGGAACTGTATATGGGAAGGGTAACCTGAGTTTCATCAGGGTCAGATTCAGGCCGGGTAGCGTGCGAGGGGAATGTAGTGGTCTGGGCCAATGTACCAGCAGATTCATCGAGCAGTGGCTGGGCATCAGTGCACTTGTGTCGCCCCCAGGAGTACGGTCGCCACAGTGGCATTACCTTCCACCTAGGGAGTGTGATGTCATGCTTGGGAGCAACGAAGGATCTCTCTAGCAGGTTAACTGATTGGGCGGCGTTATTCCCACGAGTCATGACCCTCCAAACAGCGTTCATGAAGGCAAAGTGTTTGTTTTACGTGGGCAGTATGGTTGCAAAGCTGAACCTTAAAGGAATGTCCAGAAGGGCACCACCAGGAGTGGAGCCTACTGCGTAATTTGACTCAACACGGGCAACCTCAACCATGCCAGCTACAGAACAGATGCACACATTGCAAGCTTAATTCCGTTAACGAACGAGACTCCGTCATGCCCCGCGGTCCGAGTCCGGCTTACTAGAGGGACACGTGAGGCTCTGGCACATGAGATTGGCCAATAACTGGTGTGTCATGCCCTTACATGTCCGTGGCTGCATGTGCGCTACACTGAAAAGGCCAGCGTTTGTCGCTTACAGGTGCAGATAACCCGCTGAACAACGTTAGTGATGGGGATCTGTGATTACAATTATTACCCGCGAACGATGATTTCCCAGTAAGTGCAGGTCAACCGCAGTTCCGGAATTAGGCCTAACCGTCATTCCTGAAAAAATTAAAAACTTACGTGTGCAAACCACAGGTGCTGTAGCTTGCTTAACAGCTCGCCAGCCGTTCTCACGCCCAGTATGGATTACACGTGATTGCACAAAGGTGAGAAAGGGTACCGTATCCCCAGATAACATGTATGGATAGCGTACACATTCAAAATATATGTCTATACATCAGGAGGCAGGCTCAGACGGTGTAAGGCCCAGTATGGATTGCACGTGATTGCACAAAGGTTAGAAAGGGTACCGTATCCCCGGATAACATGTATGGATAGCGTACACATTCAAAATATATGTCTATACATCAGGAGGCAGGCTCAGACGGTGTTAGGCCCAGTATGGATTGCACGTGATTGCACAAAGGTTAGAAAGGGTACCGTATCCCCGGATAACATGTATGGATAGCGTACACATTCAAAATATATGTCTATACATCAGGAGGCAGGCTCAGACGGTGTTAGGCCCAGTATGGATTGCACGTGATTGCACAAAGGTTAGAAAGGGTACCGTATCCCCGGATAACATGTATGGATAGCGTACACATTCAAAATATATGTCTATACATCAGGAGGCAGGCTCAGATGGTGTTAGGCCCAGTATGGATTGCACATGATTTCACAAAGGTTAGAAAGGGTACCGTATCCCCGGATAACATGTATGGATAGCGTACACATTCAAAATATATGTCTATACATCAGGAGGCAGACTCAGACGGTGTTAGGCCCAGTATGGATTGCACGTGATTGCACAAAGTTTAGAAAGGATACCGTATCCCCGGATAACATGTATGGATAGCGTACACATTCAAAATATATGTCTATACATCAGGAGGCAGGCTCAGACGGTGTTAGGCCCAGTATGGATTGCACGTGATTGCACACAGGTTAGAAAGGGTACCGTATCCCCGGATAACATGTATGGATAGCGTACACATTCAAAATATATGTCTATACATCAGGAGGCAGGCTCAGACGGTGTCAGGCACAGTATGGATTTGACGGCCCAGATTACACAGCGGAGGAGCAGGGAGAGGTAAAGATTGCAAATGCTGGGGCCCTGCCCAAGCAAGGGGGGCCCACTCGTGGGCGTCGGTACTGGCACTGGCCCCTCATAGTACAGCGGTGTGTCTGACGGCGGGTGTGCACCACCACCGTCAGAGACACTTGATTGCACTATGAGGGACCCTGTGCCAGTGCCCGCGCCCAAGAGTCGGCCTACCCACCTGTCCAGGGCAACGGCACTCGCACGGTGTCGTGCGCTAGGTGGTGACCCCGGCCATGGGGGGGGAGGCAGCACAGTTAGGGAGTTTTAGAAAGTGGCATATGTTGATGTTGGACATTCAGCTGATGCAAAAGGTGAAATAGGTGAAGTCCCAGGAAGAGGTGGACCAAAGCAAGCCATTTTTCTGTCACCCTATGTGTCATCAGTGGAAGGTGGGACAAAATCCTTGGAAACCCATGCATGGTTCATTTTAATGAAGGTTAGATCATCCACATTTTGGGTTGACAGACGGGTCCTTTTTTCTGTCAGGATTGATCCAGCTGCACTGAACACTCTTTCCGATAGCACACTTGCAGCTGGGCAAGCGAGCTCCTGTAAGGCATATTGTGCCAATTCAGGCCAGGTGTCCAGTTTAGCGGCCCAATAGTCAAAGGGGAATGACCTGTGTGGGGGAACATCGATATGGGAGGAAAAGTAGTTTGCAACCATAGTTGACAACTGCTGTCTCCTGTCACTTTCCATCGATGCAGTATTACTAGTTGTGTGAGCGGTATTTGAAAAATCAGTCCACAACATTGTCATGAAACCCCTGTCTCCAACGCCACTTCTGCTGTGTGCACCACGAACACCTCTGCCAAGCTGCCCCGGCCCGTACGGCTCGTGTGAGAACCATCACCGCTGCTGTGTGCTGGGAATGCCTCAAGCAACCGATTTACCAGAGTTGCTTGTTTATTAGCCAATATTAGGTCAAGGTTCTCCTGTGGCATGATGTTTTGTAATTTGCCTTTATAGCGTGGATCCAGGATGCTGGCCAACCAGTAGTCGTCATCGTTCATCATTTTGGCAATGCAGGGGTCCCTTTTTAGGATCTGCAAGGCATAATCTGACATGTGGGCCAATGTTCCCGGTATCAATGATGCACTGCGAGTGCTGGGTGGAGGAGCACTTTCTGGCAAATCCACATCCCTCCAGTCACGCACAAACCCTGTACCAGACCTTGCCACGCCAACATTTTCACTTGCCCCACGAGATGCATCCTCCTCCCCTAAGTAATCATCCCCATCATCATCCTCCTCCTCCTCTTCTTCCTCCACCTCGTCCAGGAGAGGTCCCTGAGCAGACAATGGCTGAATGTCATCAAGGATTCCCTCCTCCTCTTCCTCCTCATCAACATTGGCTGCAGACGCCTGCTCCTTAAGGTGCGTCAAAGTTTGCATGAGCAGACGCATAAGTGGGATGCTCATGCTTAGGATGGCGTCGTCTGCGCTTACCAGCCGTGTGCATTCCTCAAAACACTGAAGGACTTTACAGAGGTCTTTCAGCTTCGACCACTGCACACCTGTCAACTCCATGTCTGCTCTCAAAGTGCCTGGCCGTGTATCCTCCCACAAAAGCATTATGGCCTGCCTCTGCTCGCACAGCCGCTCCACCATGTGCAGGGTGGAGTTCCATTTTGTTGCAATGTCGATAATGAGGCGGTGGTTGGGAAGGTGGAGCAATCGCTGCAGCTTCTGCATACGAACGGAGTGTACAGGCGACCGGCGGATGTGCGCGCACAGTCTTCGCACCTTCTGGAGCAGGGCTGTTAACTCCGGATAATTTTTGAGGAAGCACTGCACCACCAGGTTCAAGGTGTGAGCCAAGCAAGGTATGTGGCTGAGTTTTGAAAGGGCTATGGCTGCCACAAAATTACGGCCGTTATCACTAACTACCTTGCCTGCCTCAAGATGTACACTGCCCAGCCATGACTCAGTTTGTCGCTTCAAGTACTCGGCCAGCACCTCGGCGGTGTGTCTGTTGCCCAAACACATCATCTGCAACACAGCCTGCTGACACTTTCCACTAGCTGCTCGATAGGGGGACACATCGTGTGCAACAGTGGCAGCTGCAGATGGAGTGCTCGTACGACTGCGCTCTGTGGACGAGCTTTCGCTTCTGGAGGAGGAGGAGGAGGAGGAGGAGGGTGGAACGCCTACAGCCAACTGTTTCCTATACCGTGGGCTAGGCAGCACTGTCCCACCACCGCTGTCCCCTGTGGACCCTGCATCCACCACATTAACCCAGTGCGCAGTGATGGACACGTAACGGCCCTGGCCATGCCGACTGGACCATGCATCAGTTGTGAGGTGCACCTTTCCGCTCACTGACTGCTTGAGTGCATGGACAATGCGGTCTTTCACATGATGGTGGAGGGCTGGGATGGCTTTGCGAGTGAAGAAGTGGCGACTGGGTAGGTCATAGCGTGGTACTGCATAGGCCATGAGTTCGTGGAAAGCTGTGCTTTCCACCAACCGAAAGGGCATCATCTCAAACGAGATTAGTTTGGCAATGTGGGCGTTCAAACCCAGTGTACGCGGATGAGAGACTGAGTACTTTCTTGACCTACTCATAGTGTCTGGGAGGGTGAGCTGGACTTGAGAGCTGCATATGGTGGAAGTAGCGGTGGACAGGGCGGACTGAGAGAGGGTTGATGATGGTGATGGAGTTGTTGTTCTTTCTGATGGCCTAGAATCAGTCTTTTGTTGATATAACAGTGGGATTCCCTGACTGCTGTGGCCTTGCAACGACACCTCAACATTTGCTGCTGTGCTAACCGGTGGGCTTACAGTGGGGGAAACAATGTAGCGTTGCTGACTACTTTCGTTGTGATCAGTTGCACATGTGGCACTTGAGGTTTGGTGTTGTGTCCACGCTTGCAAGTGCATGCTGGTTAAATGTCTAAGCATGCAACTGGTATTCAAATTTTTCAGATTTTTCCCTCGGCTAAAGGTCTTTGCGCACTTCTTACAGATAACCTTGGCCTGATCATGAGGATTTTGTTCAAAAAAGTGCCACACTGCACTCTTCCTACTTTGGCAGACATTTTGCGGCCTAGCACGCTGTGATCTTTTGACCCTCTGGACAAGCTGTCCAGCAACTATTTTGATGTTTGGAACCTGTCTTTGGAGTGCTCCGGGCCTGCCAGATAACAGCTGTTGCGATGTCGATGTCTGCTGTGGATGCTCCTCATCTGAGCTATTGGAAGCAGCACCCTCTTCCCCCAATGGATGCCAATCTGGGTCAACAACTGGGTCATCCATCACCTCCTCTTCTATGTCATGTGCACCTTCCTCTGTGTCACCGTGTATGGTGGTATAGTGTGCGGGAAGGGGCACCTGAGTCTCATCAGGGTCAGAATCTGGCTCTGTACACTGCGAGGACAATGTAGTGCTCTGAGTGAATGTACCAGCAGAATCATCCATCAGCGGCTGTGCATCAGTGAACTCCATGTCAGATTCATCTTGGCCTGGGTAATTCACCATTTCACTTGATAATCCAGGCATGGTATGTGAAAACAGCTCCATGGAGTAATCAGTACTATGGCCTGCGTCATCCTTCAATCTTGGTTGGGGTGAAGGACACAAGGAAAGGTGTGGTTCATGAACTTGAGCCTCCAATGACGACTCAGTGCTTTTACTTTTTACAACTGAAGAAGAGGAGGCGATAGAGCTGGAGGCTGAGTCAGCAATGTAAGACAAAACTTTTTCCTGATGCTCTGGCTTTAAAAGCGGTTTGCCAACTCCTAGAAAACTAAGCGTTCGAGGCCTTATGTAGCCAGACGATGATGCAGGCTCAACACCTCCTGCATTCGGTCCTATTTTGCTCTTGCCACTACCATCAGATCCACCACCAACACCACCATTACCGG
The DNA here is from genome assembly GCF_039654945.1 of Dendrobates tinctorius. Classification (NCBI taxonomy): domain Eukaryota; kingdom Metazoa; phylum Chordata; class Amphibia; order Anura; family Dendrobatidae; genus Dendrobates; species Dendrobates tinctorius. Next base: position 16,370,924 of record NW_027361716.1, read on the forward strand.
CTGCCAACCCCCGCCCAATTCCACGGCCTCTTCCACCAGCCTTCCTCATTTTTGATAGAAATGTAGACAAAATCCAACAAACTATATAGTAATGTAAAACAAGGTACAAGGTGTCTATAGGACAGGGGAGATTTTTAATTTCTGCACACACTTGTGGACACTGGACACTTATGGATTGTGTGAGGCCCACTGAGTATCTGAGCGCTCTGTCACAGGCTCGATGGCAGAGCTGTGACCAAAGTGACTAGAGGATAAGGGAGATTTTTAATTTCTGCACACACTTGTGGACACTGGACACTTATGGATTGTGTGAGGCCCACTGAGTATCTGAGCGCTCTGTCACAGGCTCGATGGCAGAGCTGTGACTAAAGTGACTAGAGTTTAAGGGAGATTTTTAATTTCTGCACACACTTGTGGACACTGGACACTTTTGGATTGTGTGAGGCCCAATGAATATCTGAGCGCTATGTGACAGGCTCGATGGCACAGCTGTGACCAAAGTGACTAGAGGATAAGGGAGATTTTGAATTTCTGCGGACACTTGTGGACACTGGACACTTTTGGATTGTGTGAGGCCCACTGATATCTGAGCGCTATGTGACAGGCTCGATGGCACAGCTGTGACCAAAGTGACTAGAGGATAAGGGAGATTTTGAATTTCTGCAGACACTTTTGGACACTGGACACTTTTGGATTGTGTGAGGCCCAATGAATATCTGAGCGCTATGTGACAGGCTCGATGGCACAGCTGTGACCAAAGTGACTAGAGGATAAAGGAGATTTTGAATTTCTGCACACACTTGTGGACACTGGACACTTTTGGATTGTGTGAGGCCTAATGAATATCTGAGCGCTATGTCACAGGCTCATTGGCACAGCTGTGACAAAAGTGACGAGAGGATAAGGGAGATTTTGAATTTCTGCACACACTTGTGGACACTGGACACTTTTGGATTGTGTGAGGCCCAATGAATATCTGAGCGCTATGTGACAGGCTCGATGGCACAGCTGTGACCAAAGTGACTAGAGGATAACGGAGATTTTGAATTTCTGCAGACACTTGTGGACACTGGACACTTTTGGATTGTGTGAGGCCCAATGAATATCTGAGCGCTATGTGACAGGCTCGATGGCACAGCTGTGACCAAAGTGACTAGAGGATAAGGGAAATTTTGAATTTCTGCAGACACTTGTGGACACTGGACACTTTTGGATTGTGTGAGGCCCACTGATATCTGAGCGCTATGTGACAGGCTCGATGGCACAGCTGTGACCAAAGTGACTAGAGGATAAGGGAGATTTTGAATTTCTGCAGACACTTTTGGACACTGGACACTTTTGGATTGTGTGAGGCCCAATGAATATCTGAGCGCTATGTGACAGGCTCGATGGCACAGCTGTGACCAAAGTGACTAGAGGATAAAGGAGATTTTGAATTTCTGCACACACTTGTGGACACTGGACACTTTTGGATTGTGTGAGGCCCAATGAATATCTGAGCGCTATGTGACAGGCTCGATGGCACAGCTGTGACCAAAGTGACTAGAGGATAAGGGAGATTTTGAATTTCTGCAGACACTTGTGGACACTGGACACTTTTGGATTGTGTGAGGCCCACTGATATCTGAGCGCTATGTGACAGGCTCGATGGCACAGCTGTGACCAAAGTGACTAGAGGATAAGGGAGATTTTGAATTTCTGCAGACACTTGTGGACACTGGACACTTTTGGATTGTGTGAGGCCCAATGAATATCTGAGCGCTATGTGACAGGCTCGATGGCACAGCTGTGACCAAAGTGACTAGAGGATAAAGGAGATTTTGAATTTTTGCACACACTTGTGGACACTGGACACTTTTGGATTGTGTGAGGCCCAATGAATATCTGAGCGCTATGTGACAGGCTCGATGGCACAGCTGTGACCAAAGTGACTAGAGGATAAAGGAGATTTTGAATTTCTGCACACACTTGTGGACACTGGACACTTTTGGATTGTGTGAGGCCCAATGAATATCTGAGCGCTATGTGACAGGCTCAATGGCACAGCTGTGACCAAAGTGACTAGAGGATAAGGGAGATTTTGAATTTCTGCAGACACTTGTGGACACTGGTCACTTTTGGATTGTGTGAGGCCCAATGAATATCTGAGCGCTATGTGACAGGCTCGATGGCACAGCTGTGACCAAAGTGACGAGAGGATAAGGGAGATTTTGAATTTCTGCAGACACTTGTGGACACTGGACACTTTTGGATTGTGTGAGGCCCACTGATATCTGAGCGCTATGTGACAGGCTCGATGGCACAGCTGTGACCAAAGTGACTAGAGGATAAGGGAGATTTTGAATTTCTGTAGACACTTGTGGACACTGGACACTTTTGGATTGTGTGAGGCCCAATGAATATCTGAGCGCTATGTGACAGGCTCGATGGCACAGCTGTGACCAAAGTGACTAGAGGATAAAGGAGATTTTGAATTTCTGCACACACTTGTGGACACTGGACACTTGTGGATTGTGTGAGGCCCAATGAATATCTGAGCGCTATGTGACAGGCTCGATGGCACAGCTGTGACCAAAGTGACGAGAGGATAAGGGAGATATTGAATTTCTGCAGACACTTGTGGACACTGGACACTTTTGGATTGTGTGAGGCCCACTGATATCTGAGCGCTATATCACAGGCTCGATGGCACAGCTGTGACAAAAGTGACTAGAGGATAAGGGAGATTTTGAATTTCTGCAGACACTTGTGGACACTGGACACTTTTGGATTGTGTGAGGCCCAATGAATATCTGAGCGCTATGTGACAGGCTCGATGGCACAGCTGTGACCAAAGTGACTAGAGGATAAAGGAGATTTTGAATTTTTGCACACACTTGTGGACACTGGACACTTTTGGATTGTGTGAGGCCCAATGAATATCTGAGCGCTATGTGACAGGCTCGATGGCACAGCTGTGACCAAAGTGACTAGAGGATAAAGGAGATTTTGAATTTCTGCACACACTTGTGGACACTGGACACTTTTGGATTGTGTGAGGCCCAATGAATATCTGAGCGCTATGTGACAGGCTCAATGGCACAGCTGTGACCAAAGTGACTAGAGGATAAGGGAGATTTTGAATTTCTGCAGACACTTGTGGACACTGGTCACTTTTGGATTGTGTGAGGCCCAATGAATATCTGAGCGCTATGTGACAGGCTCGATGGCACAGCTGTGACCAAAGTGACGAGAGGATAAGGGAGATTTTGAATTTCTGCAGACACTTGTGGACACTGGACACTTTTGGATTGTGTGAGGCCCACTGATATCTGAGCGCTATGTGACAGGCTCGATGGCACAGCTGTGACCAAAGTGACTAGAGGATAAGGGAGATTTTGAATTTCTGTAGACACTTGTGGACACTGGACACTTTTGGATTGTGTGAGGCCCAATGAATATCTGAGCGCTATGTGACAGGCTCGATGGCACAGCTGTGACCAAAGTGACTAGAGGATAAAGGAGATTTTGAATTTCTGCACACACTTGTGGACACTGGACACTTGTGGATTGTGTGAGGCCCAATGAATATCTGAGCGCTATGTGACAGGCTCGATGGCACAGCTGTGACCAAAGTGACGAGAGGATAAGGGAGATATTGAATTTCTGCAGACACTTGTGGACACTGGACACTTTTGGATTGTGTGAGGCCCACTGATATCTGAGCGCTATATCACAGGCTCGATGGCACAGCTGTGACAAAAGTGACGAGAGGATAAGGGAGATTTTGAATTTCTGCAGACACTTGTGGACACTGGACACTTTTGGATTGTGTGAGGCCCACTGATATCTGAGCGCTATGTCACAGGCTCGATGGCACAGCTGTGACAAAAGTGACTAGAGGATAAGGGAGATTGGATTGCTTTTAAAAAAGAAAAGCAGTTTGCAGAGCAGTGGGTAAACAGCAATGCCAGCCTGTCAGGAAGCCTTAAAAGGCAGCCCAACAACCAACACCACTGATACACCACAATATAGCCTCCCCTTGCACTGCACACACAGTGACTGGTGTGTTGTGCAGGCCAAATCGCTAGCAGCAGAAGCAGTTTTTTTTTCTTCTCAGCAGGACAAAAAAAAAAATTGGGATTGCTTTTAAAAAAGCAGTTTGCGGAGCAGTGGGTAAACGGCAATGCAGGAATGTCAGGAAGCCTTAGAAGGCAGCCCAACAACCAACACCACTGATACACCACTATATAGCCTGCCCTTGCTCTGCACACACAGTGACTGGTGTGTTGTACAGGCCAAATCGCTAGCAGCAGAAGCAGTTTTTTTTTCTTCTCAGCAGGACAAAAAAAAAAAATTGGGATTGCTTTTAAAAAAGCAGTTTGCGGAGCAGTGGGTAAACAGCAATGCAGGAATGTCAGGAAGCCTTAGAATGCAGCCCAACAACCAACACCACTGATACACCACTATATAGCCTCCCCTTGCACTGCACAGTGACTGGTGTGTTGTACAGGCAAAATCGCTAGCAGCAGAAGCAGTTTTTGGTGTCTTCTTCCCTGCCTAACGCTCTCCCTACAAAATCAGCAGCAGCAGCAGCTCTCCCTATTCTGAGATCAGCATGAGTAACATGGCTGTCGGCGTGCACGCCCTTTTATACCCCCTGTGACGCCCCCCAAAGCAAGCCAATCACTTGCATGCCCTTCTGAAAGATGGTGGTGACCCGTGCCTAGGTCATCACGTTGCCCACAGTGTCCGTGGATCCTGATTGGCTGAAAAAGAGCGCAAAACAAACTTTTGAAACGCGACTTTGGCGCGTAAGTCGCCGACCTCGTGGCCGACCTCATCCTAGGGTCGGGTTTCGTTTCATGAAACCCGACTTTGCCAAAAGTCGGCGACTTTTGAATTTTTTCGACCCGTTTCGCTCAACTCTAGTGATCACAAATTAATAAGTTTTCATGTATCCTTTAATAAGATGTGTAGTAGAGGGGTACCAAGGACACTAAACTTCAGGAAGGCAAATTTCCAACGGATGAGAGATGATCTTTGTGCAATTAACTGGGAAGATATCCTGAGACATAAAAATACACAAGGAAAATGGGAGACGTTTATTAGCATCCTGAATAGGACCTGTGCACAATATATACCATATGGGAATAAACATGCTAGAAATAGAAGAAAACCACTATGGCTAAATAGAGCTGTAAGGGGCGCAATAAGAGATAAAAATAAAGCATTTAGAGAATTAAAGCAAGTAGGTAGTGATGAGGCATTAAATAAATACAGAAAATTAAATAAATTCTGTAAAAAGCAAATCAAGACAGCAAAGATTGAGACAGAGAGACTCATTGCCAGAGAAAGTAAAAATAATCCCAAAATATTCTTTAACTACATAAATAGTAAGAAGCTAAAAAATGATAGTGTTGGTCCCCTTAAAAATAGTCTGGGTGAAATGGTGGATGAGGATGAGGAAAAAGCCAATATGCTTAATGACTTTTTTTCAACAGTATTTACACAAGAATATCCCATGACGGATAACATGATCAGGGATAAAAATTCTCCATTAAATGTCACCTGCTTAACCCAGCAGGAAGTACGGCGGCGTCTAAAAATCACTAAAATTGACAAATCCCCGTGCCCGGATGGGATACACCCCCGAGTACTGCAGGAATTAAGCACAGTCATAGATAGACCATTATTTTTAATCTTTAAAGATTCCGTAATAACAGGGTCTGTACCACAGGACTGGCGTATAGCAAATGTGGTGCCAATATTCAAAAAGGGGACAAAAACTGAACTTGGAAATTATAGGCCAGTAAGTTTAACCTCAGCTGTGGGTAAAATCCTGGAGGGTTTTCTAAGAGATACTATACTGGAGTATCTGGAGAAGAATAAACTTATGACCCAATATCAACATGGGTTTACAAGGGACCGTTCCTGTCAGACTAATCTGATAAGCTTTTATGAAGAGGTAAGTTCCGGACTGGACCAAGGGAATGCAGTGGACGTGGTGTATATGGACTTTTCAAAGGCTTTTGATACGGTGCCACACAAAAGGTTGATACATAAAATGAGAACAATGGGGATAGGGGAAAATATGTGTAGGTGGGTTAAGAGCTGGCTCAGGGATAGGAAACAAAGGGTTGTTATTAATGGAGCACACTCGGACTGGGTCACGGTTAGCAGTGGGGTACCACAGGGGCCAGTTTTGGGCCCGCTTCTTTTTAACATATTTATTAATGACCTTGTAGGGGGCATAGAGAGTAGAATTTCAATATTTGCAGATGACACTAAACTCTGCAGGGTAATCAATTCAGAGGAGGACAATTTTATATTACAGGAGGATTTATGTAAACTAGAAGCTTGGGCTGATAAATGGCAAATGAGCCTTAATGGGGATAAATGTAAGGTCATGCACTTGGGTAGAACGAACAAGATGTATAATTATGTGCTTAATTGTAAAACACTGGGCAAAACTGTCACTGAAAAAGACCTGGGTGTATGGGTGGACGACAAACTCACATTTAGTGGCCAGTGTCAGGCAGCTGCTGCAAAGGCAAATAAAATAATGGGATGCATTAAAAGAGGCATAGATGCTCAGGAGGAGAACATAATTTTACCTCTATATAAGTCACTAGTGCGACCACACTTAGAATACTGTGTACAGTTCTGATCTCCGGTGTATAAGAAAGACATAGCTGAACTGGAGCGGGTGCAGAGAAGAGCGACCAAGGTTATTAGGGAACTAGGGGGTCTGCAATACCAAGACAGGTTATTACACTTGGGGTTATTTAGTTTGGAGAATCGAAGGCTTAGGGGTGATCTTATTACAATGTATAAATATATGCGGGGACAATACAAAGACCTTTCTAATGATCTTTTTACTCTTAGACCTATGACGGGGACATGGGGGCATCCTCTATGTCTGGAGGAAAGAAGGTTTAAGCATACTAACAGACGCGGATTCTTTACTGTACGAGCAGTGAGACTATGGAACTCTCTGCCATATGATGTTGTAATGAGTGATTCCCTACTAAAATTTAAGAAGGGACTGGATGCCTTTCTTGAAAAGTATAATATTACAGGGTATGTACACTAGTTTCCTTAATATTGCGTTGATCCAGGGAGCTAGTCTGATTGCCGTATGTGGAGTCGGGAAGGAATTTTTTTCCCCAATGTGAAGCTTACTGTTTGCCACATTGGTTTTTTTTGCCTTCCTCTGGATCAACATGTTAGGGCAAGTTAGGATAGGATATGGGTTGAACTAGATGGACTTAAAGTCTCCCTTCAACCTTAATTACTATGTTACTATGTTACTTCTGATAGCAAAATTAACCCTGAAGTCACTAGACTTCTCCCACTATATCAGCACTCTGAAATATTCTGAGACAGAGGAAAAAGAGGCCAATCTAGTAAGGGACAAAAAGCAAATTGGCAAATACAGATAAATAAGAGTGGAAATTTATAACAACCAGTGGTGCTGCGTAGGGGTATAACAGCCGCAAATTGACAGACAATACCACCTTTTTGTCTGAATAATAAAACAATTAAAAATATAGAGGTAATTGCGCTAGTAATACCCACATGAATAATTATTCTCACTCTTAAAACCAGCTAATGATCGTCTGACAAATATAAATGGTCACTCTCCCTAAGGATTGCAAAGTGATTACCAAACAATTAAATCTATATCCGTAATGAGACAATGGTACTGACCCCCCTTATTATCTAAGAGGTTGTGATTAAAATAATGTGCTAGTATAAATAAATAAATAAATAAAATTACTCACTGCAAAAAAAGTAAGTAACCGTCTATAAGGTATAACAACTCTCTCCTTGAGGTATATGGAAAAAATTATATACACATAGATATATCTCTCACTAAAAGGAGAGAGTCATACTAACCGTCCAAGTAACTGTTCATACCATACGCGGTATTACCGGTCCCAGCAAAGACAACCTGCAGCCTGCTGGAGGGCATCAGCAGAAGTTCCCCTTTATGTGACTGAACACCAGGGAGCCCGGATACAAGCAGAACTGCACAGCAGCTTACCATTTTAGCAACCCAACCATGTTAGAGGAACTGAAATGGGCACCTGGAATGCAGCAATACAGAAGCAAGACTGTAGAGACATAACCATAAAATATGGCCTCATATATACAGTTGAAAGCAGATGTCACAACACAGCTGATGGGTGACCTGGGACCAGGGTGTTAGGGACGGCGGAACGCACCAAATATTAAATAATAGAAAGTGCGTTCGCCGCCCAGGGTCCACCATGCAGTAGGTGTTAAAACCGCTGCTAGACAATGGCAGACGTGCAATATGGCGGTATAGCACACGCGGGTTATACGTCACCCGATGTGCGCTGGGCATACTCTGTTGATTCACAGAGTTGCCTAAGGCATGAACATAAATGCCGAGCCTGTTGACCTCACAAGACTCAGCGAACTGCACGGTATGTGGTCACAGGACTAAGCCCAAGACTCAGGGCGATGTCCGTCTAGACCTACTGTGCGTGCAGCGTTGCTACCGCGGACGCCAACTAGTGCTGCTACAGCAGCGCGGCGACTGACCCAGCCGCAATGGTACTGCCCAAGAGGGGCGCACTGTCGGACGGCTAGCACTGTGGAGGATGTGCCATGTAGCCAGTAACTAGCCACTGACTGACGCTGACTCTATAACTAGTTCCCTTAACACACTCGTAATATCAGAGGGAGGGGAATCTTAATGAGTCATTCGCAGTCCATACATCCATCACCATTCACACAGTAGCAATTAGAGTCTATACTAGCGCATGGCCGAGCAGCCATGCGGGCCTTTTATAGCCGTGCGCTTCCGGGACCTTCCAGATCTCTGAGATGGACCAATCAGATCAGGAGAAGTGTTATGAATGGGTCACCGAGGAGAAAAAAGCAAAACAAGCTAAGTCACAGAAAACCAGAGAGATTGGTAACTATGCAGATTGCAGATCCCTGATCCTAACCACACAATTAGCAGCAGCCGTGGAGCGTACCTACGATGGTCCTAGATGCTTCGTCACAGCCGGAGGACTAAATAAGCCTGAAGCATGAAAAGGGGAAAACTAACTGCCCCAGAGGAGACCCCAAAGGAAAGACAGCCCCCACACATGTATTGTTGGTGAAACAAGATGAAAGCACAAACACAGGCAGGAAAATAGGCTGAGCAAACGATGGGGCCCAAACTAACTAGAAAGGAAAGGAAAGACACTGTCTGCAATCTGCAAAAAACCATACAAAATTAATATCCAACACTTCTGATAGCAAAATTAACCCTGAAGTCACTAGACTTCTCCCACTATATCAGCACTCTGAAATAGTCTGAGACAGAGGAAAAAGAGGCCAATCTAGTAAGGGACAAAAAGCAAATTGGCAAATACAGATAAATAAGAGTGGAAATTTATAACAACCAGTGGCGCTGCATAGGGGTATAACAGCCGCAAATTGATAGACAATACCACCTTTTTGTCTGAATAATAAAACAATTAAAAATATAGAGGTAATTGCATTAGTAATACCCACATGAATAATTATTCTCACTCTTAAAACCAGCTAATGATCGTCTGACAAATATAAATGGTCACTCTCCCTAAGGATTGCTAAGTGATTACCAAACAATTAAATCTATATCCGTAATGAGACAATGGTACTGACCCCTCTTATTATCTAAGAGGTTGTGATTAAAATAATGCGCTAGTATAAATAAATAAATAAAATTACTCACTGCAAAAAAAGTAAGTAACCGTCTATAAGGTATAACAACTCTCTCCTTGAGATATATGGAAAAAATTATATACACATAGATATATCTCTCACTAAAAGGAGAGAGTCATACTAACCGTCCAAGTAACTGTTCACACCATACGCGGTATTACCGGTCCCAGCAAAGACAACCTGCAGCCTGCTGGAGGGCATCAGCAGAAGTTCCCCTTTATGTGACTGAACACCAGGGAGCCCGGATACAAGCAGAACTGCACAGCAGCTTACCATTTTAGCAACCCAACCATGTTAGAGTAACTGAAATGGGCACCTGGAGCTCAGCAATACAGAAGCAAGACTGTAGAGACATAACCATAAAATATGGCCTCATATATACAGTTGAAAGCAGATGTCACAACACAGCTGATGGGTGACCTGGGACCAGGGTGTTAGGGAAGGCAGAACGCACCAAATATTAAATAATAGAAAGTGCGTTCGCCGCCCATGGTCCACCGTGCAGTAGGTGTTAAAACCGCTGCTAGACAATGGCAGACGTGCAATATGGCGGTATAGCACACGCGGGTTATATGTCACCCGATGTGCGCTGGGCATACTCTGTTGATTCACAGAGTTGCCTAAGGCATGAACATAAATGCCGAGCCTGTTGACATCACAGGACTAAGCAAAGTGCACGGTATGTGGTCACAGGACCAAGCCCAAGACTCAGGGCAATGTCCGTCTAGACCTACTGTGCGTGCGGCGTCGCTACCGCGGACGCCAACTAGTGCTGCTACAGCAGCGCAGCGACTGACCCAGCCGCAATGGTACTGCCCAAGAGGGGCGCACTGTCGGACGCTAGCACTGTGGAGGATATGCCATGTAGCCAGTAACTAGCCACTGACTGACGCTGACTCTGTAACTAGTTCCCTTAACGCACTCGTAATATCAGAGGGAGGGGAATCTTAATGAGTCATTCGCAGTCCATACATCCATCACCATTCACACAGTAGCAATTAGAGTCTATACTAGCGCATGGCCGAGCAGCCATGCGGGCCTTTTATAGCCGTGCGCTTCCGGAACCTTCCAGATCTCTGAGATGGACCAATCAGATCAGGAGAAGTGTTATGAATGGGTCACCGAGGAGAAAAAAGCAAAACAAGCTAAGTCAAATAAAACCAGAGAGGTTGGTAACTATGCAGATTGTAGATCCCTGATCCTAACCACACAACTAGCAGCAGCCGTGGAGCGTACCTACGATGGTCCTAGATGCTTCGTCACAGCCGGAGGACTAAATAAGCCTGAAGCATGAAAAGGGGAAAACTAACCGCCCCAGAGCAGACCCCAAAGGAAAGACAGCCCCCACACATGTATTGACGGTGAAACAAGATGAAAGCACAAACACAGACAGGAAAATAGGCTGAGCAAACGATGGGGCCCAAACTAACTAGAAAGGAAAGGAAAGGAAAGACACTGTCTGCAATCTGCAAAAAACCCTACAAAAATAATATCTAACACTTCTGATAGCAAAATTAACCCTGAAGTCACTAGACTTCTCCCACTATATCAGCACTCTGAAATATTCTGAGACAGAGCAAAAAGAGGCCAATCTAGTAAGGGACAAAAAACAAATTGGCAAATACAGATAAACAAGAGTGGAAATTTAGCGCAGCCCCAGCCGGGCTGGCTGACCACACAAAAACTGAATAGACCAACAAAATCAAGTGTGAACATTAGCAGAAAAACTTAGCTTTACATGACTGGAACAGAGCTGAAAACCAAAACCAGACAAGCCAGAATGAATCACCAGCACCAGAATAGGGCGTTGGCTGTCTTAAATCCAGTCTGAGATTCCTGAGGTCCAATCGTCATCCTCATTATCAGGTGGCAGATCTCTACTGATTAAATCAGCCTCACTACCTCCCGTTACCACCAGAGGGAGCCTGGAAGGAGAACTCACAACTGGTGGACCAGAGAATGAACTCACAACAGTACCCCTTGAGGAGGGGTCACCGAACCCTCATCCACGCCACCAGGCCGATCAGGATGGGCCCGGTGAAAAGCACGAACCAATCTATTGGCATGAATATCAGAGGCAGAGACCCAAGAATTATCCTCCTGGCCATAACCCTTCCATTTGACAAAATACTGGAGTCTCCGTCTAACCAAACAAGAATCCAATATTTTCTCTACCTTATATTCCACATTGCCTTCAACCAACACAGGGTCAGGAGGTGCTGCCATAGGAACCACTGGCTCAACAAACCTCTTCAACAGAGATTTGTGAAATACGTTATGGATCTTGAACGTAACTGGAAGAGCCAATCGAAACGAAACAGGATTAAGGATCTCCAAAATCTTATAAGGTCCAATAAATCTTGGCTTAAATTTTGGAGATGCAACCTTCATAGAAATATTCTTAGACGACAACCAAACCATATCACCTACTTTAAACCAGGGACCAATGGTCCTATGCCGGTTGGAAAATCGCTGGGCCTTTTCCTGAGAGAGTGACAACTTATCCATCACTTGGTCCCATATCTGCTGCATTCTCTTAACCACAGTCTCCTCAACTGGGCAGCACGAAGATTCCACTTGCCCTCAAGAGAATCGAGGATTAAAACCCAAAATTACAGAAAAAGGGTGACATCAAAGTGGCAGAACTAGCTCTATTGTTCAGTGCGAATTCGGCCAAGGGCAAAAATGAGACCCAATCATCCTGATTCTGAGGATATATAAAACATCTCAATTAAGATTCCAAGGTCTGGTTTGTTCTCTCAGTCTGTCCATTGGTCTGGGGATGAAACGCGGAGGAGAAGGATAACTGAATTCCCAGATTGGAACAAAAGGCTTTCCAGAATCTGGAAACAAACTAGACTTCTCTGTCGGACACAATGTTCTCAGGAATCCCATGTAACCGACCCACCTGTTGTAAAAACAAGGGCACCAACTCAGCGGAAGATGGCGACTTTGGGAGTGGTACAAGATGGACCATCTTCGAAAATCTATCACAAATCACCCAGATAACAGTCATTCTCTGAGAGACAGGAAGATCAGAAATAAAATCCATTGAGATATGGGTCCATGGCCTCTTGGGCACCGGCAAGGGCATCAGCAATCCACTAGAACGAGAACAGGGATCAGACCTAGAACAAGTCCCACAGGACTGTACAAAATTCCTGATGTCACGAGATAAGGCAGGCCACCAAAAAGACCGACTCACCAAATCTCTGGTACCAAAAATACCCGGATGACCAGCCAATGCGGAGCAATGAATTTCAGACATCACTCTCTTTCTCCACTGGTCAGGAAGATACAATTTTCCCATAGGGCAACGCTCAGGTTTATCCTCCTGAAATTCTTCAAGGGCGCGTCTCAAATTGGGCGAATTGGCAGAAAGAACTACCCCCTCACCTAGGATGGTAGTAGGCTCAGTCACACTAAGAGAATCGGCAAAGAAACTCCTAGAAAAGGCGTCTGCCTTAACATTCTTAGTGCCCGGAAGAAAAGAGACCACAAAATTAAAACGCGTGAAAAACAAGGCCCATCTAGCCTGTATAGGATTCAAGCATTTGGCCGACTCCAGATAAATCAAATTCTTATGATCGGTGAGGACCACAACTTGATGTCTAGCCCCCTCCAACCAATGTCTCCACTCCTCAAATGCCCATTTCAAGGCCAACAATTCCCGATTCCCCACGTCATAGTTGCGTTCAGATGGGGAGAACTTTCGAGAAAAGAAGGCACAGGGATTCATTTTAGAAGTCACAGGATCTTTTTGGGACAAAAGAGCTCCTGCACCAATCTCAGAAGCATCTACCTCCACCTGAAATGGAAGTGAGACATCAGGTTGCCGTAAAACTGGAGCTGAAGTAAATCTCTGCTTAAGCTCCTGAAATGCTGAGACAGCCTCAGGAGACCAATTCAGCACATCAGCACCCTTCTTGGTCAGATCAGTCAGAGGTTTGAAAATACCAGAAAAATTACCTAAAAATTTACGATAGAAATTAGCAAAACCCAATACTTCTGAAGGGCCTTCAAACAAGTAGGCTGAACCCAATCATAAATGGCCTGTACCTTGGCCGGGTCCATTTCAATAGTCGATGGAGACAAGACAAATCCCAAAAATGAAATCCTCTGTACACCAAAGAGGCATTTCGATCCCTTAACAAACAGGGAATTCTCCCTCAAAATCCAGAACACAGTCCGGACGTGTTCCACATGAGATTCCCAATCACTAGAAAAGATCAAAATATCATCAAGATAGATGATCAAAAACTTATCCACAAAATCACGGAAAATATCATTCATAAAGGACTGGAAGACAGAAAGGGCATTAGTGAGCCCAAAAGGCATTACCAGGTACTCAAAATGTCCCTCCGGAGTATTAAACGCCGTCTTCCATTCATCCCCGTGCTTGATGCGAATAAGATTGTACGCCCCCTGAGGTCAAGCTTAGTAAACCAGCAGGCACTCTTAACTCTGGAGAATAAATCAGACACCAGAGGTAACGGGTACTGATATTTAACTGTAATCTTTTTAAGGGAACGATAATCAATACACAATCTTAATGAACCATCTTTCTTGGCCACAAAAAAAAAAGCACCTAAAGGTGACGAGGATGGTCTAATATGACCGTTCTCCAACGACTCCTTAATATAGGATCGCATAGCATCATGTTCGGGCACTGATAAGTTGAAAAGCCGACCCTTGGGAAATTTACACCCAGGCATCAACTCAATTGCACAGTCATAACTCCTATGAGGAGGCAAAGACGCAGACTTGCTCTCACTAAATACATCAGAAAAATCGGCTAGATAATCAGGAATATCATGAGACTGAGGAGAGGTGGAGAAAACAGGAGTGTCCCTAAGAACACACTGACAACCCCAACTCACCACAGACCCAGATTTCCAATCCAAAACTAGATTATGAGTTTGCAACCAAGGAAAACCCAGAACAATAGTATCATGCAAATTAAGCAGCACCAAAAATTTACAATTTTCTTGGTGTTCTGGGGCAACTCGCATTGTCACTTGGGTCCAAAACTGAGGTTTTTTCTCCGCCAAAGGAGTAGCATCAATGCCCCTCAAAGGAATAGGCGTCAACAGAGGCGTCATGGAAAAACCACAACGTTCAGCAAAGTCCAAATCCATCAGATTCAACGCTGCTCCTGAATCCACAAAAGCCTTCGTGGAAAACGTGGATAAGGAGCAGATCAGAGTAATTGCCAAAAGAAACTTAGGTTGTACACTGCCCACAGCAAATGTGTGTGCAAAACCTTTCTCTCGTTTAGAGCAGACAGAAATAGTATGAGAGACATCTCCACAGAAAAAACACAGCTTATTATGCCTTCTAAACACCTGACGTTGCGCCCTAGACAAAACCCCATCACATTGCATAGGTTCAGACGTTTGTTCAAAAGGTGGCAGCGCCTTACGTGTAGTTTTGCGTTCACGTAAACGCCGATCAACTTGAATGGCTAATGACATATAATCATCCAGACCAGAGGGAACAGGAAATCCCACCATAACATCTTTTACGGTCTCTGATAAACCCTTCCGAAAGAGAGCTGCCAATGCACTATCATTCCATGTAGTAAGGACTGCCCACTTTCGGAATTTTTGACAGTATAACGCTGCAGAATCCTGACCCTGGCTTAATGCCAACAGGGTTCTCTCAGCTTGATCAACAGCATTAGGTTCATCATACAACAACCTCAAGGCTTGAAAAAATGCATCCACATTAGTCAGAATAGGATTTTCAGGTGTCAGCGAAAAAGCACAATCCTGGGGATCGCCGCGCAGCAAGAAGATGACAATTTTAACCTGCTCAGAGCTCCCCGATGAGTGAGGCTTCAAGGCCAGAAATAATTTACAATTATTCTTAAAATTCAAAAATTTAGACCGATCCCCAGAAAACACATCAGGAGTAGGGATCTTAGGTTCAGCAGCATGTGACTGAATGAGGTAGGTGGAAATTCCCTGCACTTCAGCAGCAAGTTGCTCCACACGATCAGACAATTGCTTAATCTCCATTAGGAAAAAAAAAAAATCCTCTTACGGCCCCAGAAAAAAAAAGAGGAAAAAATATTAAAAAAAAAAAAATTCTGACACTTTTCTTTTTTTTTCTTTTTTTCCCAACAACTTTTTCCTGCTTTTGAGTACCCTAGAATCTGCGGTATGGATGGTGATTCTGTTATGAAGGGGTCACCGAGGAGAAAAAAGCAAAGCAAGCTAAGTCAAAGAAAACCAGAGAGGTTGGTAACTATGCAAGTTGCAGATCCCTGATCCTAACCACACAACTAGCAGCAGCCGTGGAGCGTACCTACGATGGTCCTAGACGCTTTGTCACAGCCAGAGGACTAAATAAGCCTGAAGCATGAAAAGGGGAAAACTATCTGCCCCAGAGCAGACGCCAAAGGAAAGACAGCCCCCACACATGTATTGACGGTGAAACAAGATGAAAGCACAAACACAGACAGGAAAATAGGCTGAGCAAATGATGGGGCCCAAACTAACTAGAATGGAAAGGAAAGACACTGTCTGCAATCTGCAAAGAACCCTACAAAAATAATATCCAACACTTCTGATAGCAAAATTAACCCTGAAGTCACTAGACTTCTCCCACTATATCAGCACTCTGAAATATTCTGAGACAGAGCAAAAAGAGGCCAATCTAGTAAGGGACAAAAAGCAAATTGGCAAATACAGATAAATAAGAGTGGAAATTTAGCGCAGCCCCAGCCAGGGCTGGCTGACCACACAAAAACTGAATAGACCAACAAAATCAAGTGTGAATGTTAGCAGAAAAACTTAGCTTTAGATGACTGGAACAGAGCTGAAAACCAAAACCAGACAAGCCAGAATGAATCACCAGCACCAGAATAGGGTGTCGGCTGTTTTAAATCCAGTCTGAGATTCATTATCAGGTGGCAGATCTCTACTGAGTAAATCAGCCTCACTACCTCCCGTTACCACCAGAGGGAGCCTGGAAGGAGAACTCACAACTGGTGGACCAGAGAATGAACTCACAACAGAGAAGGACCTGAGCACTCCAATGGGAGATCGTCTCGTGAGCATGCCAAGTAGCGCGACGAGAGGACTTAGTCTCTGGAATGGCTAGCTGCAGGACAGCCTGTGCTGCTATTGCTGACCCAGACGTGGCAGCAACAACCAGTCCTACAGAGCTGGTCTGAGCAGAGCGCCAGGGATGCCGAGATTGCTGTGCAGGCTCCTGAGCGGTCGGTGGAGAATGGGAGACCGCTGGATGCAAGATTCTGGATTACCGTTGTTTAACTGCAGGAACCCAATGCCTAACACAGGGGCTCCTTCTCTGTCACTAACACTAGGGGGTGCCCTAGCTTGCCCTATTCCCTGGGATACTTTTGAAGGTGAAGGTGAAGATGCCGAGGCCTCCACCCTTGCCTTATCTCCTGAGTCAGCCCTCCGTCTGTTCTCTTCCCCCACCCTGGGACCAGGGGTGCTGCTGTGCAATGTAGTACACCAAGCCGGCAAACAAGGCAACACAAACAAGGGTTAACAGAAAACTCCAGGCATACAAAATATTCAATCACATATGACAGAGGAATGCACTGGGTGTGAAAGTAAGGGAATAAACCAAAATAGGGAAGGATAGGGAATTACCACACATACAAACCAAGCAACAGTCACATATAACTCCTCCAACTCTCCTCATATGAACTCCTCTCTCTCCATTAGCCATGTAGTAAATGCTAGCTTTGACAAGAATTTGCATCAAAGCCCAAATTATAAAGGGGAAAGTAGTGGTTAATTGAGCTCAGCTGTGAGCACAGAGATTTCCAATATAGCTCATTAACTCCTGTTCTGCCAAAAGGAATAAATGAAGAAGTGGTTCTTCTCAGCGCTGGAGTAGGAGAAAACAGACGCTGCGGTCTTCTGACTCCATACTGTGGCGGTATCAACGTGAAACCAGAAGTTTACATACTTTATATAAAAAGACACATATGCATGTTTTTCTCAATATCTAAAATAAAATCAGAATAAACCTTTCATGTTTTAGGTCTATTAGGATTACCGCAATTATTAATATCCAAATACCAGAATAATGGGAGAGAATGTTTTAAGGTATTTTTATTACTTACTGCAAAGTCACACACATACATACACTAAGATTACTATGCCTATAAAAAAATTCTGACTAAAAGCGGATAGGATCAACTCGACCACTGTTAAGTGCTCAGGGGTAAAACAGTAAGACAATACAAAAGATCTAACCCCGACACACTCCAAAAATTTGAAGAGAGAACTTGTTGCTTTTAGAGTTTTATTAGTTTGTCTTGTGCAAAAAAGAGTGGTTTCCAAACAACGTTTTGGCTCAGGCAGGAGCCTTCATCAGGAGCACAATCTTCTGGTAGTTATAGCATGTGTAGGTCCCAGATTTTCAGACTGTCCTATGAAGTCTGTCAAAAAGTGGTTTTGCAAAGATGATGAAATGCCCATAAAGTGCTATAAGAGATAGTTCAGACCACACTGCCTCCACACTGAAGTGATCACAAACAAGGACACAGGTGGGAGCCACATGCCAGCTGCAACCTTTTGTATGATAAGTGATTAAGGCTCATTGTGGTCTGAACTACCAGAGGTGTGGTACTCCGCTCTGAGGTAAGGAGGGGGCACTACCCAGAACCCAAACACTTGCATCTAACACTATACCTCTCAGGTGCAGGGAGGGACTAGGCAGAGGGTGTGGGTGGAAAAAGCAGCAGAGGGAGCTGAAGGAAGTGACAGTTAGAGGGAAAGAGGGCAGTTGGTGCTGGGGACTTGAGCTGTGAGGAGCTCAGCCCTGGACCAGCAGAGAGCAGAGAGAGAGAAAGGAAAGACAGAAGGACAGAAAGATAAACTTCAGTGGAAGAGAAAAAGAAGAGGTCTTAGGGCACGGGTAATGAGGAATCCACCCGTGGAAGTCTGTCAAAAAGTGGTCTTGCAAAGATGATGAAATGCCCATAAAGTGCTATAAGAGATAGTTCAGACCACACTGCCTCCACACTGAAGTGATCACAAACAAGGACACAGGTGGGAGCCACATGCCAGCTGCAACCTTTTGTATGATAAGTGATTAAGGCTCATTGTGGTCTGAACTACCAGAGGTGTGGTACTCCGCTCTGAGGTAAGGAGGGGGCACTACCCAGAACCCAAACACTTGCATCTAACACTATACCTCTCAGGTGCAGGGAGGGACTAGGCAGAGGGTGTGGGTGGAAAAAGCAGCAGAGGGAGCTGAAGGAAGTGACAGTTAGAGGGAAAGAGGGCAGTTGGTGCTGGGGACTTGAGCTGTGAGGAGCTCAGCCCTGGACCAGCAGAGAGCAGAGAGAGAGAAAGGAAAGACAGAAGGACAGAAAGATAAACTTCAGTGGAAGAGAAAAAGAAGAGGTCTTAGGGCACGGGTAATGAGGAATCCACCCGTGGGGCTCGCATCCACGCTGACCCTAGTCGGGTGGAGGGACCAGGTCACTGTAGGGGACCGCCCCAGACTTGTGGGGAAACTAAGGATTCAACTAGCTAACCGGAGGTTGCAGTATTATTATTATTTATTTATATAGCACCATTGATTCCATGGTGCTGTACATGAGAAGGGGTTACATACAAATTACAGATATCACTTACAGTAAACAAACTAACAATCACAGACTGATACAGAGGGGAGACGACCCTGCCCTTTCGGGCTTACATTCTACAGCATGTGCTGCAGCCACATCCAACACATTTGCTGAAAAAGCAGCCAGATAGGATCCAGGGGACCTAAAGCCCATCGCCCAACAAGATCGGAGGCTGCTGTCTTGGGACACTGTGTGTGAAGGCGCATGAAAGGAACATCTGAAGGGGGTTCTGACACGGTGTACCCTAAATTACCTGAGAGCTGGCTGGACCACCGACCCTGAGGACACAGCACCTCGGCTGGGGATTGTAACATCAGAACTGTGAGTAAAACCTGTGAAGACTGCACACTACTGTGTCCTCCAATTTATTTACTGCATCATTTGTCCTGCACTACAACCACCATCATCACCATCGTATCACACTACAGCTGCACTGGAGTTTAGCTCTACCTCTGGAGAGCTGTAACAACTCTGCTGCTTCACCATCCATCCCTGCGGTCTCCTCAAGCAGCGTCGGCTAACCTTTCCTATTTGCTGAATACCACAGGTGGTGTCACAAACTATCTTTTATAAACTTTATTTACCCCTAAAACCATTTTATTGGACACCCAGGGCCACAGACCGGGTCACTGCTGCCGTGACACATCCCTTTAAGAACCGGCCTGGTAGCGAGTACCCGCCGGCCCTGGCGGGCGCTCCACGCCCGATAGACACGGTGGTGCCATTGCCTGTGGCAACGGGTTTTGAACATGGACTGTATTTGTGGAAACCCGGCTGAGGATATCACTCCTGTTATGTGAGTCTGAGAATAAAGACACAGTTTATTTTGTACTTTCTTGTGGTCCTCGCCTATCTGTCGCTCTGCACCAGCCCTGATGCACTACGCGCCAGAGTAGAAATAATCTGAGAATCGCCTGAGGGTTAAAAATACTCACTACTCCCCTAGATGAATTCCTTGATAGGTGTAATTTCCAAAATAGGGTGACTTGTGGGGGCTTCAGCTGTTTTGTCATGTCAGGGGCTCTTCAAATGTGACATGGTGTAAGCAACCATTCCACGCAAAATAGTGCACCTTCCCAACCAAGCCCTGCTGTGTCCCAAAATAGTAGTTTTCCACCACATATTGTGAATAGGCGTACTCAGAAGAAATTGCATAACAAATTTTATGGTCCATTTTTTCATGCTACCCTTGTGAAAATAAAAAAAATTGGGGCTAAAATGGCATTTTTGTGGAAAAAAGTGTTTTTCTATTTTCATTGCTCAACATTATAAAATTCTGTGAAACCCCTATATAATTTCCTTGAGGGGTCTAGTTTCCAAAACGGGGTCACATGTGGGGGGTTTCTACTGTTTAGGCACATCAGGGGCTCTCCAACCGTGACATGATGTCCGATCTCAACTCCAGCGAATTTTACATTCTAAAAGTCAAATGGCGCTCCTTCCCTTCCGAGCCCTGCTGTGCGCTCAAATAGTAATTTGTCATCACATATGGGGTACTGGTGTACTCAAAAGAAATTGCACAACAAAATGTATGGTCCATCTTTTGTTGCTACTCTTGTGAAAATAAAAAAAATTAGGGCTAATATAACATTTTTTGTGCATTCCAGAATTATTACCAAATAAAGTGTCACTGGTCAGAATTGAAAAAATTGCCTGGTCTTGAAGGAAAAAACAGTCTCTTGTGCCAAAGTGTTAAAAATGCACCAATTTCCTAGTGATAATATGTTATTAACTGGTAACTTGGGAGACAGGGATATATTTTAATATATTTATAATTTTATGACCATGGACTTTCCTTCCTATTTTATTGCATTTTCATATTACTTCTATAAATTAGTTGAGTTTTTGTATTGTTTTATCCTGCTGACAACAATGCCCCAGAAGAAGCTGCTAGATGGTGAAACTTTGGGTTGAACTGACGATTCATATTTTACTACCATATTTTTACTGGGTGACCGTATGGAATGAAAACATTGATCTAATAAATTCACCTTTTTAGTTTGATGGACAGTCGACACTGGATATGATCTGAATCTGCGAGACATATAATATTGCAGCAGGTACTTATCATGTAATGCCACAATAAGGAAGCAGACTATAAAATATGACCTACAGTAAGTTTATACCCTTGTGTATTTATCACTTAATTAAAAGGGGATCTCATTCCTGATATAGCATTGTCATTGATGTGTCTTGTAATGACTGTATTACATACCAAAGACTAAATACTAAATATGTTTGTCATTCCCTAAGGATGGAGACAAGAGAAGCAACTCTTCTATATATATGTATGAGACAGCTAGCAATGTATACATTTATTAATAGCTAATGGGTTTATAACCGCTTGCAAATCATCCAAAAACTATGTCAGAAAAACATCAGCCATCAGGAATTTTTTACCATTCAGAGTTGGTTTAGTATCAGTCAGTATGAATGTTATCTCAGTGTCAGCAACTGAAACAAAGGGGATACAGTGTTTTTGCTGATGCATATATTACAAATGAAATACTTATAAAAGAATTTGATGATAAGAAAAAGAAACAGAGAAATATGAATCACTTTAATGCCAAGGACTAAACACAAATCAAAAATAATGTTACAATGAAAAATCCACCAGTAAAATTTGCTTCTGGTATTAATCACCCTGATGAGATTTGTTGTTATCTTTTAATTAATCTATTGTTAAAAATATACAAATTTGAAGAGAACATGACCTATAAATGAACTAACTTTGTCTTAGACTCGCAAAGCATGAGGACCTTTGGCGCAGGTTACGGGCTCATGTATTTTGGCCAAAATATCAACTAATACCTCACTATTTTTGTATTCATTGCACTATATTTATCGGGGTCCAGCCAAGCCCAGACATATTTGGTCTTGCATAAGGGGTGTTCACAAGGCTATGCATTGAGAGTGTGCTGGCCATCCCGCCTAATTGAAAAGTAGAGGCGTGACTAATAGGTTGTGAACCAGACACTGTGCGGTACCTTTGTGTGAACAACGCACTATGCGGGCCTTTATTGTGCAATTGTATACTGGGCAGTCACCCCCTCCAGGATTGGTTAGGTGGAGAGTGGCTGTTGATCTGGTATTTTTCACATGCGTTGCTGACATCTTGCTATATGGGCTGGCTGCACCCTGTAGTGCATTTGTTTCAAGATCTGGGCAGGTAAGTGTTGCTGCCTTTTTGTCTGCTGTTTAAAATGAATTTTTGGAGACCTTGAGTCTTATTTAGTGGCTTTGGTATTTAGTTTTATGTAGGGACCCGTAAGTGTGAGGTCCTTTGGCGCAGGTTATGGGCTCATGTATTTTGGGCAAAATATCAACTAATGCTTCACTATTTTTGAATTTTTTGCACTATATCTATCGGGGTGCAGCCAAGCCCAGACACGTCTGGTCTTGCATGAGGGGTGTTCACAAGGCTATGCAATGAGAGTGTGCTGGCCGGCCCGCCTAATCGAAAAGTAGAGGCGTGACTAATAGGCTGTGGACCAGACACTGTGCGATACCTTTGTGTTATGAATGGGTCACCGAGGAGAAAAAAAACTAAACAAGCTTATTCACAGAAAACCACTGAGGTTGGTAACTATGCAGATTGCAGATCCCTGATCCTAACCACACAACTAGCAGCAGCCATGGAGCGTACCTACGATGATCCTAGACGCTTCGTCACAGCCGGAGGACTAAATAAGCCTAAAGCAGGAAAAGGGGAAAACTAACTGCCCCAAAGCAGACCCCGAAGGAAAGACAGCCCCCACACAAGTATTGACGGTGAAACAAGATGAAAGCACAAACAAAGGCAGGAAAATAGGCTGAGCAAACGATGGGGCCCAAACTAACTAGAAAGGATAGAAAAGGATAGACACTGTCTGCAATCTGCCAAAAACCCTACAAAAATAATGTCCAACACTTCGATAGCAAAATTAACCCTGAAGTCACTAGACTTGTCCCACTATATCAGCACTCTGAAATATTCTGAGACAGAGCAAAAAGACGCCAATCTAATAAGGGACAAAAAGAAAATTGGCAAATACAGATAAATAAGAGTGGAAATTCTGCACAGCCCCAGCCGGGGCTGGCTGACCACACAAAAAAGCTGAATAGACCAACAAAATCAAGTGTGAACATTAACAGAAAAACTTAGCTTGAGCTGACTGGAACAGAGCTGAGAACCTAGACTTGAAAGCCAGAAGGAATCACCAGCACCAGAATAGGGCATCGGCTGTCTTAAATCCAGTCTGAGATTCCTGAGGTCCAATTGTCATCCTCATTATCAGGTGGCAGATCTCTACTGATTAAATCAGCCTCACTACCTCCTGTTACCACCAGAGGGAGCCTGGAAGGAGAACTCACAACTGGTGGACCAGAATATGAACTCACAACACTTTGTGTGAACAACACCCTATGCGGGCCTCTATTGTGCAATTGTATACTGGGCAGTCACCCCCTCCAGGATTGGTTAGGTGGAGAGTGGCTGTTGATCTGGTATTTTGCACATGTGTTGCTGACATCTTGCTATTTGGGCTGGCTGCACCCTGTAGTGCATTTGTTTCAAGATCTGGGCAGGTAAGTGTTGCTGCCTTTTTGTCTGCTGTTTAAAATTAATTTTTGGAGACCTTGTGTCTTCTTTAGTGGCTTTGCTATTTAGTTTAGTGTAGGGACCCGAAAGCGTGAGGACCTTTGACGCAGGTTATGGACTCACGTATTTTGGCCAAAATATCAAGTAATACCTCACTATTTTTGTATTGTTTGAACTATATTTATCGGGGTGCAGCCAAGCCCGCCTAATCGAAAAGTAGGGTCGTGACTAATAGGCTGTGAACCAGACACTGCACTGTCACCTTTGTGTGAACAACGCCCTATGTGGTCCTCTATTGTGCAATTGTATACTGGGCAGTCACCCCCCTCCAGGATTGGTTAGGTGGAGAGTGGCTGTTGATCTTGTATTTTGCACATGTGTTGCTGACATCTTGCTATTTGGGCTGGCTGCACCCTGTAGTGCATTTGTTTCAAGATCTGGGCAGGTAAGTGTTGCTGCCTTTTTGTCTGCTGTTTAAAATTAATTTTTAGAGACCTTGAGTCTTCTTTAGTGGCTTTGCTATTTAGTTTAGTGTAGGGACCCGAAAGCGAGAGGACCTTTGACGCAGGTTACGGACTCACGTATTTTGGCCAAAATATCAACTAATACCTCACTATTTTTGCATTTTTTGAACTATATTTATCGGGGTGCAGCCAAGCCCAGAAACGTTTGGTCTTGCATGAGGGGTTTTCACAAGGCTATGCATTGAGAGTGTGCTGGCCAGCCAGCCTAATCGAAAAGTAGGGTCGTGACTAATAGGCTGTGAACCAGACACTGCGCTGTCACCTTTGTGTGAACAACGCCCTATGCGGGCCTCTATTGTGCAATTGTATACTGGGCAGTCACCCCCTCCAGGATTGGTTAGGTGGAGAGTGGCTGTTGATCTGGTATTTTGCACATGTGTTCCTAACATCTTGCTATATGGGCTGGCTGCACCCTGTAGTTCATTTGTTTCAAGATCTGGGCAGGTAAGTGTTGCTGCCTTTTTGTCTGCTGTTTAAAATGAATTTTTGTAGACCTTTAGTGGCTTTGCTATTTAGTTTATTGTTCATATGAGCCTTTAATATTGACTTTAATAGATGTTTGTTAACATGTTGATTACACTTTGTACCAGGCTAGCTAGATTGTTGACCTGCAAAACAGAGAAAGATAAACTATGCAGATTGAATAAATATACAAGCAATGAGAGTTAAACTTATCCCACTTCACCCCTGACCAGTAGATGATGACCTGAGCCACAGATGTTGGTATAGAAAGTGATTTCTATTATTTTGCAAAAAGAATCAAGTGACTAACTTGAGCAACAGCCAAGACAGCATGGCTCCATCAAGTGGAACCCAGATTTGATTTTCTATTTGATATTAACTTAGGGGACCATGACCCCATCTGAAAGAACACAGATCTGCGCCATCTGGTCACCTGACACCCATGGATACATTTTGAAAAATGAGGCTGGCACCATCCAGTCATCTAGCTCCATGAAGACGTTTGGAGAATACAGTTTGTGACCCTCCAGTCACCTGGAACCCATGGATATGTTTGGGAAAGCTAGAATTGTGACCCATTGGTCAATGGACCACATGGAGATGTTTGAAGAAAAAGATTCCAGTGTGAAGGCAGGTAAATGCATGTAAAATCCAATATTTATTGAAGAGTCAAATCCATAAAAACATGGGGTTATGCAGCTCTGGCCAATGTGAATACAACCGACACATTTCAGCTCCGAGGAGCCTTATTCATGGTTGTTGGACACTGTTGTCTGGGTAGTATTAAGCCCAGAACATTCCATCAAAGTCTGCATTCCAAAATGGTGCTCCTTCCCTTCCGAGCTCTCCTGTTGTGAATTCTCTTGATCGGACTTCTGAGTCGGGGCTCCCTCTGGTGGTTAATGCGGGTAGTGGAGCTGGCCTGGTTGATAGAAGTCTGCCACCTGACGATGATGATTGGAAATCAGGGGTTACTGATTGGGAGGATAAAAGTGAGCAAGCTTCCCTCAGTTGTTGCTGGTGATTAGGTTCTTCCTGTGCATTCTGAGGTCTGTCTCCTGCCTGATCCTGCATTTTTCAGTTAAGTTGTTCATTTGCTAATCCTTTGCATCTTATCTGGTTTTGCCTCTTTCTGCTTTGCTGTGAGGGTTCAGCGTGCTCCCTTCTGGGAATGTGCTGGTCCCCGCTCCATATGCTGCAGCTTGTGTCAGTTTGTTCAGTCCCCTGTTATATTAGTCTCTTTTGCTTTGCTGCCAGTTCATACCAGAATGCTGATATAGTGGGGGAGAGGTCGTGAGACTTGTTGGATTTTTTAGCATTTTTGCATGATTGCAGACAGTGTCTTTCCTTTCCTATCCTATCTAGACAGTGTGGGCCCCATTATTTGCTCAGTCTATTTTCTGTCTGTGTTTGTGATTCATCTTGTCTCACTGACAATATATGTTTGGGGGCTATCTATTTCTTTGGGGTTCTACTCCGGGGCAGTTTAGATTTCACCTTTCTTGCTTTAGTCTTAATTAGTTCTCTGGCTGTGCCGAGGCGTCTAGGGCATCGTAGGTATGCAATAAAGCATGAGACAATTTCTGTTGAAAATTGACAATTAGAATCTCACCCAAAATATTTAAACATAATATAAAGCAATAGGTGAAAAAATAAAACATAACCTTTAATCTGTCAATTAAGAAACTACTAACATATATCACCCAAATGTGAAATAAAACGCATACAAAATGCCAATCTGATGGGTGGGCCCTAAAAATAAGGGAGGAAAACCACACCTAGATGCATTGAGGATGTAGATTGTCACCTAAAAATCAATTAAATAGGTAGACAAAAATCTAGAAGGTACAGCAGTAGAAACATATTCCACTCATAAATGCTATAACCTAATTGTACATATATACATACACATCATGCAGAAATTGCCAAAAGGGTCTTTCATGACGGCATAAAACAGACAATCAAGTGAGATGGTATTGTAAAAGGAACAATCTCACCAGGTAAAATGATGGGTCGGGAGTCTCGAAGGATCCTCTGTTCAGTCCCAATGGAGGATAGATAGGGGAAGACAATACCCTGTCACATCCCTATGGGGCTAACAATCAGCTAATCCCCAAACTCCCGCCTTAACAAGGGCAGTCCACAGCTAGCCCTAAATTGCACATACCCTGCACTTTCCCTAAGGGGGTGTCCCAACGTGTTTCATCCAAGTAAAATCTTCAGAGGACTTAACTTGTAAAGTGCCATAGTGCTATTAATGAGGGGAACAAAAACTTTCCACTCCCTATGCTGTCGTTATACAGTCATATGTTAAAATTTGGGCACCCCTATTAATGTTAACCTTTTTTCTTTATAACAATTTTGGTTTTTGCAACAGCTATTTCAGTTTCATATATCTAATAACTGATGGACTCAGTTATATTTCTGGGTTCAAATGAGGTTTATTGTACTAACAGAAAACGTGCAATCTGCATTTAAACAAAATTTGACCGGTGCAAAAGTATGGGCACCCTTATTATTTTCTTGATTTGAACACTCCTAACTACTTTTCACTGACTTCCTGAAGCACTAAATTGGTTTTGTAACCTCATTGAGCTTTGAACTTCATAGCCAGGTGTATCAAATCATGAGAAAAGGTATTTAAGGTGGCCACTTGCAAGTAGTTCTCCTATTTGATTCTCCTATGAAGAGTGGCATCATGGGCTCCTCAAAACAACTCTCAAATGATCTGAAAACAAAGATTATTCAACATAGCTTTTCAGGGGAAGGATACAAAAAGTTGTCTCAGAGAGTTAACCTGTCAGTTTCCACTGTGAGGAACATAGTAAGGAAATGGAAGAACACAGGTACAGTTCTTGTTAAGCCCAGAAGTGGCAGGCCAAGAAAAATATCAGAAAGGCAGAGAAGAAGAATGGTGAGAACAGTCAAGGACAATCCACAGACCACCTCCAAAGACCTGCAGCATCATCTTGCTGCAGATGGTGTCACTGTGCATCGGTCAACAGTACAGCGCACTCTGCACAAGGAGAAGCTGTATGGGAGAGTGATGCGAAAGAAGCTGTTTCTGCAAGCACGCCCCAAACAGAGTCACCTGAGGTATGCAAAAGCACATTTGGACTAGCCAGTTACATTTTGGAAGAAGGTCCTGTGGACTGATGATACAAAGATTGAGTTGTTTGGTCATACAAAAAGGCGTTATGCATGGAGGCTAAAAAACACAGCATTCCAAGAAAAACACTTGCTACCCACTGTAAAATTTGGTGGAGGTTCCATCATGCTTTGCGGCTGTGTGGCCAATGCCGGCACCGGGAATCTTGTTAAAGTTGAGGGTCACATGGATTCAACTCAGTATCAGCAGATTCTTGACAATAATGTGCAAGAATCAGTGACGAAGTTGAAGTTATGCAGGGGATGGATATTTCAGCAAGACAATGATCCAGAACACCGCTCCAAATCTACTCAGGCATTCATGCAGAGGAACAAATACAATGTTCTGGAATGGCCATCCCAGTCCCCAGACCTGAATATCATTGAACATCTGTGGGATGATTTGAAGCGGGCTGTCCATGCTCGGCGACCATCAAACTTAACTGGAATTGTTTTGTAAACAGGAATGGTCACAAATACCTTCATCCAGGATCCAGGAACTCATTAATAGCTACAGGAAGCGACTAGAGGCTGTTATTTTTGCAAAAGGAGGATCTACGAAATATTAATGTCACTTTTATGTTGAGGTGCCCATACTTTTGCACCGGTCAAATTTTGTTTAAATGCAGATTGCACATTTTCTGTTAGTACAATAAACCTCATTTGAATCCAGAAATATAACTGAGTCCATCAGTTATTAGATATATGAAACTGAAATAGCTGTTGCAAAAAACAAAATTGTTATAAAGAAAAAAGGTTAACATTAATAGGGGTGCCCAAACTTTAACATATGACTGTATGTTATAGCATTTATGAGTGGAATATGTTTCTACTGCTGAACCTTCTAGATTTTTGTCTACCTATTTAATTGATTTTTAGGTGACAATCTACATCCTCAATGCATCTAGGTGTGGTTTTCCTCCCTTATTTTTAGGGCCCACCCATCAGATTGGCATTTTGTATGCGTTTTGTTTCACATTTGGGTGATATATGTTAGTAGTTTCTTAATTGACGGATTAAAGGTTATGTTTTATTTTTTTCACCTATTGCTTTATATCATCGTAGGTATGCCCCACGGCTACTGCTAGTTGTGTTGTTAGGATTAGGAATCTGCAATCCGCTAAGTTACCAACCTTTCTGGTTTCTTGGTGGCCTAGCCTATTCCTGCCATTCTCCTTGGTGACCTATTCATAACACTCTCTCATGTGCCCAAACAGTGGTTCCCCCCACATAAGGGATATCATTGTACTCAGGACAAATTGCACATCAATTTTTTGTGGTCCAATTTCTCCTATTAGCCTTGTGAAAATAAAAAACAGTGGGCTAAAAAAATCATTTTTGAGGAAAAAATGATTTTTTATTTTCACTGTTATGCGTTATAAACTTCTGTGAAGCACTTGGGGGTTCAAAGTGCTCACCACACATCTAGATAAGTTCCTTAAGGGGTCTAGTTTCCAAAATGGTGTCACTTGTTGGGGGTTTCCACTGTTTTGGCACATCAGGGGCTCTGCAAACACAACATGGTGTTCAGTCTCAATTCCAGTCAATTCTGCATTGAAAAAGTCAAACAACGCTCCTTCCATTCCAAGCCCGGCCGTGGGCCCAAACAGTGGTTTACCCCACATATGGTGTATCTGCATATTCAGGAGAAATTGCATAACAAATTTTGTGGTTCATTTTCTCTTTTTACACTTGTTAAAATAAAAAAATTGGTTCTGAAGTAAAATGTTTGTAAAAAAAAAGTTAAATGTTAATTTTTTCCGTCCACATTGCTTCAGTTCCTGTGAAGCACGTAAAGGGTTAATAGACTTGTTGAATGTGGTTTTCAGCACCATGAGGGGTCCAGTTTTTAAAATGGTGTCATTTTTGGGTATTTTCTGTCATATTCACCTCTCAAAGTGACTTCAAATGTGATGTGGTCCCTAAAAAAATGGTTTTGCAAATTCTGTTGTAAAAATGAGAAATTGATGGTCAACTTTTAACCTTTATAACTTCCTAGCAAAAAAAATTTTGGTTCCAAAATTGTGCTGATGTAAAGCAGACATATTAAGTATTTTTTGTGACATATCTCTCTGATTTAAGGGCATAAAAATTAAAAGTTTGAAAATTGCAAAATTTTAAAAATTTTCACCATATTTCAGTTTTTCATAAATAAACGCAAGTCATATTGAATAAATTATACCACTAACATGAAGTAAAATATGTCATGATAAAACATTCTCAGTATCAGTGGGATCCGTTAAAGCGTTCCAGAGTTATAACCTCATAAAGTGACAGTGGTCAGAATTGTAAAAATTGGCCTGGTCATTAAGCTGCAAACTGGTTCCGTCACTAAGGGGTAAATGTGCCCAAAAAAGTGTTATTGCAAGACACTGGAAGGATCCTGATCCCCCATCCTCTCCAGAATGGATTAATGAGTCAAACACAATATACTCTTGAAAAAAATCGCCTGACCTATTCTAAGCAGGATAAGCTCCTTAAACACTGGAACCTTTGGTATGAATATCAAAATAAGATTTTACTGAAAAACACAGATTTTACCCAAGAATCACCCACGCCCGATATCAGATAAACAAAAACTAGATAAAAATTTATACCGCACATAATTACCTGTTTTTAGTTCTACCATTACAAATGTGAATTTTTGCTAGCTCTCAGAGGGACTCCCCCTCCCCCACCTCTTCATTGCCCTTCCTTTTGTTTAATTCCCCTCTTTCTCATTTTATTCCCATAACTCCCCAAGTTTTTGTTCCCCATCCCCATATACATATAAAGCAAATATTTTTTCTCTTTTCATTTGATTGCTTTTAAATGTTATTATCTATGTTTCTGGTCTATCTTGCAACATTCTTAAATAAAGAATTTATACAAAAAAATTGAACTTTAAATGTATGTCTTAATGCTCTTCTTCCTTATTTCTAAATTAAATCTATTAAACACACTTTTGTCAAAACAAACAGTGTAAACATTTTAAATATTGAATACTGTGCCCCCCTAATACTATGATTTCATTAATCTGCTTAACAGTCAGCCAATCGTTCAGAAAATCCTAATCTTTTAATGGAACATGAATACTTTTTGCTTACATTCCAGAAAAAGTGATATTGTTTTCTTGGGCTCACTTTATCCAATACTTAGAACTGTTGCTATCTTATCTTTTCCTGCAAGTAATAATAAAATTCTTGGTAATTAATGCATGTGTCATATTTTGTGTAATCACCTGAGTGTTAGTCATTCTTCAGAAAACGTAGGCCGACTGTGGGACAGAGAAATACTCTCAGGTATTATTAGATTTAGTGCAAGTTTATTTTGTGCACACATAATGTTATTGATCCTTGTTAGGGTTTCAAACTTAGTTACAGTATGACCATTTTTTTTTCTGAAAGCCCGAGATCGTGCTCTCCACCCGAGTGCGCTAAAAAAGTGACTAAAGGTGCCACAAAAAAGTGCACTTAGACACTGGTCTCTTAAAACCCTTTCCAACATGAGAAGTGTCCCCAAAACCATTCCCCGTCCCTCTGAGCCAGAAGGCCACAGCGAGGGTCAGGGACTAAGTCATCTCCCTCAGCCTAAACCAAGGGAGCCTCAGATGCACTTCCAGCTTCTGCCCAGGCTGCCACCCAAGCAAAAACTGGGAACTTTCGAATGACAACTCCCCTCCTAAAAGAGGTGAGTCAATGGCAGGGGGGAGTTGAACCTAATGGCCACGCACTCCTCCCCTAGACCCATCAGAAAGGAATCCATAAGGGAACTGTATCCAACAAATCCAAGTGACGGACACAGATGAAAACATGAACACACAAATAGTGAAAAAGAAATAAGTTAAACTGAAGGTTTTCACAACATGATTCCACTGGGTACTTAAAAATTCCCATATCCTTGTCATAAAGCCCGGATTAAGGGTATGTGCTTAAACAAGAAAAGTTGAAGTGTAGTTCAAAACATCAGAACTCATGGGTTTTCAACACTAAGTGAGATAAGGCACCCCAGGATCACCACTCCTGGGGGCATTTGCACCTCAAGCGTTAAAACTTACCCAGCCCAATGGCGTTGATCCTGGGGGCTATGCTTTCCACCAGATGACTATATGAGTCACCTGATGTACTAACAAGCAAACATCCCCAGTGTGCATTGTATCTGTCAGGACTCTGAATATTTTTGGCTACCCTTTGCTTTTGGGCATGCCAGCCCTTTTTCAAGATGGCGTCTTTTGTTTCATGTGCCCCTTGTCTTCCTGTGTAATAACTCCACCCCATACCCTAGTCTGTGCTACAGTATTCTGCATGTGTCCTACTCCTGGTGGTTTCCTGGCTTTCTAGCTGCTCCTGCAAACCTGTGTGAATATCCAGCTACTCACTCTCTGAGATCGTGCTGTATTCTTCTGTGCCAGTGTACCTCCTGCTCCTGACTGCTTGTGCTGCTTCCTCAGTGCTGCTGACCTTCTCCTGCAATTGCTAAACATGTAAGCTGGCTGCTGCGCTGGTTCTGCCTTGGTTTAATTAGTTGTAAAGCTCGGGACTGCTCTGGTTAATCTGAGACTTCCTACCCAGGCCTCCCTGGATAATCTGATACCTTGTATGGTCTTGCTTATCCGTGCATGGACTAGACATGGACTTACTTGTTTCCAGCATTCTCAAGTATAAACTGCGCTTCACATACTGCTTCGTTGATTGCATTCCTCTCAGAGGTTTCCAACAGACTTATTAAGTTTTATTCAGTAGTGATTCTAAGTGTTATGGACTTGAGTTTTCTCTGCACTTGCTAGAAGCACTGTCTGTTTACAATATAGATTTTCTTACCTACAAACTGTGCTCTGTATTGTCTTGCTCCACGCAAAAAGACTCCTGAGTCTTCTAGTATAACTATTACAGTATCAATCTATTAGGGTGACCCTGGCCAACGCCGCCTTTTTGGAAGATACTACACTTGATCTTAGAAAACACCACAGTGATTTCCATTCACAGTTAATAAGACCAGGCAAATGGGATTTAAATGGGTCCATATCACCTGCATTAGCAGATTTAACCCCTTAGTGACAGCGCTAATTTTGAAAATTACCAGGCCAAACTTTTGAAATCTGACCAGTGTCACTTCATGTTGTAGCGTTTCTCCTTGGGGAAAGTGGCATACTAGATCTGGCATGCCATGGTAAGGAGGCTTATTCGCCATGCAAAGCTCCTCTGGGAAAATTAATATGCAAATTACTTCTTCTGAAGATGCAATTTGCATATTACATTTTCCAGAGGAGCATTGCATGGCAAATAAGCCTCCATATTTTGGCATGCAAGAGTTCGTATGTCACATAGAGAAAAAATACCAAACAAAAAATTGGTGTGTACACCTGATGCGATGTAATTAAAAATACATAGAGATCTTTATTTAGAACCTAGTACATACAACAAGTTTAATAACATACAACTAGCTGTGCCCATATCTATATGTCAATATATACATGTCACATGATGCATTCTCAAAGGGGATGTGAATGAATAAGTAATCTCATAGGAGAAGTCCCCATAAGGCAGCATGACAGAGAAGGGGATTATTATATCTCGCTATTGAAAAGGTTTCCTTCATAGGTAAAATTCAAGTTAGTATATGGTTCCAAGAAACTGGTCGAGGAACCCAATGGTAAGAAGATCAACACTAAGGACAAAAAATTGAAAAACCATATTTGAAACTCAATAAATAGTCCATAAGGAAATTCCTCACGGGATAAAGTAACAGAGGAGTTGGTTAATCCATCCAGCTATAAAGAGAGCTTCCATCCTAGGTGAAGTCCAAATATTCAGGTAACTACATGGTTCCAAGAGCCGAATCAAGATACCTGACGAAGGAGTCAGGATTACGGCCAAGCAATGAGTTCCGCATTTGTCCAAATAAGTAAATGGTTCCAAGAGCCAAATTAAGGGACATGATGAAGGAGTTAGAGTTTATGGCCAAACAATGCGGTCCATATATGTCCATAAGAAGTAGACCTGACATAAAATAAGAAGAAAAATGATAAATATATATATACGGTATATGTATTTCAAGATTATGAGATATATAAGAACCATATAAATATATATGTGCATAGAGAATATATATGCCAGGACAAGGCCATGCAAAAAATATATACGGTATATATTAGAGCATGGATGTTTATCCATTAAATGAAAGAAAAACAACAATTTTTAAAGGAAAAACCCATTAATCCTTAATAGAAAACAATTAGCCTAAAAAAACTGAAAATAATAATTCCTCATTGAGTCCAGTAGGAGCCACAGACTGAAGCTCAAAAATCCATCTAGATTCAATTTGTAAAAGACATTTGCAGTTGTTACCACACCTACCACTGTGGGTAATCTTCTGAAGGCCAATGATCTTAATGTTAGATGGAAACCCATGATGTGTTGTTAAAAAATGGGCAGCCACGTGGGTGAGAGTCTTGCCTTTCTTTGGTCTGTAGCAGTCAGATGTATCATGGAGATATGTTTTTGAATGCTTTCCTCAACTCTTGCGAAGTCTGCTCTATATATTTTTTCTTGCAGAGACAGACAGTAGCATATATTACATCTCTACTTCTGCAATTAATGTATGACTTGAGCATATGCCTTCTTAGATTGAGAGAGTTCAGGAAAGCATCGCGTGTTGGGCTTTTAAATGGACAAACATTGCAATCCTCGCATGGGAATGATCCTTGAAGAACAATCCCCCTATTCAGCCTGTAAGTTGGTTGTGTAAAGTGGCTCCTAGTAAGAAGATCGCATAAATTTGGAGCTCTTCTCGCTGTTAGTAGGGGACATGTGCTGGTCACCAGTGAAGTTTGGCTGTCTGTTGCCAGAATAGACCAGTGTTTAGACAGATTTCTCACCTGGTGCCAGCTGCTGTTATATTCAGTAATAAGTTTTGGACGAGAATTCTGTTGACGAATATGTGGGGAGAGCAATGAAATTCGATCACGCTGTCGGGCCCTCTGGAATGCAGAGGAGATGACCCTCCTGGGATAACCTCTATGTAAAAAATGATCCGTGAGGTCTCTTACTTGAGATAAAAATCTTGATCACGAGAACAATGTCGTCTGACTCTAAGAAACGTAGGCACCCCAATTTTTGTATGCATAGGATGAAAACTACTGTATTCCAGCAATGAGTTTGTGGCAGTAGGTTACGGAAGTTGTATATACTTTGGTCCCTGTCGTGCTATTCTATAGCTAATGGCTTTATTCCATGTACTGTTGGTCTGATTTATTGCTTTATTGTACTGTATGCCAGTGGAGCTCCACATACTAGATATCCTATATGGACACATGATTCTCCTTAGGGGGGTGTTTTGACTATCATGCTGTATGTATGTTTTTAGATGTTATTAAGCTTGTTGCATGTTCTAGGTTTTAAATAAAGATTTCTATGTATTTTTAATTATATCGCATCAGGTTTGCACACCAATTTTTTGTTTGTTCTTTTTTCTCTCTGTAGGCATAATTGTTTCCATTCAAGGTGTGGCACCCTGTTATTGATTATCTGGCTACTAATTTTTGATGGAGGTGCACCTTATTTATTCATATACAGAGTTGGTATTTCACTCTCCACAAGTGGAAACGTTACCACTTAGACCTCAGTCCAGAGCCTCTCACCTAGCCAAGTCAGTTCTCATACTTTCCACAGACGAGAGCCAATAGCTCGAAACACCGTGTCTACAAATTGAGAATCTGATTTAGCTTTTATTCTAAGTCATATTACAAGACTCGTTAAAGGGCTAATAATGTCGTGTAGAATTGCTGCTTCCTCAAAAACCCTTATACCAACATAACCCTCAGATTATGGCACAAAGCCAATAAAACAAAAATTTCATTCCAAACATATGCCAAATCACTCCTATTTTGCATCTGATCCCCAACAGATACAGGACTCAAAAAAAAATTCTTGTCCTCAATCTCCCACATAGACATGCCAATAGATTCCTTTTGTCCATAAGAACAAGTGTAAGAACAAAGAAAAAATTCGCTCTTACCAAAAACCTGCATTTGAACGATATTAAAATAGAGTTAAGCCCCCGTTACACACTGCGATATCGCTAGCAATATCACTGTAAAGTCACCGATTTTGTGTCGTTGCAGCGATATTACTAGCGATATCGCTGCATGTGATACTTACCTACGACCGGCTCCCCCGCTGCTAATCGCTGATCGCGCGAGAAGCTGCTGGACCATTCCTCGTCGGCCACTTTCTGGGGCACTTCCTGCTGTGACGACGAGCAGCGCGTGGAGCCGGGCGGGAGGACGCATTATCGCCGCGTCTGACAGGTAAGTAGCGATCCCCGTCCCCAGCGATGTCGCTAGTGAGATCTGCCTGTGTGGCAGCTCACTAGTGACCACCTAGCGATGCACCAGCGATCCTGACCGCGTCATATCGCTGGTCGGGATCGCTGGTGCATCGCTAGGTGTAACGGTACCCTTACTGCAAGAGGTAATAAAACTTAATCTCCCTAATATCTCTGCTCCACAACCAGTCCTGCCATTCCTTAAACTGTCTATAAACACAAAAGGTAACGGAAAAATAAAAGCTATAATCAATAGAAATTTAGCCAAAACAGATGATATTCCAGATTTTATTAAAAGATGGGAATTAGAGCTAAACAAAAAAATCCACACTGAGGAAATACTCACAATATTTAAAAATACTCATTGGCTTGCTTCTTCCTTGAAATTTCAAGAACTCAATTACAAAATTATCTCAAGATGGTATAGAACTCCGGATATACTAAGTAAAATGAACAGTTCTATCTCTCCTCTATGCTGGAGATGCAACGGAGAAAGAGGTACCCCAACACACATTTGGCTAGAGTGCTCAAAAATCAAACAATTTTGGGTAAATATTAAAGCATTTATTAACAAGGTCCTTAATATAGACATACCAATAACACCCGTCTTTATTCTTCTCAACTTGGACCCCTCCAATATATTGCTAAGCAGGAAATCACTAATTCCTCACTTGATCAATGCCGCTAAAATAACCATTGCATGACGCTGGAAAGAAGTTGAAACCCCTTCATGTAAAGAATGGTTAAAAGAAGTGAATCAAATAGGCATATATGAAAAACTTAGACTATCTAATTCCAAAAACTCAAAAATTATTGACTCCTGGACCCGGTGGCTAATTACTTCAGAAAAGCCACCAGAAGAAAATTCATAACCCTTTATGATCCTATTATTTCCTCATGTCTATACCTTCACTGGAAAGACTGCACTCTCAAACCTCTTATTCAGCATTATCATTTTAAGCAGGACACTCTGAAACCCTTAACCCCACCCTCCAACTTTTCCCCAATTGTCAACTTCCACCCCCCTACCTCTATACTCTCTCTTAAGGGGGTTTTACACATAGCGATATCGCTAGCTATATCGCTATGTGTGATACTTACCTCCGACCGGCTCCCCCGCTGTCCATCGCTGATCGCGTGAGAATGTCCGGCTCCATTTCTCGTCGGCAGCTTCCTGCTGGGCTTCCTCCTGTGATGACGAGCGACGCGTGGAGGCGGGTGGGAGGACGCAAGGATCGCTGTGTGTGAAAGGTGAGTATCGTGCGCTGCGTCGCTGCTGCATCGCTGTGAGGTCTGCCTGTGTGACAGCTCACTAGCGATCATTTAGTGATGCACCAGCGATCCGGACCGGGTCGGATCGCTGGTCGGATCGCTGGTGCATCGCTAAATGTAACAGGGCCTTTAGTTAGTGAACTTTGCTTATTTTCTGAATATATTTGGCCATGCAAATAGTAACTTGTTCTACATGACATGGAAAACATGCTATGTATTCTTTCTGTTATGTTTTCTCCAGTTTGTTAAAAATTTCTTAAATAAAGAATTTATAAAAAAAAAAAGAATTGCTGCTTCCAATAGGTTTCGCTATAGAGTTCAAGTCCTCTTTTTCTCTAAAGAGGCAATTTGCACTTGTGGTAATAACTCTGGAACGCTTCAATGGATCCCAGTGAGACTGTGTTTTATTGACAATTTGCACTTTATGATAGTGATAAATTTTGGTCGATATAATGTGCATATATTTATTAAAAAATCGAAAATTTTACAAAATTTTGTATGCCCTTAAATCAGAGCATTATGTCACACAAAATAGTTAAGAAATAACATTTTCCACATGTCTACTTTACATCAGTACAATTTTTGAAACATATTTTTCTTTTATTAGGAAGTTATAAGAGTTGAAAGTTGTTCAGCAATTTCTCAATTTTCAACAGAATTTACAAAACCACTTATTTCAGAGACCACATCACATTGAAGTGACTTTGAGGGGTTTATATGACAGACATTACCCAAAGTGAGGCTATTCTGAAAACTGCACCCCTCAAGGTGCTCAAAACCACATGCAAGATGTTTATTAATCAATCAGTTTCTTCAAAGAAATTAATTGAATGTGCAAGGAAAAAATGAACATTTTCCTTTTTTTCACAACAATTTTGCTTTAGGCCTAAATTTTTTTACTTTCACAAGTGTAACAGGAGAAAATGGACCTGAAAATTTGTTTTGTAATTTCTCCTGAGTTCCCCAATAATACCCCATATGTGGGATAAAACTACTATTTGGGCACACGGCAGAACTCATAAGGGAAGGAGCACTGTTTGAATTTTTGAATGCAAAAATGGCTGGAATTGAGAGCAGATGCCATGTTACATTTGGAGAGTCCCTGATGTGCCTAGACAGTGGAAACCCCCAACAAGTGATTCCATTTTGGAAACTACACCCGTCAAGGATTTTAACCAAGGATATCATAAGGCTTTTTAAGGCAAAGGTACTTCACAGAATTTGATACCAATCTCTAATAATAAATGCGCTAAGCAGCTTCCGTCCGGTTGTAACGCAGCTTCTGTCCAGTTGTAACTTGGTGACGTCACATCCAGACAGAAGCTGCCTTTGGCGGTAGCACTGTGCCTCTTCTGCCCCCTGCACACTCCCCGACACCATATACCTTCCTAACACACACCTTCCTCACCATGCCAGCCGTCACCACACACATCTTGCCATGTTAACCCTCAACACACACTCCTCCTCAATACACACACCTCCTCAACACACATTCCTCTCACCTTTCACCATCTCCACTCACGTCCCCCCCCTCTTTCACTCTACATACGACCCTTTCTCTCACTCCATCTCTCATACTCACGCCGTCATCGCCGCTGCTCCACGATCGCCGTCGGCATCGGCACGATCCCCGACATCTTCTTCCGCCGGCGCCATCCTGGATCCAGACTAGGTATGCACCAAGTATTCCGGCTGCTCGAGCATATATGGAGGGATTGAGGGATGGCGGAGGTACCGAGGGGGGAGTTGTGGACCTCATTCCTCTCTCCTCTGAAATGGTATGTCATGTCAGAAGAGAGATAAATGTTTTTAATAGCATGCACACTTTTTTACATTATCGCCGTTATTTATTGAATGACGGTGATCACGTGATAGGGGACAGGAAAAAACGGCCCTGATCATGTTCTCCAGTATTTCAGCTACCCCTGGCAGCTGAAACCTGAGAGAACTCCTGACACTGGGGGGTGCTATACCCTTATTCCCTATCACTGCTTTAAAATGGCAATGAGGGAATAAGACCCCTTAACGGCCGCTGTTTTAATGTGCATCGGCAGTCGTTAAGGGGTTAAAAGCTGACATTCTGGGTATCTGCAGTTAGTCTTTATGGAGCTTAGAAGTTTTCTGCATAAAGTGTAACTATTCAGTCTAATAGTTACCCCTGTTATGAATGAGTCACCGAAGGAGGAAAAAACAAAAATACAAGCTAAGTCCAGAAAACCGGAGAGGTTGGTAGCTATCGGATTGCAGACCCCTGATCCTATCCACAACAACTAACAGTAGCCATGGGGGGTTCCTACGATGCCCTAGACCCCTCGATCACAGCCGGAGAACTAAATAGGCCTAAAGAAAGAAAGGGGAAATCTAAACTGCCCCAGAGCAGACCCCAAAGCAATAGGCAGCCCCAACATATAATGACGGTGAAGCAAGATGAAAACACTAACACAGATAGAAAGATAGGTTGAGCAAATGATGGGGCCCAAGCTAACTAAAAAGGACAGGATAGAAAAGCTGCTGTCTGCAATCCGTAAAAAACCCTACCAAAAAATGTCCCAACCGTCTGATAGGAAAAACAGGCCCTGAAGTCACTAGGACTTCAAAAAGACTATATCAGCACTCAGGTGAATTCTGAAGACAGAGCAAAGAGACAAACTGATCAGAGACAAAAATGGAACTCAGCACACCCCCGACCGGGAATGGCTGAACTCCAAAAAACAAGGTAAACAAAACAAAACTAATAAGTTCAATAGCAGAGCAAAAACTTATCTTTGGGAAGCAGGAATCAGACTGGTCTCCAAGAATCCAGCAGAGAAATCACCAGCGACTCAGAAGGGCGTCGGCTGCCTTATATCCAGTCAGAATTTCCTGTTACCCAGTCATCATCTACCAGATCAGGTGTTTGGCAATCAGCCTCACTACCTTCCTTCACCAGAAGAGGGAGTTCATCAGACATCGACGGTGAAGGGGAAAATGAACTCACAACAGTACCTCCCCCTTGAGGAGGGGTCACCGAACCCTCATCCATGCCACCAGGCCGATCGGAATGGGCCCGATGAAAGGCACGAACCAATCTTTCGGCATGAATATCGGATGCAGGGACCCAAGAATTATCCTCCTGGCCATAACCCTTCCATTTAACCAAATACTGGAGTCTCCGTCTAGCCAGGCGAGAATCCAGTATCTTCTCAATCTCATATTCCACATTACCTTCAACCAATACTGGGTCAGGAGGTGCCACCACAGGAACTACTGGCTCAGCAAACCTCTTTAACAGAGACTTATGAAACACGTTATGGATCTTAAATGTAACAGGAAGAGCCAATCGAAAAGAGACTGGATTAAGAATCTCCAAAATCTTGTAAGGTCCAATAAATCTAGGTTTAAACTTTGGAGAAGCCACCTTCATAGCGATATTCTTTGATGACAACCAAACCATATCACCCACCTTAAACTGGGGACCAATGGTCCTATGCCGGTTGGAAAACCGCTGGGCCTTTTCCTGGGAGAGAGACAACTTATCCACCACTTGGTCCCAGATCTGGTGCATTCTCTCCACCACAGTGTCAACACCTGGGCAGGCAGAAGGCTCCACCTGCCCTGAAGAGAATCGAGGAT
Source organism: Dendrobates tinctorius (assembly GCF_039654945.1). NCBI lineage: Eukaryota > Metazoa > Chordata > Amphibia > Anura > Dendrobatidae > Dendrobates > Dendrobates tinctorius. The sequence continues at coordinate 16,412,157 of NW_027361716.1, forward strand.
GAAACCCAAAGTTACAAAAAAAAGGTGACATTAAAGTGGCAGAACTAGCTCTATTATTGAAAGCAAATTCGGCCAAGGGCAAAAATGAAACCCAATCATCCTGATCAGCAGAAATAAAACATCTCAAATACGACTCCAAAGTCTGGTTTGTTCTCTCCGTCTGCCCATTGGTCTGAGGGTGAAACGCAGAGGAGAAGGACAACTGAATTCCCAGCTTGGAACAGAAAGTCCTCCAAAATCTAGACACAAACTGAACTCCTCTGTCAGATACAATGTTCTCAGGAATCCCGTGCAAGTGAACCACCTATTGCAAAAACAAGGGCACCAACTCTGAGGAAGATGGCAATTTAGGGAGTGGTACAAGATGGACCATCTTAGAGAATCTATCACAAATCACCCAAATAACAGTCATTCTCTGAGAGACAGGCATATCAGAGATAAAATCCATTGAAATATGGGTCCATGGCCTCTTGGGCACCGGCAAAGGCATCAACAACGCACTAGAGCGAGAACAAGGTTTAGACCGAGAGCAAGTCCCACAGGATTGCACAAAATTCCTGACATCACGAGACAAGGCGGGCCACCAAAAAGACCAACTCACCAAATCTCTAGTACCAAAAATACCTGGATGACCAGCCAATGCAGAGCAATGAACTTCAGACATCACTCTCTAAATCCACTGGTCAGGAACATACAATTTTCCAATGGGACAACGCTCAGGTTTGTCCTCCTGAAACTCTTCCAGAGCACGTCTCAAATCGGGCGAGATGGCAGAAAGAACTACCCCCTCACCTAAGATGGTAGCAGGCTTGGTCACAACAGGAGAATCAGCAAAGAGACTCCTAGAGAGGGCGTTTGCCTTGACATTATTAGTGCCCGGAAGAAAAGAGACCACAAAATCAAAATGTGTGAAAAACAAGGCCCACCTAGCCTGTCTAGGATTCAAGAGTTTGGCCGACTCCAGGTAAATCAAATTCTTGTGGTCAGTAAGGACCACGACTTGATGTTTAGCTTTTGTCTCCACTCCTCAAAGCCCATTTCATGGCTAACAGTTCCCGATTCCCCACATCATAGTTACGTTCGGGTGGGGAGAACTTTCGGGAAAAGAAAGCACAGGGATTCATTTTAGATGTTACAGGATCTTTTTGGGACAAAACAGCTCCTGCACCAATCTCAGAAGCATCCATCTCTACCTGAAACGGGAGTGAGACATCAGGTTGCTGCAAAACCGGAGCAGAAGTGAACCTTCGCTTCAGCTCCTGAAAGGAAGAAACAGCCTCCGGAGACCAATTCAGCACATCAGCACCATTCTTAGTCAAATCAGTCAATGGTTTGGCAATACCAGAAAAATTAGCTATAAATTTACGATAAAAATTAGTAAAACCCAAAAATTTCTGGAGGGCCTTCAAAGAAGTGGGCTGAACCCAATCATAAATGGCCTGTACCTTGGCCGGGTCCATTTCAATAGTTGACGGAGACAAAATAAATCCCAAAAATGAAATCCTCTGTACACCAAAAAGGCATTTCGATCCCTTGACATACAGGGAATTCTCCCTCAAAATCCGGAACACAGTCCGAACATGTTCCACATGAGAGTCCCAATCCTTGGAAAAGATCAAAATATCATCCAGATAGATGATCAAAAATGTATCCACCAAGTCTCGGAAAATATCATTCATGAAGCACTGGAAGACAGAAGGGGCATTAGTGAGCCCAAAAGGCATCACCAGGTACTCAAAATTTCCCTCCGGAGTATTAAACGCCGTCTTCCATTCATCCCCATGCTTAATGCGAATAAGATTATACGCCCCCTGAGGTCAAGCTTTGTAAACCAGCAAGCACCTTTAACTCTGGAGAATAGATCAGAAATCAGGGGTAACGGATACTGATATTTAACCGTAATTTTGTTGAGGGAACGATAGTCAATACAAGGCCTTAATGACCCATCTTTCTTAGCCACGAAAAAAAAACCAGCACCTAAGGGTGAAGAGGATGGTCTAATATGACCCTTCTCCAACGACTCGTTAATATAGGATCGCATAGCCTCGTGTTCGGGTACAGATAAATTGAAAAGTCGACCCTTGGGAAATTTACACCCAGGGCTCAGCTCAATTGCACAGTCATAACTCCTATGAGGAGGCAAGGACACAGACTCATTCTCACTAAATACATCATAATAATCAGCCAAATAGTCAGGAACATCATGCGACTGGGGAGAGGTGGAGAAAACAGGAGCATCACTAAGGGCACACCGACAACCCCAACTCACCACAGACACAGATTTCCAATCCAAAACTGGATTATGGATTTGCAACCAGGGAAACCCCAGAACAATGGTATCATGCAAATCATGCAACACCAAAAATTTGCAATTCTATTGATGGTCTTCGGGTGACCCGCATTACCACCTGGGTCCAAAACTGAGGTTTATTCTTCGCCAAAGGAGTAGTATCAATACCCCTCAAAGGGATAGGCGTCCGCAGAGGTGTCATAGGAAATCCACAACGTTTAGCAAAATGCAAGTCCATCATGTTCAGAGCTGCTCCCGAATCCCCCAAAGCCTTAGCGGAAAATGTGGACAGGGAGCAGATCAGAGTAATTGACAGAAGAAACTTAGGTTGTACACCACCCACAGCAAATGTGTGTGCAAAACGTTTCTCTCGTTTACGGCAGACAGAAATAATATGCGAGGCATCACCACAGAAGAAACACAGCTTATTACCCCTTCTGAACTCCTGACGTTGCGCCCTAGACAAAGCTCTATCACATTGCATAGGTTCAGACATTTGTTCAACAGGTGGCAACACTTCTCGTGCGGTTTTGCGTTCACGCAAACGCCGATCAACCTGAATGGCTAATGACATAGAATCGTCAAGACCAGAGGGAACAGGAAATTCCACCATAGTATCTTTTATGGTTTCTGACAAACCCTTCCGAAAGAGTGCTGCCAAGGCACCATCATTCCAGGTAGTAAGGACCGCCCACTTTCAGAATTTTTGACAGTACAACTCTGCAGAATCCCGACCCTGGCTCAATGCCAACAGGGCCTTTTCAGCCTGATAAATAGCATTAGGTTCATCATACAACAACCCCAAGGCTTGAAAAAATGTGTTCACATTAGTAAGAATAGGATCATCAGGTTTCAAAGAAAACGCCCAATCCTGGGGATCGCCGTGCAGCAAAGAGATGACAATTTTAACCTGCTGCGCGGAGCTCCCCGGCGAGTTAGGCTTCAAGGCAAAAAATAATTTACAATTATTCTTAAAATTCAAAAATTTAGACTGATCCCCAAAAAACACATCAGGAGTAGGGATCTTTGGTTCAGCAGCATGTGAACGAGCAAGATAGGCGGAAATTCCCCACACTTCAGCAGTGAGCTGCTCCACACGATCAGACGATTGCTTCATCTCCATTGAGAAAGAAAAAGAAAAAATTCCCCCTACGGCCTCAGAGACATAAAGGAAAAAATATACACTAAAAAAGAAAAAAAAAAATTCTGACAAACTCTCTTTTTTTTTTTTTTTTTTTTTTTACAATTCTCTCCTGCTATTGAGTACTCTAGGATCTGCGGTATGGCTGGTGATTCTGTTATGAATGAGTCACCGAAGGAGGAAAAAACAAAAATACAAGCTAAGTCCAGAAAACCGGAGAGGTTGGTAGCTATCGGATTGCAGACCCCTGATCCTATCCACAACAATTAACAGTACCCGTGGGGGGTTCCTACAATGCCCTAGACCCCTCGATCACAGCCAGAGAACTAAATAGGCCTAAAGAAAGAAAGGGGAAATCTAAACTGCCCCAGAGCAGACCCCAAAGCAATAGGCAGCCCCAACATATAATGACGGTGAAGCAAGATGAAAACACTAACACAGATAGAAAGATAGGTTGAGCAAATGATGGGGCCCAAGCTAACTAAAAAGGACAGGATAGAAAAGCTGCTGTCTGCAATCCGTAAAAAACCCTACCAAAAAATGTCCCAACCGTCTGATAGGAAAAACAGGCCTTGAAGTCGCTAGGACTTCAAAAAGACTATATCAGCACTCAGGTGAATTCTGAAGACAGAGCAACGAGACAAACTGATCAGAGACAAAAATGGAACTCAGCACACCCCCGACCGGGAATGGCTGAACTCCAAATAACAAGGTAAACAAAACAAAACTAATAAGTTCAATAGCAGAGCAAAAACTTATCTTTGGGAAGCAGGAATCAGACTGGTCTCCAAGAATCCAGCAGAGAAATCACCAGCGACTCAGAAGGGCGCCGGCTGCCCTACATCCAGTCAGAATTTCCTGTTACCCAGTCATCATCTACTAGATCAGGTGTTTGGTAATCAGCCTCACTACCTTCCTTCACCAGAAGAGGGAGTTCATCAGACATCGACGGTGAAGGGGAAAATGAACTCACAACATACCCCCTTATGAATTGGCTTGTTAAAGTAGCAGTCTGAGGGTACGTGTTTTAGTGGGATGACTTGTATTTATCAGTGCATATGACTGTCATAAAGCAGGACATATACAGGTGCTTCTCACATAATTAGAATATCATCAAAAAGTTAAATTATTTCAGTTCTTCAAAGCAAAAAGTGAAAGTCATAAGGCCAGCAAACTTGCTTGACCTTAACCCAACAGAAAATCTATGGGGTATTGTCAAGAGGAAGATGAGAGACACCAGACCCAACAAAGCAGAAGAAGGCTGCTATCAAAGCAACCTGGGCTTCCATAACACCTCAGCAGTGACACTGGCTGATCGCCTCCATGCTACGCCGCTGTGACGACTCCTGGAGTGGACCCTCTGGGTCGTGACACCAACCCTCCCAGGGCGAGCTGACCTAGTGAAGACCACCCCCTATACAGGGAGTGTCAGGGGCAAGCCCCAGGGGGTGAGGCACCACGACTGCTGGCACCAGGCGGCCGGCTCACAGGAGACACGAATGGGTGAGTGTGTCTGTAGGAACGTGTAAAGCGTGGACACGGGAACACGTGGTATACAGAGACTTCATACGTCCGGGTGTGAGTGAAGCAGGATGCGTGCAAGGAGCACGTCAGAGCACTGAGTCAGGCAGCAGGTGTGCCAGGAGGTGTAACAGAGTACAGGAGCAGGGTGTGTGCCAGAGGGCACAACTGAGCATAAGACAGAGCGCAGGATTGGTATGTGTGCCAGGAGGCACAACAGAGTAAGAGACTGAGTACAGGATCAGAGCATGTGCCAGGAGGCACAACTGAGTATGAGACAAAGCACCGGATACAAGTGTGTGCCAGGAGGCACAACCGAGTACGAGACAGAGCACAGAATCAGAGTGTGTGCCAGGAGGCACAACTGAGTATAAGACAGAGCACGGAATCAGAGTGTATGCCAGGAGGCACAACTGAGGATGAGACAGAGTACAGGGTAAGAGCATGTGCCAGGAGGCACAACCGAGTATGAGACAGAGTACAGGGTCAGAGCATGTGCCAGGAGGCACAACCAAGTACAAAGCAGAGTGCAGATTCAGAGCGTGTGCCAAGAGGCACAACAGAGTGCAAGGCAGGGGACCTGAATACAGCGCACAGCCAGGCAGGGACACGGCAGACCAAGCCAGGAAGCACAACAATAATCAGGCACCTCCCCTAGGGGGAGGTCATCTGATATAGCACATGACAACTACTGGTTCCGGGTCAGGACCTAGCATTACCATAGAGAAGACCGAGCCCTATACAGCACTGACAGGAGCGCGCAAGCGCAAACGTGACATGTAGGAGGAGACCCGGGGACGAGAGCTGCTCCGGAAGAGATGACGTCGGGACCGAGGTCCCGCCCCCAGGTGAGCACGGCGTGACAGCCGCATTGATGCAGTAATTGATGGAAAAGGAGCCCCGACCAAGTATTGAGTGCATTTACTGAACATACATTTCAGTAGGCCAACATTTCGGACTTTAACATCATTTTTCAAACTGGTGTTATAAAGTATTCTAATTTCCTGAGATAATGACTTTTGTATTTTCATTGGCTGTAAGCCATAATCATCAACATTAAGAGAAATAAACACTAGAAATAGATCACTCTGTCTATAATGATTATATAATATATGAGTTTCACTTTTTATATTGAAGAACTGAAATAAGTTAACTTTTTGATGATATTCTAATTTTATTAGAAGCAATTGAAATTTACTAAATAACTTTGATTAACTCTTTATTAAAAAAAATAGAAGAAAATACAACAATTCTGCTGTTAAATATTTTTCATTTTAAATTTCATACTGTTCACATGCTGTACAAATGAAGTGTAACATTTATTCTGTGGGTCAGTACGATTATTGCGACAGCAATTTCTTTATGGATTTATTTACGTTTTATGACTTTACACTTTACATTATTTGAACAAAAAATTATGTTTATGGGTCTCCATAGCCTGAGAACAATAAATGTTGTGCTTTTCTATCAAGAAAGCATTATGAGGGCTTATTTTTTCCATGACGAGATGTACTTTTCACTGTTACTATTTTCTGGTAAATACATTTTGATTAGATAAGTACTTTTTGATAATTTGATAATGTAATACAGTTTTTGCAAGGTGGAATGAAAAAACAAAAGAAATAGTTATTCTGGCATTGTTTTCCTTTATTTTTTGCTGTTTTGTTTTTGATCATTTTTATTTCATTTTTTATGAGAAGGGATGACCAAAAACAGCAATTCTGGCATTGTTTTTCTTTTTTTGTTGCAGTCCTCTTGCAGGATAATTAATAATATAGATTTATACTATGAGTCCTCCCTTATGAAATACTAAATATTCATCGTTTTTAATAGACTTTTGGGGGAGGGTTTTTAATATTTTTTTAAAGACAAAACCTTTTTTTTTATTTTTTTTTTATTCCCACAAGGGAAATTGAACATTTGATCCTATGACTGAAAACCTAATACAAGGCATTATGTAAGTGCAGTGCGTTACCTTTCTTGTCTCCCTTTGACTGATATGTATTCTATCAAACCACACCTCTAAAAAGATCTGATAAGCTGGCAAATAGCAGACCCAGAAGGCATTTTTAGGCCTACAAATGCCATCGAAATCTCCTTGTGCCCCACTTATGTACCACTGTCACTATTATAGACGCATATGAGAGGTTAAACTGCTGAAATCAGTGAGAACACCGATCCTATCAGTTACAGAAGGATCCTATCTCTGTATGTCAATTTTTAATGTAATCTTTAATTAGAAAAATACATTCATATAAGTTCAAAGAAAAAGGAACCAAAAAGGAATTACCGTATTTTGCGGACTATAAAACGCACAGGACCATAAGACACATCCCAAATTTTGAGAATAAAAATAGCAAAAATTTTTTTTCAAATAAAATGGTGGTGCATCTTATAGTCATAATTTACGGTAGCTTACTGGGGTTTCAGCAGCGATGGAGTGGAGTTATAGGAGGCAGGGTCGATGCTTCAGGAGGCCAGCGGCAGGAGGGGGCTCTCTTAACATGTTGATGCTGAGCGGAGTCCTGCAACTGATTTCCTGTGGTGGGCCTCGGTAAAATGGCCACTGTAGGAAGTGCATGCACAGATTGGGATCTCAGGAGATCTCAGTCTGCGCATGCGCCACCTTTGGTGGCCATTTTCCCAGAGCACACCACAGGGTAATAAATGGGAAGAATGACTCCGCTCAACGCCGACATCTTAGGAAGAACCTGCAGCCTCACAGTGCCGGGACATCCCCTCCCCCCAGCCCGGGACCCAGATACATGTGTCTATTGCCCATTGTGGTCTTAACTGGATTTAATTATTTCAAAAAATGGATAAATTCAGTCTATTAGTGACCTGGATGTGTTTTTGAGAGTATTTGAAGTGGTAGATACTTAGATGGGTGCAAATTCCAGCAATTTATTCTGATTGCCTTATTTAGAGTTGAAAAAATATTTTCCTTAAGATATGAAAAATTGTCTCCTGTCTCAAGGGGATTTTTGCCTTCATTTGAATCAATAGTCCTTGAGAAAAGGTTAATCTAAATGATCTTATGCTTTTTTAGCCTTACAACAAGCTACTATTGTATATTTCTGACACCAATAAAGGTAATACTTTCTTGAAAATGAAGAGATGGGAAGAAGCTACCGTCAGACCTACTGGCAGGAATGTACATCCCTCAAGGAAAAAGGATTGGATATGCTGAAATCCCACATATGTAATCTATCTTTTGCTTAACATGTGAGATTTGGGGAGAGTTGGTAGATATGGAAGCAAAAAATAGAAGTAGACACCATCGTAAATGCAGTCTGGATCAACCTGTCACAGCAAAAGGGAATCAGGTGAATAGAAAAATAAAAATGCAAAAACAGGGATCATCTAGATAAAATTGTAATTTATTAACAAAAAATCCAAACAAGACGGGACAAACGGCCAACTGCACCAATGTTGTGGTCTGGGATATTGTTATGGCCATTTGCAAGTTTGTAAATATAATATAGACAGCCAGTTTATTTACTTAATTATTTATTTTACTCATTTATATAGCGCCATTAATTCCACAGCGCTTTACAAACATTATTGGCGCTGTCCCCGATTCTGCTGAAATTGGTATGTTTGAACAATTTATGTATTAATTTCACTTTTCTCTGCTTGTGCCACTGTTTGGATGGTAAGCCATTATGTTTCTCTTACGCTTGCTATATCCTTGTAAAATCTGAAGGAAGATTTCCATTAAATGTAATAATCCCATTATCCAAATGTATTATCACTCTTCTGTAGATCACTTATAAAGCTAATTTTCATGTGTAAATATACATAGTAACATAGTTATTAAGGTTGAAGGAAGACTTTAAGTCCATCTAGTTCAACCCATTTCCTACCTAACTTGCCCTAACATGTTGATCCAGAGGAAGGCAAAATAAAACCCCATGTGGCAAACAGTAAGCTTCACATTGGGGAAAAAAAAATCCTTCCCGACTACACATACGGCAATCAGACTAGCTCCCTGGATCAACGCAATATTAACCCCTTCACTACCAAGGGTGGTTTGCACGTTAACTCCCGGGCCAATTTTTACAATTCTCACCACTGTCCCTTTATGAGGTAATAACTCTGAAACACTTCCATCGATCCTGGTGATTCTGACATTAGTTTCTCGCAACATATTATACTTCATGGTAGTGGTAAAATTTCATTCATATAACTTGCGTTTATTTGTGAAAAAAAGGAAATTTGGCAAAAATTTTAAAAATATTGCAATTTTCCAAATTTGAATTTTTGTGCCCTTAAATCACAGAGATATGGCACACAAAAAACTTAATAAGTAACATTTCCCACATGTTTACTTTCCATCAGCTCAATTTTGGAACCAAAATTTTTTTTTGTTAGGAAGTTATAAGGGTTAAAAGTTGACCAGCGATTTCTCATTTTTGCAACACCATTTTATTTTTACGGACCACATCACACTTGAAGCCCACTTTGAGGGGTCTATATGATAGAAAATACCCAAAAGTGACACCATTCTAAAAACTGCACCCCTTAAGGTGCTCAAAACCACATTCAAGAAGTTTATTAACCTTTCAGGTGCTTCACAGGAATTTTTTGAGTATTTAAACAAAAATTAACATTTAACTTTTTTCACAAAAAAAATACTTCAGGTTCAATTTTTTTATTTTACCAAGGGTAAAAGGAGAAATTGGACTGGTAAAGTTATTGTGCAATTTGTCCTGAGTACGCTGATACCTGATATGTGGGGGGGAACCACTGTTTTGGCGCATGACAGAGCTCAGAAGGGAAGGAGCGCCGTTTGACTTTTTCAATGCAAAATTGGCTGGAATTCAGATCGGACGCCATGTCACGTTTGGAGAGCCCCTGATGTACCTAAACAGTGGAAACCCCCCACAAGTGACCCCATTTTGGAAACTAGACCCCCCAAGGAACTTATCTAGATATGTGGTGAGAACTTTGAACCAACAAGGGCTTCCCAGAAGTTTATAACGTACAGCGGTACAATTAAAAAATCATATTTTTTTCACAAAAATGTTCTTTTCACCCCCAATTTTTATTTTCCCAAGGGTAACAGGACCCCAAAAGTTATTGTGCAATTTGTCCCGAGTACGCTGATACCCCATATGTGGGTGTAAACAGCTATTTGGGCACATGGCAGAGCTCGGAAGGGAAGCAGCGCCATTTGACGTTTTTGGCTGGAATTGAGATCGGACACCATGTCGCTTTTGGAAAGCCCCTGATGTACCTAAACAGTGGAATCCCCCCAGAAATGACCCCATTTTGGAAACTAGACCCTCTAAGGAACTTATCTAGATGTGTGGTGAGCACTTTGAAACCCCCAGTGCTTCACAGAAGTTTATAATGCCCGGGCATGAAAATAAAAAAAATCATATTTTTTCCACAAACATGATCATTTAGTCTCCAAATTTTTTATTTTCCCAAGAGTACCAGGAGAAAATGGACCCCAAAAGTTGTTATCCAATTTGTCCTGAGTACGCTGATACCTCATATTTGGGAGAAAACTACTGTATGGGCACACGTCGGGGCTCGGAAGGGAAGTAGTGACGTTTTGGAATGCAGACTTTGATGGAATGATCTGCGGGTGTCATGTGCGTTTGGAGAGCCTCTGATGTGCCTAAACTTTGAAACTCCCCACAAGTGACCCCATTTTGGAAACTAGACCCACCACGGAACTTATCTAGATGTGTGGTGAACACTTTGAACGCCCAAGTGCGTCACAGAAGTTTATAATGCCCAGGCGTGAAAATAAAAAAATCATATTTTTTATTTCCACACAAATGATATTTTTGCCCCCAATTTTTTATTTCCCTAAGGGCAACAGGAGAAATAGGACCCCATAAGTTGTTTTGCAATTTGTCCTGAGTAGGATGATACCCCATATGTGAGCGTAAAACACAGTTTGGGCGCATGGCAGAGCTTGGAAGGAAAGAGCACCATTTGACTTTTTCAACGCAGAATTGGCTGGAATTGAGATCAGACGCCATGTTGCGTTTGGAGAGCACCTGATGTGCCCAAACAGTGGAAACCCCCCAATTCTAACTCCAACCCTAACCCCAGCACACCCGTAATCCTAATCTCAGTCCTAACCCTAGCCCTAACCCTTGCCCTAGCCCTAACCCTAGCCCTAACCCTAGCCCTAACCCTAACCCTAATGGGAAAATGGAAATAAAAACATTTTTTTTAATTTTGTTATTTTTCACTAACTAAGGGGGTGATAACGGGGGGGTTTGATTTACTATTTATAGCGGGTTTTTATTTTTGGCAGCTGTCACACACTAAAAGACGCTTTTTATTGTAAAAATAGTTTTTGCATCACCACATATTGAGCGCTATAATTTTTCCATATTTTGACCCACCGAGTCATGTAAGGTCTTATTTTTTGCGGGACTAGTCGATGTTTTTATTGGTATCATGTTCGGGCATGTGACATTTTTTATCGCTTTTAATTTCCGATTTTTGGGACGCAGAATGAACAAAAAACAGCGTTTCATGAATTTCTTTTGCGGGACTGCTTGTCAATTTCTCAGTGGTCTGAAATGATGGCCCTGTTCCTGATGGGAGACACCCAGAAGGCTTAGGCTGGGTTCACACGTTTCGGAACTCTCGCGGAAATTACAGCGAGAATTTCGAATTCCATTCCGCTGGAAAATCGCATTTTAAATTCCCGCGAAAAACTAGCATTTTGCAAGTGTTATTAGCTTGCAGAATTTCTAGTGTTTTCCAATCTGTAGCATCGCTTGGAGAACTGATTGACAGGTTGGTCACACTCGCCAAACATAGTGTTTGACGAGTGTGACCAACTTTTTACTATTGAGGCTGCCTATGTGGCATCAATAGTAAAAGATAGGATGTAAAAAATAATAATAAAAAAAAAATATTGTTATTCTCACCTTCCGACGTCCCGCGCAGCCTTCCCCCCTCTCTCCAGCCACATGCGGAAAGTAAGCAGAACAATGCATTCCTATGGGTGCGGGATCTCCACGATTCCGCGAAATTAATGAGCATGCTGTGTTTTTTACCGCGAAGCGATTCCGCTGCGGTAAAAACCACAGCATTAGCACAGCATTGCGGAATCCCATAGGAATGCATGGGATGCTTATTTTTTGCATTTTTGTGGCAAAATCGTGCGGTTAAAACCGCCGCGGAAACGTGAAAAAACCACCACGTGTGAACTCAGCCTTACTTTGACCTCAGTCGGGAGGATGCCCTGAACAATGAGAAACTGAAAGGTGAGATTTTTGTCCACCTGAGGGTTAATACTTATGTACGAGTGCACCAGTGGTCTTTTGTGGAAACCCAACCTGCTAAGTCTCATGAGTATGACTTGTTGCAGTTAGTAAAAAAATGGATCAGGGGACTCCTTTTATGTCCAAGGTGACAAAGGAACTGTGCAAGCTGCTCCAGATTAAACAATTGCGCTCATCAGTGTACCATCCACAGACCAATGCTTTATATGCTCAAAAAAGTAGTCTACAAAGATGGAGGGGATTGGGAATATGTTACTGCCCTATTTAACCCCTTTACAACCAGAGGTATTGTTGTTTTTGCATTTTCATTTTTTACTCCCCTTCTTCCCAGAGCCATAACTTTTTTATTTTTTGGTCAATATGGCCATGCGAGGGTTTGTTTTTTACGGGATGAGTTGTGATTTTGAATGACATCATTGGTTTTAACATATCATGTACTGGAAAATGGGAAAAAAAATCCAAGTGCGGTGCAAAAAAAGTGCATTCCCACAGCTGTTTTTTGGGGGGTTGTTTTACCATGTTCACTAAATGCTAATACTGACCTGCAATTATGATTCTCAAAGTCATTACGAGTTCATAGACACTAAACATGTCTAGGTTCTTTCTTGTTTAAGTTGTTCAAAAATATTCCAAAGTTTGTAAAAAAAAAAAAAGGAACCATTTTCTAATACCCGTATCATCTCCATTTTTTGTGGTCTCGGGTTGGGTGAGGGCTTATTTTTTGCATGCTGAGCTGATGTTTTTAATGATATAATTTTGGTGCAGATATGATCTTTTGATTGCTTGTTATTGCATTTTAATGCAATGTTGCGGTAACAAAAATAACATATTTCTGGCGTATTTACTTTTTTTCTCGTTACGCCGTTTAATGATTGGGTTAATTTTTTTTTATATTGATAGATTGGACGATTCTGAATGCAGCTATATCAAATATGTGTATATTTGAATTTTTATTGTTTATTTTTTTAATATTTTTGAAAACATTTTTTTTTTACTTTTTGATTGCTTCCATAGTCTCCACTGGAGACTAGAAGCTGCAGTACTTTGATCGGCTCTGCTACATACAAGCGATGATCAGATTGCCTGTATGTAGCAGAAATTGCTATGAACACTGACCACCGGGCAGCGCTCATAGCAATCTGGCTATGACAACCATAGAGGTCTGCTGGAGACCTCTGGTTGTCATGCCAACCCAATGGTGACCGTGTAACAGGGTCACGGATAGGCGGGATTTCCTGCGTTCTTGTCCGAAGCGAGAGTTAAATGCCGCTGTCAGAGATTGACAACGGCATTTAACATGTTAACAGCAGCGGGTGGATCGCGATGTCACCTGCGGCTGTTGCTTGCACATGTCAGCTGTATAAATCAGCTGTCATGTGCCTGGAAAGGTGCGGGCTTCAGTGAAGAGCCCACACCAAACAGGGACTCAAAGATCAGTGTACTATTACGCTTGATGTCGGAAAGGGGTTAATGTTTACTGTCTAGGAGGTACCGCAGTCTTCAAAAGGGTTCTCTCCATTCAAGTTTTTATATGGTAGACATCCCAGGGTCCTGCTGGACGTAACTAAAGAGACGTGGGAACAGGAGCCTTCTTCCCATGAAAGCGTAATCGAGCATGTAGCAAGTATGCAGTACTAGATCCCAGCGGTGATGCCTATAGCAAAGGAATATCTTGTGGATGCTCAGGCAGAGCAGAGCCAGGAGTATATTAGAAAGACCAAAGTCAGGTTCTTTAAAAAAGGGATCGTGGTGGGGATTAGTCTTAATGCACACCACAGAAAGTAAGCTCATGGCCAAGTAGCAACGGCCATATGAAGTACGGGAAAATATTGGGGAAGTGAATTGCAGAGTATATGAGGGTTGTTATGTGTCCTCCAGGATTTGCATAGAATCATGCTAAATCCACTGGAGAGCATTGTAATTACAGCCACAGTTGTGTTAACAATGCAAAATAAAAGTGAGTGTGGATTTGGACATACTATTTAACCAAGTCAGATTTAAGAAAACCTGACATGGACTTTTACTTTTGAAGAAATCTGTAGAATGATAGCGGGACAGATCTTTTCCTCCACTCTGGGTCTTGGGAGTGGCCCATGTCCACGATTCCCATTTAACCCCTTTCTGCCAGCTTACATACTATACCGTCCATGTGACCCAGCACAATTTGACTATGGATGGTATAGTACGTCATTGTGTATGTCTCACAGCTGATACCCGGCAAGAAGTGCCAGGAGTAGTCACAGACCGATCCCAACACTTTAACCCCTGAAATGCTACGATCGAACATGATCACAGCATTCTGGGAGCAGGCAGAGGGCTGACAGCCCCTCTGCCTTTGGATCAGAGACCCCGCGGCGTGATGCGGGGTCCCAATCGCTGCCACGGTAACCCGATGTCGTCATGATGACATCCGGGTTACCAGAGCTAAGAAACTTCCTGTCATGCGCAGTGCCTGTCAGGAAGTCTCTCAGGTCAGTGTGCAGTTAGTGCGGCGCCAACAGCTTCTACAGCATGCAGATGCTGCTTCATCTGCATGCTATAGAAGCGATCAGCTTTCAGAAAATGATTGTCCCATAGTGGGACAAAGTGTAAAAGTTAGAATGAAGTAAAAAAAAAAATTTAAATAATTTTAAAAATATTAAAAAAAATAAAAAAAATCAATATTTACTCTATCACTAAATAAATATTTGAATGAAAAAAAATCTGAACAATAAAAGTACACATATTTAGTATCGCCGCGTCCGTAATGACCCAACCTATAAAACTGTCCCACTAGTTAACCCCTTTAGTGAACACCATAAAAACCAAGGCAAAAAACAATGCTTTATCATCATACCGCTGAACAAAAAGTGGAATACCACGCGATCAAAAGGACAGATATAAATAAACATGGTACCGCTGAAAACATCATCTTGTCCCGCAAAAAACAAGCTGCCATACAGTGTCATCAGCAAAAAAATAAAAAGTTATAGCAGTCAGAATAAAGTGATGCAAAGCAAATTATTTTTTCTGTAAAATAGTTTTTATTATATAAAAGCGCCAAACATATAAAAAATTATATAAATGAGGTATCGCTGTAATCATACTGACTTGAAGAATAAAACTGCCTTATCAATTTTACCACATGCGGAACGGTGTAACCCCCCAAAAAAAGAATTTCATGAATTGCTGGTTTTTGCTCATTCTGTCTCCCAAAAATCAGAATAGAAAGTGATAAAAAAAAGTCATGTGCCCGAAAATTATACCAATAAAAACGTAGCTCGTCCTGCAAAAATCAAGACCTCACATCATTCTGTGGGCCAAAATCTGGAAAAATTATAGCTCTCAAAATGTCGTGATGCAAAAACTATTTTTTGCAATAAAAAGCGTCTTTTAGCTAACGGCGACAGCAAAAAAAAGTCAGATCTTCCATTTAATTTCTCTCTCCTCTGATGTGATCGCACATCAGAGGAGAGAGAAATAGAGTCCCCCGATCACCCCCCCAGTACCTTTGTTGTCCCTGCAGGCCCCCCAAAAGTTTCCAAAATTGCGAATGCATGCGCAGTGCGCCCGCCAAGATCTGCCAGCCGGAACCTGGCAACAATAGGAGATTTTTTCCTTTTGGTTCATTTTGATCACTGTAATAGACCCTATCACAGTGATCAAAATAAAAAAATAGTAAATCAAAACCCCTTTTATCACCCCCTTAGTTAGGGAAAAATAATAAAATAAAAACATTTATTTATTTCCATTTTCCCATTAGGGTTAGAGTTGGTCTAAAGTGAGTTGAGCTATAGTTAGGGTTAGGGTTGGGGCTAATGTTAGGGTTAGGAATGGGGATAGAGTTGGGGTTAGGGTTTGGATTACAGTTACGGTTGGGATTAGGGTTAGGGTTGGGATTAGGATTAGGGGTTTGTTAGAGCTATTTTTGTGGTTAGGGTTATGGTTAGGATTGGGATTAGGGTTAGAGGTGTATTGGAATTAGGTTTGGAGTTAGAATTGGTGGGGTTCCACTGTTTAGGCACATCAGGAGCTCTCCAAACGCTACATGGCGTCCAATCTCAATTCCAGCCAATTCTGCGTTGAAAAAGTCAAACAGTGTTCCTTCCCTTCCGAGCTCTGCTGTGCATCCAAACAGTGGTTTACCCCCACATGTGGGGTATTGGTGTACTCAGGACAAATTGGACAACAACTTTTGGGGTCCAATTTCTTCTATTACCCTTGTGAAAATAAAAAATTGGGTGTGAAAACATCATTTTTGTTAAAAAAATATGATTTTTTTATTTTTATGGCTCTGCGTTATAAACTTCTGTGAAGCACTTGGGGGCTCAAAATTCTCAACACACATCTAGATAAGTTCCTTAGGGGGTCTAGGTTCCAAAATGGTGTCACTTGTGGGGGTTTGCGACTGCTTAGGCACATTAGTGGCTCTCCAAATGTGACATGGTGTCCGATCTTAATTCCATCCAATTTTACGTTGAAAAAGTCAAACGGCGTTCCTTCCTTTCCGAGCTCTGCCATGCACCCAAACAGTGGTTTACCTGCATAAATAGGGTATCAGCGTACTCAGGACAAATTGTACAACAACTTTTGGGGTCCAATTTCTCCTGTTACCCTTGGTAAAATAAAAAAAATTTGATGTGAAGTAATTTTTTTGTGAGAAAAGTTAAATGTTCATTTTTTTTAAACATTTCAAAAATTCCTGTGAATCACCTGAAGGGTTAAAAAGCTTATTTAATGTGGTTTTGAGCATCTTTAGGGGGGCAGTTTTTAGAATGGTGTCACTTTTGGGTATTTTCTATCATACAGATCCCTCAAAGTTACTTCAAATGTGATGTGGTCCCTAAAAAAATGGTGTTGTAAAAATGAGAAATCGCTGGTCAACTTTTAACCCTTATAACTTCCTAACAAAAAATAATTTGGTTCCAAAATTGTGCTGATGTAAAGTAGACATGTGGAAAATGTTACTTATTAAGTATTTTTTGTGTGAAATATCTGTGTGATTTAAGAGCATGAAAATTCAAAGTTGGAAAATTGCAAAATTTTCAAAATTTTTGCTAAATTTCCGTTTTTTCACAAATAAACGCAAGTCATATCGAAGAAATTTTACCACTAACATGAAGTACAATATGTCACGTTCCAGAGTTATTACCTCATAAAGTGACAGTGGCCAGAATTGTAAAAATTGGCCTGATCATTAACATGCAAACCACCCTTGGGGGTAAAGGGGTTAAACTTTCTGTTATGGTTTTGGAGTGTCAGTTTTTGGTTTGCAAGCATGAGAGCCAGAGGTCTGTACAGGACCGGTCTGTGTGAGACTGAACAAAGCTCAGAGCCACTTATACACCCAGAAGTGACACGGTGGTGCAGTCAAAGACAACAACGGATTTCATACGGACTGTTACAGATGATCCAGTTGATGATCCAGCAAACTGAAGGATAATGTCTGAGTTATTTTTGTAAGTTGCCAAAAATAAAGACATTTAAGTTGAACTAACCAGGGTCACTGCCTTATTACAACACTGCTGTAGAAGCTGCTGCCTTACACTATCTTTCTTTCAAGCTATCTGTCTGTCTATCTATCATCTATCTTCTATCTATCTATTTAGAAAAAATGGAACAGCACAATACCAACTGACGGGTGCCAGGCCTCCTAGGCAATAAATCCCGTACTTGCCTAAATCCAGACAAAAGTAGAAAAGTGAAGGCAGCACTCCATATAATTCAAGGTGAAAAAGGTGGACTTTATTCAGGCACACATAGCATGGCGACCTTTAAGCTCACACTGAGCCTTTCTCAAGACTGTGTGTGAGCCGAAAAGTCGCCATGCTATGTGTGCCTGAATAAAGTCCACCTTTTTCACCTTGAATTATATGGAGTGCTGCCTTCACTTTTCTACTTTTATCTATTTATCTAGATATCTGAATCTAAGTTTTATTAGTTAGTAGACTAGCTTGAAATGACATAGAAAATTACTGTATGTAAAAGTCAATTTTATTTACGCTGTAGATTGTGAGCCCTATTAGTAAGCCTACTGCAGAATTACTTTATAGCATCTGTTAACGCACAAATATGGTGAAAGAAAAGTCTAGACAGTAACTAAATAAAAAATAAACTTCTGTCCTCATTCCTCATTTTGCAAATGTACTACACATAAACAGGTGATAAAATGAAAGGAAATACCCCTAGTCAAGATCAGAACAGCAGAAACACTGATTTGAGGATTTATAGACAGGACAAACACAACTAAATAAATCATATCAAATCCAGATAACAATAGTTAGCACACCAGTTCTACAAATAAAGAGCCAACTTCAATGCTTCTGTATATTATTAAGACATGGCTTTGTCTAAACCAGCCTTGACCTCTGGCTTTTGAAGGGTATATCTACTTTTCTTTTGTGTTGCTCTCTCCATCAAGGAAAGTTGTCTTGACTTGTCTTGAAAGTTGGTTGACTCTAATAGATGATTTTCGGGAAACTTGAGTTATCCTTGACTGGATGCAGATGGCCCAGTAAAGAATGATCTCTGCTAGCACACGCAGTCTTTATCAGTTGTTAGAGTTCATCTGGGACCACACTTCCTCGTCACTAGTCTGAGACAGCAAGCCTTCTGTTTCACCGCCATATCTCATATTGTCCTAATGAGTTCTTCTAACATACTGGGAGCCAGATACATTTGCTGATATTGATGTTTTTTGGCAGTGCTGCTTTAGTGCAGTGTTACGCGTGTGAAGTATAAGGATGCCTAGCCTTTTGCTTGAACAGTCACTCAAGACACACTTATTTTGATGATTAAGTTACTGCAAAATTGCGGGATTTTGTGTTTAATTCGTGAGGAATTTCTCAATGGCGAGCACTCAATTCAAAAAAGGACCATATATCAAACTATAAAAACAGTTGTCTGTCATCACTTAATATCTAGCGCATTTCCATATTTCAAATGCCAAATGAATCTTACAGGGGTCATCTCATTTACAAACCCTGCAGCCACACATTACATGGACAGGCATTGAATTTAAATGGGCACCAAATTATTCATTTAATGGGCATCAGTGGTAATGTGGAAAGCAGGTTGCGGGATGCAGTGACGGACAGGAGACAGAGCAAGAGCTAACAAATTTAACAATTTAATTTAACAGAGTATAAACTCCTCGCAGGGAGATTAATGGTTAAAGAGTTAATGCAAGAATCAAAACAGGGGGCAAAAAATGCAGAATAGCAGCCGTCCAATTGTCAAAACTTATTGAGTTCTTTGGGTTCCTCCACAGCTGATCCCACTAGGGTTGTAGCATCGGCAACGACCGGGAAGTTGTCCACAGATGGGGTCCTTTAAACAACGGTGTGACAACTCCTGTAGTGGACCCTCTGGGTCGTGGCACCAACCCACCTAGGGCGAGCTGACCTAGTGAGGACCACCCCCTATACAGGGAGTATCAGGGACAAGTCCAAGGGGGTGAGGTACCATGACTCCTGGAACCAGGTGGCCGGCTCACAGGAGACAGGAGTGAGTGTGTCTAGCAACAGGGAATGTGCAGAGTACAAGAGTGTGCAAAGCGTGGACACAGGGACACGCAGGGTATAGGACAATATAGGGCGAGTGTACAGAAGCACGGAGAGTACAGGACAATACAAGGCGTGTACACGGGAGTGCGCTAGATACAGGATAGAGCAAGGTGGGTACACGAGAGCATGTATGGCAAGCACATACAAGCATGCCCAGGTGCAAGCAAAGCAGGGCGCGTGCAAAGGAACATGCCTGAGTACAGAGTTAGACATAGCGTGCGCAGAGAGCACGCCTGAGTGCAAGGTTAGACAGAGGGTGTGCTGAGGAGCACAACAGGAACAAGGTAGCAATGGAGCATTTGCAAAGGAGTATGACAGAGCACAGAGCAGAGGCAGAGCGTGTGCAATGAAGCACAATAAGGCAGAGTACAGGAACAGATCACAAGGCAGAGTACAGGCACAGAGCACAAGGCAGAGGACCCGAATACAGCGCAAAGCCAGGCAAGGGCCAAGCAGACCAAGTCATGAAGCACAACAATAATGAGGTCCCTCCCATAGGAAGAGGTAGCCTGATATAGGGCATGAGTGCTCGGATCCTCCAGGACAATAGAGAGGGCAAGGCTGCAGCTAGAACTGAGAAGATCTCACATGTGCACTAGCAATGTTATGCAGCCATGGAACTAAGTACGAGAGGTGCGTGTGCGCACCTGACGGGACCCCCGGAGCGGCCGCGGTGCCGGAAGCGGTGATGTCGAGTGCAGGGTCCCGCCCCCAGGTGAGAGCGGCGTGACAGACGGTCCATCTTCTGGCAGCAAAGGTAGTTCTCCGGTACCTTCTGCTGAGCCCCCAGTCCACAAACTCGTGTGACCAAAGCCAAAGGGGCCACAGCACTTCCAGAATCAAAAAAGGGTTGAAGTATAGCAACTGGCGGTGTAGGCCACAAGCATAATTCTGGCACCAGGCTTTCTCCCTTCCGCACGTGTGTGGTACTCACAGTCGCTGAGCGCATGGCACCTCTCTCCTGCAGTCACTGTGCGCATGGCACCTCTCTCTTCAATGGTCCAGTTGAGGATGGCAGGAGCTGACAAGCATGGCTGGTCACAGTGCCAGTGCTCAGGGGACGGAGCACACTGCTCACCCTTTCTGCACGCTGCTGGTTTGCGCCAAACTGCCCACCACGTCCACGCTTTTTCTTTTATCTGACCCCTCCTACCCGGGTCATGAGGTCAGTCTGGTCCCTCATTTCTTCCCCCAGGCAACATGGGAGGCAGTCTCAACAGTTCTGGACCCGGCTCGGTACAGGTACCCACAGCCCGGTCTATCTCTTCACACTACTCCTCTCCTTTAGCTCGTAATTCCATGGGCAAAAGTTCTTGCAGTAGACTTTGGCACTCCTCCACTTCTCAAATGATCCAGT
Organism: Dendrobates tinctorius; assembly: GCF_039654945.1. Taxonomy (NCBI): domain Eukaryota; kingdom Metazoa; phylum Chordata; class Amphibia; order Anura; family Dendrobatidae; genus Dendrobates; species Dendrobates tinctorius. Next base: position 16,433,272 of record NW_027361716.1, read on the forward strand.
GCCTGATAAATTGGTCCTGTTTGTAACGACAATGGGGTATTCGTTCTGTGCGGTGTAGGTCAGGTTGAGTGGTTGAGTCAGGTTGAGTCAGGTTGGGCAATCGAGGATGGGGATATGGGTTCAATGAAGTGTCAGGTCCTTGCACCTCCCCTGGAGCTGGTGGGCAGCGGACCGTCCAGATCAGAGGGTGAGACAGATGGTTCTTCATCTTCGCAAATGAAATCGAAGGTCGCTGGAGTGGACATTTCAGGAACACTCGGCACTCTCTCTTCTTTTTTGGGATCTCGTGACAGGCAAGGCCGTAGCATTATTCAGTGAACTACTTGGGTAGGGGCCCCTTCTTCCCCTTCATGCTGAACTTCATATACGGGACCATTTGATCCAATTTGGCATTTCACCTGATACGGAGTTTTCTTCCATTGATGCTCTAACTTGCATCAAGGTCGTTTGTCTCCGACCAACACTGGGTCTCCAGCCTTGAGATCTGTCCCTCACAGCCGCAGCGTCTCATGGTGTTCAACCTGCCGGAACTTGGTCTGTATCAGTCGATGTAGATTCTGCAAGCGATGTCGATGTTCTTGGACCCAGGTGGACATCCCTGTCAGTGGGTAGTCCACCTCCGGGTCCAACACCAGCTCGGTAATCTCTTGTCCTTTTCAGCCGAACAGCAGGGTGTATGGCGTGTATCCAGTTGTACTGTGCACTCGGTTGTTGTACACCCAGACCAGCTTAGCTATGTACTCAGGCCAACGGACCTTCCTGTCTTCCTCCTATGTTCTTAACATCTGAATCAGCGTCTGGTTGAAATGCGCACAGGCTTCATTCCCCTGCAAGTGTTAAGGTGTTTTCCTGGACTTTTCAATCCGATTCAAGCGGTTGGAGCTCCTCCATCACTCGACCTTGAAAGCAAGCGCCTTGGGTCAGAATGGATCCTTTTCGGACACCCATACACCCGGATGAAATCTCAACAGGTGGCCTGCGCAGCTGATTCATCCGTCTGATCCCAGGTTGGAGTCACCACAGAAAACTTAGTGAAATGATCGGTCATCACAAGACAATGTTTGTATCCGAGATGAGCGGGACCCACAGTCAAGTAGTCGATCATTAGCAGTTCCAAGGGAGCAGAGGTCACGATGGTCTGCGTAGGAGCCCTCTGTTCTGGAGGTTTAGCCAATTCACAACTTCAACATTACCAACATGCCTCTTCCACTGCAGACTTCAAGTTGGGATGATATATCAGCTTCAGTAACCACTGGAACGTTTTCTCCGGACCAAAGTGAGCTCCTCTTACATGAGCTTCTGTGGCCACCTCACTGATCACCTTTTTGGGGAGTACCACTTGCCAGGTGACGACCAATTCTCATAACATTTGTACCTTCTGAAAGAGCAAACTGTCTTCCAGTTGAAGCCTCTCCCATTGTCGGAGAAGCTGCAGCATTCACGGGGACAAGGCATCTCGTTCATTCTGGCTGGGGAGTTGCTTTAGGGCCACCCATTGTCTTAACTGAGCGAGTTCTCTGTCTTCCTGCTGAAGCTGCACCCAGTCATCTTGAGATCGTCTCAACAAGTGTTCCCTACGCCTCTTCGACCTGTTCCCGCATCATCGCCAACATCCTGGCGTGGTTCCAGAACTCAGGAATCTCTTTTGCCTCCAACTCTTCGTCTCGATCATGATTTTGTATCGATATTTTGCCACACAAGCCACCCATCTTTGCTCCAAGGCTCCCAGTTTCACATTTTCTAGGTGGGCAAGGAGATTGTTGTCAGTGCACATCAAGACTTCGGATCCCGAGAGGTACTCGGCAAACTTCTCGGTCATCGTCCCACACCAACGCCAATAATTCTAGCTTGAAGGAGCTCTAGTTGTCTGGGTTTCTTTTGGAGTCATGGAGAGATCGGCTCGCATAGGCAATCACTCGTTCCTTTCCATCCTGTATATGGGACAACACAGCCCCTAATCGCTGGAGACTTCTGTCAGAGTGAAGGATGAAGGCTTGAGAGAAGTCTGCATAGGCCAGTATGGGTGCTTCAGTCAGGGCCATCATCAGGGCTTAAAAGGCTTCTTCCTGGCTATCCCTCCACTGGATGGCCTGATTCTTCGCACCTGATTCTTCCTTTCAACAATTCTAGCAGTGGATTAGCAATACGAGTGAAGTCCTTCACGAATCATCGATAGTACCCTGGAAGCCCCAGAAAAGCCCACACGTCCTTCACTGTCTTTGGAGTGGGCCAGTCCTGTACTGACACTATCTTCTCATGCGCAGGTCTCACCCCCTCAGCGGATACAACATGTCTGAGGTACTCAGTCTGCTGGCGAAAAAGGTGGCCTTTCTGAGGTTTCAATATCAGGCCGTGTTTCTGCAGCCAACTCAAGACCTGCTCCATCCGTCAGAGGTGCTCCTCAAAAATAGCAGCGTAGACAATGATAAATATGGGAGAAACAAAAAAGAAACAACAGCAATGTGTAATAAATGAATATATATTATACTACAAAGTATAAATTAATAAATAAGCGATGTGTCTCTTTCAAAAGTGGATGGCAGACCATCCGGTATGCATAAGAAAAAAACTAACTCGTGATGTAAATGGGAGAACCAGAATAATGGGAATGTGTATGTGAAACACTAAAATAAAAACAAAAATATAAACAAAAATGTGTGTAATAAAATAAGCCTTTATTGTAAATTTCGGCCAGACAACAACAACGGCAATGGAAAAATGTATATAAGAACATATAATAAAAATGGCAAGAAGACCGCACAGTGAATTAATTATCAAGTATATATACTTAGAATAGTATCACCACTATATAGCAGGAATTATTCAGATAGAACATATATAATGATCCCCATGTGGAACAGCAAAAAACATAAAATGAGTGCAAAAAATAGTGAGGTGATGGAAATTATATATATATATATATATATAATAAAAATAATATAATAAACAAAAATGTGGAAATCACTAGTAAAAACAAGGTATATGTGTATATATAAACCAATGTAGATGAATAATACGAAAAACTACTGTGAAAAAATTCTATATATACTGAAAACCAAAGACACTCAAAATGGTGAAAAATAAGGCAAAAACAATTTTTTGCAAAAAATAGATGCTGAACTCACACAAAAAATGCTGGGAGGAATATAATAAAAACAGTAATAATAGCGCTGTATAGAATTGGATGGCTGTATATGAAAATACATAAAATAAAAAAATAATAGTACTAAAAGTAATGATGCACTTGTAAAATTAGTAATAAATGTGCACCATATAATAACTATATAAGGGGCCACTGAAAGATGCCATACAAAGCGCTGTGTGGTAGAAATGGGCCAGAGCCAAGAATCAGACAGTAAACACGCTGAACAATGCTGCACAAATCACATGCACGTTCTTTTGGCATATCGCTTCCACCACTATTTGCCTCTCAGGTAATATATCGTGCTGTATTGTGCTGTATATTCAGGCCAGTACTTTATCGTACAGGCGTTCTATTGGGGTGCGTTCCATTGACATACCGCTGCCACCATTTTCTGGTTATTTGCCTTCCAGGCAGTACATCATGCTGTATCGTGCTGCTCAATTTGGGCCAGCATTTTGTTGCACAAGCGCTTCATTATCCATTTATATATATTAGGTCTGTGTTCATTGTGGCCCATGTGATTTGTGCAGCATTGTTCAGCGTGTGTGCTGTCTGATTCTTGGCTCTGGCCCATTTCTACCACACAGCGCTTTGTATGGCATCTTTCAGTGGCCCCTTATATAGTTATTATATGGTGCACATTTATTACTAATTTTACAAGTGCATCATTACTTTTAGTACTATTATTTTTTTATTTTATGTACCGTATTTTTATATACAGCCAATTATATATAATTCTATACAGCGCTATTATTACTGTTTTTATTATATTCCTCCCAGCATTTTTTGTGTGAGTTCAGCATCTATTTTTTGCAAAAAATTTTTTTGCCTTATTTTTCACCATTTTGAGTGTCTTTGGTTTTCAGTATATATACAATTTTTTCACAGTAGTTTTTCGTATTATTCATCTACACTGGTTTATATATACACATATACCTTGTTTTTACTAGTGATTTCCACATTTTTGTTTATTATATTATTTTTATTATATATATATATATATATATATATATATATATATATATATATATATATATAATTTCCATCACCTCACTATTTTTTGCACTCATTTTATGTTTTTTGCTGTTCCACATGGGGATCATTATATATGTTCTATCTGAATAATTCCTGCTATATAGTGGTGATACTATTATAAGTATATATACTTGATAATTAATTCACTGTGCGGTCTTCTTGCCATTTCTATTATATGTTCTTATATACATTTTTCCATTTCCGTTGTTGTTGTCTGGCCAAAATTTACAATAAAGACTTATTTTATTACACACAATTTTGTTTATATTTTTGTTTTTATTTTAGTGTTTCACATACACATTCCCATTATTCTGGTTCTCCCATTTACATCACGAGTTAGTTTTTTTCTTAATGATAAATATGGGTAACTTCAAAGTTCAGGTCTCCCAAACACCACTCCATCAGTCACTGAAAGGTTCCAGGTGCATTGGTAAGGCCAAAGGGCATCCAGTTAAATTCGAACAACCCCATAGGCAGTATGAACGCTGTCTTCAGCCGCTCTTGCTCAGCCATGGGCACTTGCCAATATCCACTGGCCTGTTCCAATGATGAGAAGTACTTGGCTTTTCCCAGGGCAGACAACGACTCCTCAATTCTCAGTAGGGATAAGAGTCCCGCACTGTACAGGCATTTAGCCACTGGTAGTCAACACAGGTATGCAGGGTTTCATCTTTTTTCCAAACTAAAATGATGGGGGCTGCCCATGGGCTCTGGCTTTCCCGTATGACTCCATTCTGCAGCACGTGTGCCAACATTTCTTTCACTTCCTGGTACATTTGTGGCGGGATCTGTCGGTATCACTCCCAAATTGGTGAGGCATGCCCTGTGGGAATCCCATGAGTTATGGCTGTGGTGCACCCAAAATCATCATCATGATGGGCAAAGACATCCTGGTAACACCCCAGCATAGCTTTTACCTGTTGCACCTGTTGTGATGAGAGTCCTGTCAGTTCGGCTCGTATCTGTTCCAGGGTCCGGCGCCCTACTTTCATGGTGCTGGATGGAGGTTCTGCGGACACGGTAACGGCTACAGTCCAGGGTTCTCCTTGTTTCACCATAACTGAACGGCCTCTGGTTGTATCAGTTCTCACAGCATGCCCAGTATTTGCGCCACTACACTTTTGGGTGAGAGCGTGAGACTGTCCTCCCCTAGGTTGACACACCTCACCACTACATTACCGTCGTGAACAGTGGCTAACATTCGCGATGAGGAGCCCCGAAGGTAGTTGATCCATTAGGGCTGGCTCTATCTGGACTTCCACTCCTTTGAGGGGTGTACAAGCTCACATGGGCAGCGGGAGCACAGTCTGACCAGGCTGCAAGACGAGTTTGACAGCGGCCGAGACTACCACCTTCCCCAGGACTTTTCCTTTACTCAACATTTCTTGAGCCTGGGCCACCCATATGTTGGAACACCTTCCTCTGGGGGGGTATGGGGGCTCCATCAATTGAGAAAAGTATCCGGTGACTCACTGGCCAGTATGATCCCAAGTTCCTTCAACATGTTCATCCTTATAGTCACAGTGGGGCCATTACCAGGATCTCCGGCGGTCAACACTACTCCTTTCCGGCCCACATCTTTGCCGCACACAGTGATTTGCATCCAGACCACCCCTGCGACCGGGATGATTTGCATCCAGACCACTCTGTGACTGGGATGGGCAATTGATTGGCAGCTGTTAACTTGATCACTGGGCCCTATTCAGGTTGCATCGCCTCAGAAAAATAATGTCTGAAATAAGTCTCTGGCATGGTGGTCACTTGGGAACTGGTATCAACTAGACAGCGGATGGCCTGACCATCCATTTTGGCCAATACAAGGGGGGTCAGGGAAACCAAACTTGTGGGACTACCTTTTATTATTATTATTATTATTAATATTTATTTATATAGCGCCATTGATTCCATGGTGCTGTACATGAGAAGGGGTTACATGCAAATTACAGATATCACTTACAGTAAACAAACTAACAATCACAGATTGATATAGAGTGGAGAGAGGACACTCCCCCTTTCAGGCTTACATTCTACAGGATGGTGGGGAAGGAGACAGTAGGTTGTGGGGTTGCAGCAGCTCCAGTGATGGTGAGGCAGTGGCTCCAGTAGTGGTGAGGAAGCAGCGGGGATCATTGCAGGCAGTAGGCTTTCCTGAAGAGATGGGTTTTCAGGTTCCGTCTGAAGGATCCGAGTGTGGTTGATAGCCGGACGTGTTGGGGCAAAGAATTCCAGAGGATGGGGGCTATTCGGGAGGAGTCTTGGAGGCGGTTGGGTGAGGAGCGAATAAGTGGCTTCTTGGCTGCTCAGGCTCTGGGTGACGTCCCCCAGCCACAGAGCCCACTAGTTTAACGGCTGATGGGTAAGTGGCCTCTCCCGTCTTGCACATCCTCGGATATAATGTCCAGTGTCCCCACACTTAAAATAAATCGGACGTGTCTCTGCTCAGGATTTCCCCATTTCCTGATGGACTCGGGGTCAGTTCTACCTTCAGATGAGTTCGGGTCCACCATGGGTTTTTTCTTGTCAGACCACTCTTCCTGCATGTCCTGGCTTTATTTCTGGATTTCTCTAACCCAACCTGGCTCTGCTGCGGGCGGCACGGATACCTCTCCGGTCCGGACCTTCCCTGTTGACCCTGCTATCCCCTGCTCTTGCTCGTGCGCACACGCTTCCACCCTGATTTCTAGAAAAGACATGCGCGGATTGACCCACAAGCGCTTCCGCAAGGCCTGCTTAAGCAGCGTATCCCTGATGCCTGTCACTAGTTGGTCTCTCAAAATTACATTAGGAGGCCCGACGTCCACATCATCCCTCTTAGCGATCGCGGCGTCAATCTCTTGCAGCGCATTCATATATTGGGTCACAGACTCCCCCTCCCTTTGGATGCGGCTAAACAAGCGCATCCGCAATTCACCGACATCCATGGGGTCCCCATGCATCTCTTCCAAGATCTGTAACACCTTGGTGAACATATTCCGCTCATGCGGGGGCCGGAATATGACAGAGCATCTCGCTTCCCCGTCCAGGGCCATCACAGCAATCTCTGCCTGCATAGCGTGGATCATGGGGTGCATTTTTAGCATGCCTTTAACCCGCTCCTACCAGTCCCACCGCAGTGAATTGCTGCCTGTAAACTTTGTGAGATTGCTGAGCATGGCCCCCAGTGGCAAGTTCACCCTTGGGACACCCATGGCCGCTTGATCTGTCGCCTCTGCGCCTGTGGACTGCATCCTGCAGACTACGCCAAGTGAAAGCAGGTTGCGGGATGCAGTGACAGACAGGAGACAGAGCAAGAGTTAACAAATTTAACAATTTAATTTAACAGAGTATAAACACTTCGCAGGGAGATTAATGGTTAAAGCATTAATGCAAGAAACAAAACACGGGGAAAAAGATGCAGAATAGCAGCCACCCAATTGTCAAAACTTATCGTGTTCTTTGGGTTCCTCCACATCTGATCCCGCAGGGGTTGTAGCATCGGCAATGACCGGGAAGTTGTCCACAGATGGGGTTCTTTAAACGACGGTCTGTCTTCTGGCGGCAGCGGTCGGTCTCCGGTACTTTCCACTGAGCCTCCTGTCCATAAACTTGAGCGGCCAAAACCAAAAGAGCCACAGCACTTCCAGAATCAAACGAGAGCTGAAGTATAGCAACTGGCGGGGTAGGCCATGAGCGTAGGACCTGCACCTGTTTTTTTCCTACCGCAAGTGCATGGTAATCACAGTCGCTGAGCGCACGGCACCTCTGTCTCCTGCAGTCACTGGGTGCACGGCACCTCTCTTTTCAATGGTCTCACTGAAGATGGCAGGAGCCGACAAGCACGGCTGGTCGCAGTGCCGGTGCTCAGGGGACGGAGCACACTGCTCATCCTACTGCACGCTGCTAATTCTCACCAAACTGCCCGCCACCACGCACTTTTTCTTTTATCTGGCCACCTCCTACCCGGGTCGTGAGGTCAGCCTGGTCCTTCATTTCTTCCCCTAGGTAACATGGGAGGTGTAATATCCACACGTTATGAAGAATTCAAGGTATTAAACTTTAGATATGTTTTATTCTTCGTCCTCCAGCACACAGCATAACAGTTGCATTCCCATGATACACAGAAGTGAAACTGAAACTTCCCTTCTCATCCCTCTTGTCTCCACCCCCCAAGTCCCATAAGTCTGGCTTGCTTAAAGAGACAGATCTAATTATTATACATTACATCATCCCCTTTTTTTTTTTTTTTTCTATAAATAACCCATATTACTGATAAATGCAACAACATGAAAACGTCCAAAGAAATCATATGTCCGTTTTGTCTTATTTGTTCAATTCCAAAACCAGAGAAACAAACAAAAAAACAAAACAAAACAAAACTGTAATTACACTTCTTCAATAAGCCTCGATGGAGCTCTTCTCTCTCGTGTAGGATAACGTCTGGGCTCATTGAGAGGGTTCATTATTGATGGACCAGCTACCTCTTGTTGGTCCTCTCCACCATCGGATACCAAATCTTCCACCAAAGAGAGTTCATTGTCATCATTCTGCGGTATGACTTTAAAATATGAAGAATTTCGCGTTATGGAGTGTCCATCTCGTTCAGCTGTGACCATGCTGCCTTTCCTTTTAGTAACATAATATTTTGCAGGACCATATACAGGTGAGGTCTTGTTGGTTGGTCTTTGACGTACCACCACGACATCCCCTCTTTCGATGGCACTTGACTGTGTCCTTCGCCTTCTGTCTGCATAACGTTTCATGGCTTGTTTGTTGGAGAAATCTGTGGATCTCACTGAGGAGTCACTCGGTCGGGGATGGCTGGTCACATCAGGGAGACGTATACGCAGGGTTCTGCTGAACATTAAATGAGCTGGAGCAGCATTAGTAGTGGAGTGTGGCGTATTGCGGTAATTACGCATGAATTTGTATAATGACTGTTTCAGTGGGATGTGCTCCAGACTCGCTGCCTTGATACGTTTCCCCAGAGTGCGCATAAAACGTTCCACAATTCCATTGGCTTGCGGCCAGCAAGGTGTGATTTTCCTGTGATTGAATCCCAAGTATTCAGAAAATTGTGTAAACACATGTCCATTGAATGGAGGTCCATTGTCTGTTTTGACCACTCTTGGAATACCATATGCCGAGAAAATGTCGTCCAGCTCTGGTATAACATTATTAGCAGATGTTGAAGAGATAAATGAAATGACAGGGTATCGAGAATATTCATCAATTGTTACGAGAATGTATTGGCCATTTGGCAATGGTCCATATATATCGACTGCCACTTCCTCCCAGACAGCAGTGGGTAACGGAGACATTTGTAATGGCTCTAAGGTTGATGATGGAGTGATTAATTGACAAGTAGAACAGCGTCTAATCTTTTCTTCCACCAAGTGATCCATATTTGGGAACCACACTTTTTCTCTGAGTAACTTCTTTGTGCCAACAATTCCTAAATGACCTTCATGTGCTATCTGTATGACTAAGTTACGCAAAGTCTTAGGTACAACTAGTTTGGTACCTCGAAGAATGAGGTGTTCTTCAGTGACTGATAATTCCTCACGTACGTTTGAGAATAGTTTTAACTCTTTCAGATCAATCTCAGAATCAGGAAATTTTTCCTTTTGAATTTCATGCCACCTTCGATTTTGGATGATTTGTATTAGGGCACAGAGTGTTTTGTCTTTTGTTGTTTCATTTATAAATTGATCAAGAGAAAGTGCTTTTGGCACGGCATGATCTGTAACAAAACGTAGGTATTCTTCAATGGAGGAATGCACAGGTAAATCATCATTAGTAGGATGCCTTGAAAGATAATCAGCCGGATTGCTGTATTTTCCAGGTTTGTGAACAATGTTATAGTTGTAGTCCTGTAGACGTAGGCCCCATCGTTCAATTCGTGCAGGCATTTTAGCTCTGGGATTTCCAAAAATTGTAAGAAGTGCTTGATGATCTGTGACAATGGTGAAGGGAGCTCCATAGAGAAATAAGTGAAAGTGTTCACATCCCCAGACAACTGCCAAGCTTTCTTTTTCAGGTTGAGAATATTTTCTTTCAGTGTTTGTTAAGCTCTTACTTGCATAAGAAATGATGTGAGGATTTTGATTGTTATCCTTGTACTGCGCTAGAATAGCACCCAGTCCCACGGGACTGGCGTCCACAATCAGTTCAGTTCGAAGAGCTGGATCAAAATAAGCCATAGTGGTTGTCGAGCAGAGTTCATTTTTAATTGTTTCAAAAAAGGCCTGACAGTCTTGAGACCATTGAAAAATACAACTTTGTTTTGTAAGTTCCCGTAGTGGATTGCTGATTGTTGAAAAATTTGGAATATATCTAGCACAGTAACTTGCCATTCTAAGGAAAGAACGCACTTCACTGGCATCCTGTGGAATTGAGGCTGTTCTGATAGCTTCCACTTTCTTGGGGTCTGGTTGTACTCCTTTTGCCGAGAAGATGTGACCATAGAATTCTAATGAACCCTTGTCAAACTCGCACTTCTCTTTGTTTAAAGTGAGTCCAGCAGAAAGCAGACATTCGAAGATAGCATATAGAGCACGATTATGCTCAGCTTGAGTTTTACCAAAAACCAATATGTCATCACTGTAATTAAAGGCATTTGGGATGTGTTGAATGACACTCCTTATTGCATCCTGAAAAATTTCTGCTGCTGAGCAGACTCCAAAAGTCAATCTTTTGTATCTCCTGAGGCCCACATGGGTGGAAAATGTGGTCAAGTATCGGGACTCTGGACTCAGTTCTAATTGATGATATCCCTTATTGAGGTCGAGCTTTGAGAAGACGGTGGCTCCATTTAATAAATGAATGATGTCATCAATCGTAGGTGAGATATGTCTTTCCCTCTGAATAGCGGTGTTGGGCAGGCGCATGTCAACACACAGTCTCACTTGATCAGGAGTCTTTGGTTTTGGAACTACCACAAGTGGAGAGACCCACGGAGTGGGACCAGTAACAGTTTCAATAACGTCCTCATCCATGAGCAATTGGAGTTCCTTTTCTACCTTCTGTCTCAGGTGAAATGGAATACGCCTGTGAGGCTGGGCTACTGGACGAACATTGTCATCCACATGAAGGTGTACTTGAGAGTCCTTTAGTTTTCCCAAACCACTAAATAGGGAGGGAAAGCTGTTCACCATAGTTTGTACATCCATATCCGCAGGGTCAGTTATGGTATGAATAATCTGGATGAGCCCTAGCTCCAAGGCAGTGTGATAGCTGAGAAGACAGCTTCCCGATCCTTGTAATGTGTGGAAAGTGGTTTTCTGCCTGTTTTCTTTATATCTAATTTCAGCATCAAATTGTCCCATTATAGCTAGAGGTGTTTTAGATCCATAAGGAAAGATTTTAGTCTGCACTTGTTGTAAGACTGGCCTTGTTTTCAATTGTTCATATGTAGTGCCATCTATGATATCCACTGAAGCTCCTGTATCTATTGTAAAGGTAATGTCAGTGTTGCAGATTGAGAGTGTAACACAGGGAGACTGTACTGAACCAGTGACGGAGGTAGTGAACACATAGTTCTCAGTCGCAGACATTTCTTCTGTGTCCTGATTTATTACTTTTACATCTGCAGATTTTGTCATAGGCAGCGGAGGCTTGTAGTGCGCTGATTTGCAAACAGCTGCAAAATGATTCCCTTTTCCACATTTACTGCAGGTTTGTCCCATAGCTGGACATTTGTTCTGGTGGTGAGGGAAATCCTGTCCACATCTATAACATTTCTTCTGTTTCTGGGCTTGTTTGTCTGGTAAATTTTTCTGTTTGAGATTATGCACATGTAATTTATCCCCATTCTCCATTACGGTAGCCTGATGATCTGCTATTTCTATAGCACGGGCCATTTTGAGCAAATCATGTAGAGAGATATCCTGCTGCAGAGCCTTACGCCTTAGGTTATTAGACGAGCAGGTGACAATTATTTGAGTTAGGATTTCATCATCTACATCTGTAAAGGCACATCCATGTGCTAACTCTTTCAGCCGTGTGACATAAGTGTCTATGGACTCTTCTGGAAGCTGCTTGGCAATCCTGAATTTATATCTTTCATAGCTGATGTTCTGTTTGGGGTTGAAGTAGCCAGTGAGAGCTTTAGTGCAGTTGCTATATGTGTCTGTTTCTGCTGCAGGTAACGTACTGTATATGTCATAAACTCCTGTGCCTGCACAATGCAGGAGCAAAGCTCTCTTTCTTTTCTCCTCCTTTATGTCCATGGCTTCTAGTAAATTCTCAAATCTGTTTAGCCATTTTCTCCAGTTATGGGAGAGATTAATGACATCAGTCATATCAAATTGTGGGAATGTGTGCAAGTAGTCAGCCATGATAGAGTCTCTCAGTGGTGCTGGCGTGTGAAGCGGTAAGATATAGTCTGTACTCACAGCAGTAGGTGATTATATCCCATCCTCGTCGCCAGTTGTAACATCCAGGCAAAAGAAGAAAGACGCGCACTCTTGCTGTGGAGGAGATAGGTGCTGACTGTACGTGGAGGGTCCACAAACAGTAGTCAGTAGATAAACAGTCGCACTCAAGTGTGGATTAATCTTGCAAAAAATCTTGAAGATTTTGTGAAATTTTTGGATTTTTATTTTATTTCAAATGCATCAAATAGTGTAACACCGCAGACAAAAGAAGTATCCAAAATGTGGGTATAATATCGTAATCCAGGATATGAGTATACTATGGTTACGTTTCGACCTACTAGGAGGCCTTTCTCAAACCATACTGAAAAATAAAATAAAAAGCAATTACAACAATGAATATGGACGACAAACTCGCGGAAAGCTGGAAAAGAAAAAATAAACATGAGAAAAATGTGAAAAAATTTTTTAAAAAAATATTTTTTTAAAAAAATACTAACAAAAAAACACAACAGAAAAGTAGTGCAAAAAAAAAAAACCCTAAAGGCGAAACATATATCTATACAAATTTAAGCACAACAACATAAAGGTCCCTAGGGCAATTAGGAAAATGTCATATAGAGAGTAAAAAAATTAAATTAAGCAAGTGCTAGAGAGACTATTGGCCACAAGTCAATTTTAACATTCTAGGCATCAGGAGTAACAATGGGGATAAGCAGCAGACCTAGATGAGACATATTATAGTATTGTCTCTGTACATGATGAAATAACAGGGGTGGTGGAAACACAAGGCAGGCAAATAAGGCAGATATACTGAGTACTAACCTCAAGTAGTGTCAAGGAAAAGATTAATTAGAGCATTTTCAGAAGTCCCAAACAGGGGCTGTAGGAGAAAACATGAGAAATGAATGTGGAGAAGAAAAAAATGGATCAGAAGGAGATGTTATGCACCAGGTGGTGCTGCAGAGCTGACCTGATGGCATGGGAGCAGCCTGGACCTGCGGTGTTGTAAGTGTGTGCTCAAGAAAGCACGGTCTATATATGTGTATTAAGAAGGTGCAGGATGATGACGTCATAAAGCCAACGTGGCTAGAGCGTCCTGGCGTCTGTATGGGGTTTGCAGCATAGGGAGGGAGGGAGAGCAGAGGGAGGTCAGGCTGAGGGCAGTGTGTGTTTGGAAGAAGTCATGTGGTAGCTCAGAGCAGTACCTGCACTGTTGAAGGAGAGACTCAGTAGTAGAGGGAGGGGTGAGAAGGGGAGAGAACAGTTTATGATAAATGAGAGAGAGGAAGGAATGAAGTTGGAAATGTGTAAATAAATAAAAAAGAAGTAGAGGGGAAGAAAAAGAAAGATAAGAAAAGCGGGTTAATAAATAAGAAGAAGGGATATAGGTAAAAAAGAGGGGGGGGAAGGAAAAAGGGGAAAAAATAAAATAAAACATGGAAAAAATAAATGAAATGGGAAAAATAAATTGAAAAAATAAAAAGTAGAAAAATTAAAAAAATAAAAAGTAAGATGAAAATAAAGAACAAAAAATAAAAAAATGAAAAAATAAAAAATGAATTAATGATAGAATTTGAGAGAAAATGTGAAAAAAAGGGGGAAAAAGGGAGTAAAAATAATAATAATAATAATAATAATAATAATAATAATAAAAAGGGGAAAGAAGAAAAAGAAAAAGAAAAACGAAAAACGGATGAAAAATAAAAAATGAAAATAGAAAAAATATATTTATATACGGGAATACTCACCCATGCGGGGGAGGGGGGAAAAAAAATTAGTGGATCTGTAAGATAAAGAAATAAAAAGAATTGAGATACAATGAGATGGAAAGCCGCCATTCCACCACCCTAAGGTATAAAAAGACAACATAATATTAGGTTAATAATATATGTGAATACATGCTTAAACCAAAGATGCATAAAATAGGTAGAAATCCAAGGAACTAATGTGGGCTAAGGTCCAACTCACGGTTAAGGCCTTTAGGGGCCAAAGTCTGTAACCTATATATCCAGAAGGATTCCCTTGATTTTAGGAGCTTGATGTGGTCACCTCCCCTGCGCGGTCTTTCAACTTTTTCTATAACCTGGAACCTGAGTTGAGATACTGAGTGGTTGGCGTTGATGAAGTGATATGGGATTGGAAGCCAAGTCTTCTTGCACCGGATAGTTGATTTATGGCTCGAAATTCTGTCGCGTACGTGCTGAGTAGTTTCGCCAATGTATAGAAGGCCACAGGGGCACTTAATTAGGTAAACCACATAGTTCATGTCACATGTAAAAAAGCCCCTGATGCCATAGCGTTTGCCAGTACGTGGATGTGTTATGTCGCTCCCCTTGATCACATTGGAGCAACAAGCGCACCCAAGACAGGGAAATGTGCCCTTTCGTTCAGTTCCAAGAAAGGTCTGTCTAGGAGTTCTAGTTAGACTACCAATATCGGCTCTGACCAGCTCATCTCGGATATTTCTAGGACGGCGTTTGCACATGAGTGCTGGTGTTTTAAATGCCTCAATGTGGGGATAGGATCTAGGTAGAATTGACCAATGTTTGTGGATAATGTGATAAATTTTGGGCATAACAGGATGGTGGGTGTGTACGAAGGTGACACGTTCGCCTTTGGGTTGAGATGGTTGCAGAGGGCAAGGTTCCAGGGCACGGCGTGTTTCACTTTCAAGAAGTTTGGTGGGATAATGCCTTACTTTGAATTTGTCTGACATTTCATTGAGGCGAATGGGAGCCAGAGTAGGGTCTGTGACAATTCTAGTAACGCATGTGAACTGAGAACGGGGGAGACTATCCTTGGTAGAGGCAGGGTGACAGCTTGTGTAATGAAGAAGGTTGTTGGAGTCGGTGGGTTTAACATATAGATCAGTAGAGAGTGTACCAGTGCAGGACTTGATTACTAGTGTATCCAGGAAAGAGATCTGTGAAGAATTGCAATTAAGGGTGAACTGTAATTCAGGTCTGATAGAATTAAGATGTTCCGTGAAGGAAAGTAAGTCCTCGAGGGTACCCAGCCATAGACAAAAAATATCGTCGATGTATCGTAGCCAACATTGGCTGTATGTTTTGAAAAGGGTATTATTGTAGACATAGGAACATTCGAAATCATTCATGTAGGCATTAGCGTAAGCAGGTGCTACGTTAGCGCCCATTGCGGTCCCGCGGCACTGTAGATAAAATTGGTCCCCAAAGAGAAAGAAATTTTCTTTCAAGATGATGGACAGGAGATCAATACAAAGCTGAATGGAGTTGTGGGAAAGGTCAGAGGACTCAAGGAGGGTTTTGGTAGCACTAATCCCTAGGTCGTGATCTATAGAAGTATAATAGCTTTTGACATCCAGGGTGACTAGGAGACATTCCGGAGGGATATTGTCAATTTGTCGAATAAAGGAGAGAAAGTGACCTGTATCTAGGACAAAGGACTTGGTAGTTTTGGTAAGAGGGGTCAAGATTTTTTCTAAAAAGGTGGAGATTGGGGAGAAGATTGAATCAGTAGAGGCAACGATAGGGCGGCCAGGAGGTTTAAGTAGAGACTTGTGAATTTTGGGTAATGTGTAGAATACAGGGATGACTGGGTTAGAATTTTTGAGAAATGTGACGGTTTTGGAATCAATGGTTTTTAGGGTCAGATACCTGTCAAGGACTTCGTCAATTAGGAGCTTAATGCGTGGTGTAGGATCACGGGAAATTTTCTGGTATGTGGAGGAATCAGAAAGTTGACGTGAAATTTCATCCATATAGTCGGAGAAATTTTGGATGACAATGGCTCCTCCCTTGTCAGCCGGTTTGATGATTATTGATTTATTATTCTTTAGGGAATCAATGGCTTGTCTCTCTATAGGGGTAATGTTACTATGTGTAGGTAATAAACCTTTTTCGTGTTCAGCTAAAATGTATTCTATGTCTTTCTGGACTACATCAATAAAAGCCTCAACAGCATGAAAGGTGTGTGGTGGAGAGAAGTTACTGGGGTTGCGTAGACCGTGGGAAGAGATGGATAAATCGGGAATGGGGTTCCCCCCAATTGGAGGGGCCCTGTTCCCTGGGGTGACTGGTTCCAGTCCAAAATGCGTTTTAAGGCGAATCTTCCGAAAAAAGTTCTGTAGATCTTGTGATAGCTGGAATTTATCCCAAGGAGGGGTGGGATAGAATGATAAGCCTTTTTGAAGAACAGACAGCTCTAACGGGCTAAGGGTGTAGGATGAGATGTTGAAGACCGAGTTGGTGGGCTTACCTGAGATCTGGTCGTCATACGTTCTGCGTAGTTTGCGGCTTGCCCTCCGGGTCGGTCTCCTCCTGCCGTCTGTTGATGGTTGTTTCATGAAGGTTGACGCCTGGCTAAAAAACGATTGTGAGATGAGCTTCCAGTGGAGCTGTCGCTGTCGGTGTGGTAAGCGCCTGTGCGTCTTTGATTGTAGTTCCTTCGTCCAGAGCCCGTAGAGGAGGAATCGTGCCATCTGTAGACCCTGTCGTAGGTATAGTCGTCTGCGTCCCTTTGGAATTTGGCTCGTTTTCTGTCTTGTAGGGTTTTACGGTTTTCGTCAAGGGACTTGTCCGTTTTGGTTTTAAGGTTTTGCCAATCGCTGTTAGAAAGAGTGGAGCTAATTGTGGGAATGTGTGCAAGTAGTCAGCCATGATAGAGTCTCTCAGTGGTGCTGGCGTGTGAAGCGGTAAGATATAGTCTGTACTCACAGCAGTAGGTGATTATATCCCATCCTCGTCGCCAGTTGTAATATCCACACGTTATGAAGAATTCAAGGTATTAAACTTTAGATATGTTTTATTCTTCGTCCTCCAGCACACAGCATAACAGTTGCATTCCCTTGATACACAGAAGTGAAACTGAAACTTCCCTTCTCATCCCTCTTGTCTCCACCCCCCAAGTCCCATAAGTCTGGCTTGCTTAAAGAGACAGATCTAATTATTATACATTACAGGAGGAAGCCTCAACAGTTCCGGGCCCGGCTTGGTACAGGTACTCGCAGCCCAGTCTACCTCCTTACAGTGTCACAGGACCCTATGATGGGTATAGTATCGGGGACCCTTATAATAAAAAGGGAATTATCTATATAAGAGAACCCCATTAGCTAATGTGAGAATAATTTCATCGTCCATTTTTGTTAATTATTTTTTATATAGCTTTCCAGCTTTATCTTGTTCTTTTTAGGGACCCAAGTTTATTTCTAGGCGTGTAAACTGAAATCTTTTTAGTTTAATTTGTTCTTCACTCAGTGGTTTGTTAAATTTAACATTATCCCAAACAAATTCTTTCTTCAGAATATCCTCTAACCTTCATAATTGTGGAATTAAAAAGAAAATATTCATGGCTGTATTTACTTCAATATTAATAATAAGAAGAAATACAGTCATATAAATGCCCCAAATGTCAGGTCAATGTGTCAATGTCAGAAAGAGATGAAAAACACTGTGAATATTCAGTAGAGATGGATAAATATTTTGAATTTGAGCATCACCAACTTCATTGAACTTTTCCCAAAAAAATGATTTGTAGCAAATTAATTTGTTGTGAATTACAAATACCAAAAAGCCTACAATTTCCTAGAAAAGATACATTTATCAATCGTTAAAAAATAATTCCTTTTGAATGACAGATGCTGATGTTTACACATACAGTGTACACAGAAAAAACAATGTGTTTTTGGCAAGCTGATGCCCAAAAATGATTATTTTTTAGGGAGTAGCAACTGGTTTGATGTTTGAAAGTGAAGAAGAAATGGCAAAAATTGTTCTCCTTTTTGGAATTAGTTTTGGGTTCTTTTACCCTGTACAGAGTAAGGTTCCCAGCCGCATTACTGTATAGCTATTGAAGGAATTAGAAAAGCAGGAGATGAGTGTAGCTGTCTATGGACAGTGGCAGTGGAAGTGTGAGCTGCAGCAATTGCACATTATGGAACATAATGGGACTGTCAGGGAGATGAGATATCTGGTTATGTAGTATAGTTTAGATGTAAGATAGAGCAGGAACGCGGGATGCAGTGATGAGCAGGAGGCAGAGCAAGTGTTAACAGGTTTATTACAGGGAATACTCCACGCAGGGAGAGTATAGGGGGGTATAAAGGATAATACTCAGTATAGTAACAGATAGAGAAATAATGTTTATATAACAGGTGAACTTATCAGTCTGATGTTTCCGAATGATGAAGGCTTGAAATCCCATGATGGCGCTGCAAGTGATGCGTGAAGTCTCTGGCCTGGTCCTGAAGGAAACTGAGGTACTGTCTCCGGACGGCAGCAATGTATCCTGGATTTTCTAGGCGCAGCCGCGCGGTCTCGGACAGGCGCTCACGATGCGGAGTAATCTGGTGCACTGCCGAAGAATGTCTAGGCTCGGAGGAGGGGGCCGGGGTTCTGTTACCTGGCTCTGTGTGTTCCTCCCTTCCAGTACTAAATAGTGAACCAGCAATTGTCAGCAGAACGGCATGAAACGTCTTCTCCGTATCAAAGGTGAGAGGGCAGTCAGTCACAAGTTGCCCACAGTCAGTAGAGTGCGGACTAGTGCTATGCAGCATAGTCCTGTACTCTGGCGTCTCTCTGCAGAGAGTGAACCAGCCTTGTTATGAATGAGTCACCGGAGGAGGAAAAAACAAAAATGCAAGCTAAGTCCAGAAAACCGGAGAGGTTGGTAGCTAACGGATTGCAGACCCCTGATTATATTCACACAACTAACAGTAGCCGTGGAGTGTTCCTACGGTGATCCTAGACACCTCGTCACAGCCGGAGAGCTAAATAAGCCTAAAGAAAGAAAGGGGAAATCTAATCTGCCCCAAAGCAATAGACAGCCCCCAACATGTATTGTCGGTGAAAACAGATGAAAACACAAACACAGACAGAAAGACAGGCAGTGCAAACGATGGGGCCCAACTGACTAGATAGGAAAGGACAGAAAAGATGCTAGCTGCAATCCGCAAAAACCCTACCAAAAATGTCCCAACACGTCTGATAAGAAAAACGACCCTGAAGTCACTAGACTTCAAAATCCCTATATCAGCACTCCGATATATTCGGAAGACAGAGCAAAAGAGATTTAACCGATCAGGGACAAAATGGAAATTCAGCAAAGCCCCAACTGGGGCTGGCTGAACACAAAACTAAGCAAATCAGACAAAATCTCATGGAACAATAACAGAGCAAAACTTAGCTTTCAAAAGACAGGAACTGAACTGTAGGCCAGAGCTCAGAGCAGAAAAATCACCAGCAAACTTACAGGGCGTCGGCAGCCTTATATCCACTCAGAGATTCCGGATGTCCAATCGCAATCCACCTGTTCAGATGACAGGTTTCTCCCATCCAAATCAGTTTCACCACCTCCTTTCACCAGCAGAGGGAGTTCATCGGACATCAAAGGTGAATGAGAAAATGAGCTCACAACACAGCCTTCTCCTGCTGAGCAGTCTGTCTTCCCGCCAAGAGCCCTGCATGGGTGCGAACCGTCCCTTTTAATGTCTAGCCTGCCCCCTACAGTCAGGTGCAAAGCTCTGTCCTGGTCAGAAATCTTTCCCCCCCGGCAACAGTGGTGACAGCTAGTGATGAGCCTGAGTATCACGGTACTTGGTGTACTCAGCGAGCACCGAGCATTTCCGGGATTACTCAGCGGGAACTCGGGTCTCCACCCAGCTTTTTTGGCGGACTTTAGAGACCCAATCATGCTGCAGGGATTGTCTGCCAGGCAATGAAATGCCGCAGCCATCTTTGTTGTGGTCGTGCAATGATTCGCTGGCCGCAAAGCATCATCAGGGGTATAAGAGACCGGGCGCCGCCCTGCTTGGCGCATTCAGCTCCAGATTGAATTAGTGTAGGGAGAGCGGCTGCCTTGATAGGGTAAGAATTGGGGATTTATTAGTGAGTGCGGGGTCTACCATCCTAAATAACTCAAATCCAGCTAAAGCAACAGTCCTTCTGAGGACTAATTCCAGAGTATATAGATTCCAGTGTATATAGAGGTCGAGGAAGCCCACGAGAAACGCGCGTCGGGGCTGCTTCTTTTGGACATGCTCACTTGCAGATACATATGGGTAAGACATGCATCCCTGCCATAGTGACTACTTACTTCTGACATGTTTATGACACATATTTTTCTTTATGTCACTCTGTTACCCTAAGTTTTGCCCTTTTTACGGTGGTTTTCTTTTTTTTGGCCTGGCTGTCACTGTAGTTAAGTACAGCAGTATTTAGCTAAAAAAAAAAAAAGCAGGCCACACATTTGTCACAATGGTATCTCCGTGTCAGCTCAAATCTGTGTGTGCTCAAAGTTTTGCCAGTTTACCGCAGTTTTCTTTTTTTGTTCTGGGTAAAACTGTACTTATATACAGCACTAGTTAGCCCAAAAATAAAAAAAACAGGGCACATATTTGTCGTAGTGGTATCTTCGTGTCAGCTCATATCTGTGTGTGCTCAAAGTTTTTCTAGTTTACGGCGGGTTTCTTTTTTGGCCTAGCTGTCACTGTAGTTAAATACAGCAGTATTTAGCCAAAAAAAAATACAGGCCACATATTTGTCAAAGTGGTATCTCCGTGCAGCTCATATCTGTGTGTGCTCAAAGTTTTGCCAGTTTATAGCAGTTTTCTTTTTTTGTCCTGGGTGAAACTTTACTTACAGTATATACAGCACTAGTTAGCCCAAAAAAAAGGGCACATATTTGTCAAAGTGGTATCTCCGTGCCTGCTCATATCTGTGTGTGCTCAAAGTTTTGCCAGTTTACAGCGGTTTTCTTTTTTTGTCCTGGGTGAAACTGTACTCATATACAGCACTATGTTGCATTTTTTTAAAAAAACAGGCCACATTTTACATTGGGGTCTATCTCTGACAGGCCTCATACATCTCGTTATATTCAGCAGTCTTTAGCATCCACTAAAAAACAAAGAAACATTTTATAGTGTGGTTTATCTGTGACATGCCTTATATGTCCGTGTGATAAAAAATTGTGGATTTTAGGCCGGTACTCCATTGTTTGCCTGTCTGGTACTCAAGCTATACACAGCAATATGTTGCATTTTTACCAAAAAACAGGTCACATTTTACAGTGGGGTATATCTCTCACGCGCCTTATACATCCATGTGCCAAAAATTGAGGCATTTTAGGCCAAAATTCCCTTTTTTGGGCAGTCTGTCACTCTCATTAAATCCAGCAGTCTTTTACATCCACCAGAAAAAAAACCCATATTTTATAGTGTGCTATGTCTGTGACACACCTCATACATCCATGTGATAAAAATTTGTGGATTTTAGGCCTGTACTCCAGTGTTTGTCTGTCTGGTACTCAAGTTATATACAGCACTATGTTGCATTTTTACAAAAAAAACAGGCCACATTTTACAGTGGGGTCTATCTCTGACACGCCTCATACATCTGTATGTCAAAAATTGAGGCATTTTAGGCCTAAATTCCCTTTTTTGTGCAGTCTGTCACTCTCGTTATATACACGCAGTGCCTGGGCTGACAAACATTTCCCCATGGGGGGTACATTTTTTCAAAATATACTATGGGCATCATAGACACCCTTGCCCAAAATTGAGTGACTTTTGCATCACGGAATACATTCATCCCGGTGTTCTACTGGTTGTGGATGATGAGGATGAGGATAAGGAGGAGGATAACACCAAACAGACCAAATCAGGAAGCGGATACCCATGTGTGGCTGTGAAGATGTGCATGAGAATACACAAAAAAGAAAATCCAATTGAGGTAATGTTTCACCGTTTTCATTTGGAGGTGTACAGAAGTCTTGCCTAATCCAGCCCTTGTTCATTTTGATAAGAGTCAGCCTGTCAGCATTGTCAGTGTGGCGTCCCTGAGGCTCAGTCACCACAGAGGTACTGCACCTTCTCCTAAGGTGTAGTGCTCCACCACCTAGGGAAGTTGGGAACTCCTTTCCACACTCCAACACCTGCACCCCAAACACAGGATAGTTCAGCAGGACCACATTGCGGCTCCATGCTTAGAGGGTAGCAGAGCACCTTTCGTGGGTCCTTGCTTCATAACACGAGATGTGGTGGGAGGTGGGTGGAGTTAGATATAAAAGGTTGGGAAGGTTTAGAAGATCAGAACAGGCTGGAGGTCAGAGCAGTCTGACGGGAGGTCAGGCGGGAGAAGGACAGTCAGTCAGGAGAGTCTGAGGACGGGTCCGAGGAGAAGGAGTGCTGCAGCTGCCTCAGTGATCTGAGCCAGCTGGCACGGGAAAGGAACATAAGAAGACGTAGAACTGCAACCTAAGCTTCCATAAAAGAGAGAAAGAACAGTGCGGAATGAAGGAGTAGGAGAACAGAGAGGAGTTGTGGGTTGGAAGAGGAACCCTGCCTATAGGTTCTCAGCGCAAGGCCGGTTGTATGGACACTTATGGTTCTGCAGCAGACACCAGTGCAGTAGTTGGCTGTAAATGCATTACTCCCATCCAAGACTCGGGGCACAACAGCAACTGAATAGAGAGCCAGGACTCCAGAGAGAAGGGAGTCCCCGATAGAGGCTACAGCTGTCTGCAATGCGAGTAGAGTTGTTAGGAACATCTGACAGGAGGAACTACAGAGTACCACGGTACTGGAGCTCTTCACACCTTAAGGCGCAATAGAGGAGTCGTTCAGAACAGGTACATGTTGGCGGAGTGTTGGAGAGGAGAATCCTGACTTGCCCGGGAGGTTGATTGAGTCTCTGCCCCGGAGTGAGTAAAGCTTTGGAACTGCAAGCCCTGGTGTCTTCCATTCCTTTGTGCGCTAACACCGTCAGCACCACTACATCTGGGTACCAGCATTCCTCAAACTGCCTGTGCCTATACACTGCCCTGGGGGTACAGCTTCACCTGTGGGGAGCTACACCATCTATGCTGCAACACACCATCAGCCCCAGAGGATCTGCCCACAGCGTTGGTTTAACATCTTGCTTGCCAAACACCACAGATGGCGTCACGAACTATTCCATTCCACATTAACTACATAGATATTTCGCCATTGACTTGGGCGCCCAGGGCCACGGACCGGGTCACCGCTGCTGTGACACATTCCCCTGACACCGGCCCGGTACCGAGTACCCCACAGCCCTGGGAGGGCGACCCATCAGTTGACAGGCGGATGTGCTTATCTGTTATAATTCCATCAGTGACACTTAAAACCCGCTCTGACAGAACGCTAGCAGCAGGGCAGGCCAGGAGCTCCAAGGCATAGAGAGCCAGTTCATGCCTCGTGTCCAGCTTGGATACCCAATAATTAAAAGGCACAGAGGAATCCCGGAGAATGTTTGTATGATGTGCAAGATACTCCCTCAGCATCTTCCCAAACATTGCAGTTCTTGTGCCAGCACCCCTTGCCTCTGTGCCGGCATGATGGGAGGGTCTGAGAAAACAGTTCCAGAACTTTGCCATTGTTGCCCTGGCTGAACTGGATTGTACTTCTATCTCTCTCGCTTGGACTTCTTGGTTGTACAACAAACTCTGACGTCTGCTGCCAGCGTTCTCACATGGGATTTTTTTCAGTAATTCCACTACAAGGGCCCTTTGGTACAGCAACATTTTTGGTCATCTCTCTGCCTCTGGAAGAGGAGATTGAAAGTTCTCCTTGTAGCATGGGTCTAGAAATGTCACCAACCAGTAATGAGTGTCACCGAAAATTCTGATAATGCAAGGGTCACGGGAAACGCAGCACAACATAAAGTCAGCCCAATGCGTCCCAGACTGCTAACAGGCTTCACTTCCGTGTCATCACCAAGGGGATGACTGACCATGCTGTTCTCCTCCTCCTTGTCCTCAGGCCTTCAACACTTACAACAAACTTCAGTAAGATCATAGTACAAACATCATTGTAAATAACTTCTTGTAAATACACCTGTCACGTTGCCGGCAAACACAGGGACTGCTGTTTCGGCCTCGGCCACTGGGAGGTGCTGGACTGTCAAGTCGCCATCAGAAACAGGGTCTGCTGTTCCTGCTTCAGCCACTGGGAGGCACCGGACTGTCACGTCACCGTCAGACTCGGGGATGGCTGTTCCTGCCTTGGCCACTAGGAGGCGCCGTGGTTCGCCCGTGGGTGGTGGTGACAGAGAGGGAGCTCCTGCGCAGGCATCTGGTGGGCGCAGGCTCCACTCCTCTGTCAGTCATGAAGGGGTTGGTGCATCGCCATCTGGCCTGGTCCTGGGGGCGGTCCAGACTGTGAGCCTGTGAGGGATAGCCTGATCCTTCAAATACCTTGGGACCTGTCTTGCAGGCCGCCAGATATAGTCTTGGTTTCCCCAGTGTGCTAGTGTGTATTTGCTTTTACTGACTATGACCTTAGCCTGAATTCTGACTCTGCTACTGCCTGCCGATTTTGTACCTCTGTTGACCTCCTGGTTTAAGACTCTGACCTTGGCCTGGATTTTGATTCTGCTACTATCTGCCAATTTTGTACCTCTGCCACCCACCTGGTTTAGACTTGGACTCCTGACTACTCCTACTGTTCCGTTAATTTATACCTTTCTGGTGACCATCCTGTTCTGGTCCGCTGCTCTTATACAGACAGATACCTCCTGGGCTCTGCTGTAATTCCAGATCCCTGTGTATCTAATCCTATCCTGTGTGATACTGCCTACTGAGCTGTGTATCTAATCCTATCCTGTGTGATACTGACTGCTGAGCTGTGTATCTAATCCTATCCTGTGTGATACTGCCTGCTGAGCCATGTGTCTAATCCTCTCCTGTGTGATACTGCCTACTGAGCTGTGTATCTAATCCTATCCTGTGTGATACTGACTGCTGAGCCATGTATCTAATCCTATCCTGTGTGATACTGGGCTCCCCCTGCAGTCTGTGTCAGAGGGTTGTCTGGGTTGGCACGGTAATAAATTGTGTTATTTCCAGCTTTACAGAAGGACGATAACACCATAGAAATAAGAATAATAGGCCTCAGTTACCACAACTGTCTACATAGAAAACTGTTGCTGATAGCAACCAATCACAGCTCATTTTTCATCTTTTAAACAGCTCTGGGACAGCGTGGCGAGTTTTGAGTGGCGACTTTTGCGTTTCGACTTTTATGTGGCGAGGTTGGTGTATGTGTGGTGAAATGTGTGCTGAGGGTGGTATATGTGTTGAAGCACGTGGTAGTGTGTGGCGCATTTTGTGTGTGTGTTCATATCCCCGCGTGTGGTGAGTATCCCATGTCAGGGCCCCACCTTAGAAACTGTATGGTATATACTGTTTGGCGCCATCGCTCTCATTCTTTAAGTCCCCCTTGTTCACAACTGGCAGCTGTCAATTTGCCTCCAACACTTTTCCTTTCACTTTTTCCCCATTTTGTAGATAGGGGCAAAATTGTTTGGTGAATTGGAACGTGCGGGGTTAAAATTTCACCTCACAACATAGCCTAGGATGCTCTTGGGGTCCAGACGTGTGACTGTGCAAAATTTTGTGGCTATAGCTACTACGGTGCAGATGCCAATACATATACACTTTTTCCCCATTATGTAGATAGGGGCAAAATTGTTTGGTGAATTGGAATGCACGGGGTTAAAATTTCACCTCACAACATAGCCTATGACGCTCTCGGGGTCCAGACGCGTGACTGTGCAAAATTTTGTGGCTGTAGCTGCGACGGTGCAGATGCCAATACATACACTTTTTCCCCATTATGTAGATAGGGGCAAAATTGTTTGGTGAATTGTAACGCGCGGGGTTAAAATTTCACCTCACAGCATAGCCTATGACCCTTTCGGGGTCCAGGCGTGTGACTGTGCCAAATTTTGTGGCTGTAGCTGCGACGGTGCGGATGCCAATCCCGGACACACACACACACACATATATACACACCCACATTGAGCTTTATATATTAGATTATCCCTGAACTTTTTTTTCTCTCTCCTGCCTTGCTGCCTGAGCTTATTCTTTAGCTAAAAAGCACCTGCTACCTGCTTCATTGTGCAGCCTGTGGAGGAACACTCCCATTCATGCTTCATCATCCACAGTCTGGAGACCTCAGGGAAACTGCAGGATGTCAGAATTCTTCGCTCCCAGAACGTCAGCCCCTGCGCAGCTCTGGTCATGCCTGCCCAGGGGCTCAGGTATTGCCCGCAGATGCAGCTAAAGTTTTTTTACCCATCTCTCTGTCATACCTTAAAAGTAGAGTTGAGCGAAACGGGTCAGTCAAATTCATAAGTCGGCGACTTTCGCTAAAGTTGGGTTTCATGAAACGAAACCCGACCATAGCGCGAGGTTGGCCATGAGGTTGGCGACCAGAGCGCCAAAGTCACGTTTCAAATGATGCTTCCAGCGCCCTTTTTCAGCCAATGATGGAGGACGCACACTGTGGGCAACACGATGACATGGGCAGCGGTCACCACCATCTTCGAGAAGGGCATGCAAGTGATTGGCTGGCTTTGTGTGGCGTCACAGGGGCTATAAAAGGGCGTGCACGCCGACCGCCATCTTACTTCTGCCGATCTTAGCATAGGGAGAGTTGCTGCTGCTGATTCTGTAGGGAGAGCATTAGGCAGGGAAGAAGAACCAAAAAAACTGCTTCTGCTGGTAGCGATTTTCACTGTACAGTACAACAGTTTGTGTGCAGTGACAGGGGAGGCTCTATTATTTTTGTGCATCAGCAGTGTTGGTTATTAGGCTGCCTTATAAGGCTCCCTGATAGCTGCATTGCTGTTTGCACACTGCTGTGCAAACTGCTTTTTTAAAAGCAAAAATACTTTTCTTCCTCTTTTCTGCACAGTTACAAAGCTTTCATTTCTCCACACCTTTGTGTGCAGCAGTCCTGCTTATTAGGCTGCCTGCTGCCATACTTGGACTGAGAGAATCATTGTCAGCGTCCTCAAATATCTAGTGAGATCCAAATTCTCCCCAATACTATATACACCTTGTACCTGGTCTTACACCTGCCTATTTCAGCCTGTTAAATTGAGGTGTAATCTATAGTGGGCCTGAGATAATAGTTCAGCCTCCTAAAATCTCTAGAGAGATTCAAATTCTCCCCAATACTATATACACCTTGTGCCTGGTCATACACCAGCCAATTTCAGCCTGTTAAATTGAGGTGTAATCTATAGTGGGCCTGAGATAATAGTTCAGCCTCCTAAAATCTCTAGGGAGCTTCCAATTCTCCCCAATACTATATATGCACCTTGTACTCTGTCATACACCAGCCAATTTCAGCCTGTTAAATTGAGGTGTAATCTATAGTGGGCCTGAGATAACAGTTCAGCCTCCTAAAATCTCTATGGAGATTCAAATTCTCCCCAATACTATATACACCTTGTACTTTGTCATACACCAGCCAATTTCAGCCTGTTAAATTGAAGTGTAATCTATAGTGGGCCTGAGCTAATTGTTCCGCCTCCTAAAATCTCTAGGGAGATTCAAATTCTCCCCAATACTATATACACCTTGTACCTTGCTTTACAGTACCATATAGCTGGTGGTATTTTGGGTACATTTTCCCAAAAATGAGGAAGTATGGTGGAAGAGGCCATGAACCTGGGTTGCCAGCTGGTACTGATGGTGGTGGTGCATCTGCTGGTGGTGGCAAAAGCATAATAGCACCTAAGGCAGGAGGTGTTGAGCCTGCGTCATCGTCTGGCTCCACAAGGCCTCGAAGGCTCCCTTTTATGGGAGTAGGTAAACCGCTTTTAAAGCGGAGCTTCAGGAACAAGTTTTGGCTTATATTGCTGACACAGCCTCCAGCTCTATCGCCTCCGCTTCTGAAGTTTCAAAAAATAAAAGCACTGAGTCGTCAGTAGAGGCTCCTGGTCAGGAAGAACCCCTATTCTTGTGGCCTTCACCCCCACTAAAAGTGAATGATGCAGCAGGCCACACTACAGATTACTCCATGGAGCTCTTTCTCACATACCATGCCTGGGTTATCAAGTCAAATTGTGAATTCCCCAGTCCAAGATGAATCTGACAGGGAGTGTGGGTCGCCAGCCAGGGCAGTGGGGTTAATCGATACAGGACCGGTGTCTCAGAGGGATGTGTCACGGTGGTGGTGACCCGGTCCGTGGCCCTGGGCGTCCATGCAAAGGGGTGAATAACGTTTTTAGGTGAATGATACGTGACGCCACTTGTGGTTTCTGATCAGATTGACCAGCGCTGCAGTGTTGCTTCCCTGGGACAGATGTTGTGGTGCAGCTAAGATGTAGAAGCCCTGCACAAGTAGGGCCGTAGTCACAGGGCAGATGAAAGAGTTGGTAGATGGTGTGCAGTGCAGAATGTAGCAGAGCCATGCGCCAGGCGCAGGAGAAAGATGACAGACACAGTCGTGCAGTTCTTTTACCTGTACTTGGTAAGTGCCATCCAGGACCCAGAGTACAGATGGAGAAGGAGTTGGTCAGCCTGGAAGCAGATTACTAATTCTCTCTCTACAGATAGGTAGTGTGGCCTCCGTTCTAGCACTTATCTGAGGTACTCGCAGTACTGAGTTCACTGAAGTTCCCCCTGTTGACTCTCTTTTGGAACTTTCTCATATGGCTGGCAGCCGTAGCCTTTTCCTTCTGGCTGACACACGTCGCTGCTGGGGCCTCCGAGCCTTAGTTGGGAACAGAGCATTTACAGCTGCTACTTCCTCCGGTTTCTGCTGCAGGACCGTCAGTGTCCCTACAAACTCGGAGACTGGAATGCGAACCATGTGCTCCAGTTAGGAGTGAGCCTTAACTCTGCTCATCCTCCAGCTTCCCTTCTCACGTCCACACACTTCCCCTTCCCTTCACAGACTGCCCTAGCTTCCCTCCTCCCGACCACAGAGAGCAGCTCCTCAGCAGTCAGGTTCCGAGCTGTCCCTGCTGGCCTTGAGTGGGAACTGTGTTGTGTGTTGGTTTAACTGCTAGAGAGATCCTTCGTTGCTCCCAAGCATGACATCACACTCCCTAGGGGGAAGGTAATGCCACTGTGGCGACCGTACTCCTGGGGGCGCCACAAGTGCACTGGTGCCCAGCCACTGCTAGATGATTCTGCTGGTACATTGAACCAGACCACTACCTTCCTCTCACACTCTACACAGCCAGAATCTGACCCTGATGAAACTCAGGTTCCCCTTCCCGCATACTATACCACCTTACACAGTGACAAAGAGGAAGGTGCAGATGAAAGTGCAGGTTCCTTGAGCAGGTGGGGGGGGCATACTCATGGGCGATGGCACTTGCACAGGGCCCCTCATAGTACGCAAAAGTGTCTCTGCCGGTGGGAGGCTGCCGGTGGGAGGCTGCCGGTGGGAGGCTGCCGGTGGGAGGGCCCACCCGCCGTCAGACACTCCGGCGTACTATGAGGGGCCCTGTGCCAGTGCCATCGCCAACGAGTGGGCCCCCCCCACTTGCTCAGGATCACAGCACATGCAAAGTTGAAATACTTACCTCTCCCTGCTCCACCGCCATGACGTCTTCCACGTTTCCTGACAGTGACATTCTGGTCAGAGAGCGTGATGACATCACGTCTGTATGCCCTCTGCCTAAACAGTCCAAGTGCAAAGAGATGGAAGATGGGGACGACTAGGAGTCCGGAGTACAGGGATTCCCTACGGAGGAGGCTTATTTAATTGTTTTAAAGGTTGGGAGCAATTTTTGGGGAGCGCTATACTCTGGAGAATGATATATGGGGCCCATCATACACTGAAGCATTCCAAAGGTGGACATAAGACACTGGAGCAGCATTTACAGGGCCCATTATATATTTGGGCCCATAAGACAGTGGAGCTTCATCCATGGGGACCAACATATACTGTAGCATTATGTAGAGCTCATCATATACTGTATTGAACATTAAAGTATATGGGACCAATGATTCTGTATGGAGAAATATATGGGCCTCATTACTCTGTATAGCGCACTATGCGGTGGCCATAATGCTGTATGGAGTAATATACTGTTTGTTTTTGGAACTATTGGAGAATTTAAAATGGATATCAGTCATGTGATGTAAGAAGTGAAGTATTTTTCATTGTACTATACCACTATTTCTCTGCCGTATCAGAGCATCATGAATTGTGGCATGTGTTAAAGGAGCCCAGTGACACTCTTTGGCCCTGGGCCCACGAAAATCTGGAGCGAGCCCTACCCCCCCCACAACTTTAGCCAAATAACCCCCAGTTTTCAATGCCTAACTATTATTATAAAGTAAATTAAGGTTGACAAGCTTAAGTAATAAGAATTGATGTTTTTGGCATTAAAATGGGCACTGTAGGTGTGTTTCGTGTCCTCCACTCACTGCCGACTTTTCTTCCCCATTGACTTGCATTGGGTTTCGTGTTTCAGTCGGCCTTCGACTTTCCACGATAATCGGCCGATTGCGTTTGATCTGACTTTTGCGAAAGTCGGGTTTCATGAAACCCGACTCGACCCGAAAAAAGGCAAAGTCGCTCATCTCTACTTAAAAGATCTCTGTGTTTGGAGGCTTATGTGGATAGTGGTTCTGAAGGAAACTTCACAGATTTCTTGATAGCAAGGAATCTTGATATACCACTGCTAAGGCTTAATGCCCCTATTAAAACCACTGCAATTAATGGCACATCTATTGTCCAGGGTGGAATAGAATTTATTACTGCAGAAATAGCAATGTCAGTAGGGACATTACATGCTGAACATGTGTCATTTTTTGTGATTGATAATTTATCAGCCGCAGTTATTCTGGGTATGCCTTGGTTGCTTAAACATAATCCGGTCATAGACTGGCACATTGGTGATATTGTGCGCTCCGCGCCCACAGTGTCAGGACAACTGTATATCGCTATCGGTTAACCAAGTTAAAATCTAACCTCCCTTTGTACCGTATGCATTTAGAGAATATGAGGATGTTTTTTCCATAGTGGAATCAGAGAAATTACCCCCTCACAGAGGTTACGATTGCCCCATAGACCTGATACCAGACTCTCGTCTTCCAAAGGGGAGAATACTTAATCTCTCTGGTCCAGAGCATCAAGCCATGAAAGACTACATAGCAGACAGTTTACATAAGGGGTTTATTAGACCATCCACCTCACCTGTTGGAGCGGGGTTGTTTTTTGTGGAAAAGAAAGATGGTGGTCTCAGACCTTGCATTGATTACCGTAAGTTAAACGCAATCACTGTAAAAAACCAGTATCCACTTCCACTCATCCCTGATCTGTTTAATCAGCTGTTCGGAGCCCGTTGGTTTACTAAGCTTGACCTCTGAGGAGCATACAATCTTGTCCGTATAAGAAAGGGAGATGAATGGAAGACCGCGTTTAACACACCCCTTGGCCATTTTGATTACTTCGTAATGCCGTTCGGTCTCAGTAACGCACCTGCCGTGTTTCAGAATTTTGTGAACGATATCTTCAGAGACATCTGTGGGGTATATGTAGTCGTTTATTCGGATGACATCCTGATCTACTCTGCTGACCTTATGACGCACGTCCAACATGTCTGTTCTGTTCTCCAGAGACTTAGAGAAAATGCTCCATTCAACAAACTAGAGAAATGAGTTTTTATGGCTGAGGAGGTACAGTTTCTGGGGTACATTGTCTGAGCTAAAGGGTTTCGCATGGATCCTGCCAAGATCCAACCCATTAAGGAATGGGTACAACCCAAGTCTCTTAAAGCGCTGCAGCGATTCTTAGGCTTCGCTAACTATTATCGTAAATTTATTAAAGGTTTTTCAGAGATCGCCAAACCACTCACGGATTTGACCCGGAAAGGGACGGATGTGGTTAATTGGAAGCCAGAGGCACTTCAGGCATTTTCTGTGTAAAAGGAATGTTTTGCTTCTAACCCGATATTGAGTCAGCCTGATCTAGACCGCCCCTTTGTTGTAGAGGTTGATGCCTCTGAGGTTGGAGTAGGAGCAGTGCTATCACAAGGCACGGCATCCCTCACTCAACTTCGTCCATGTGCCTTCTTTTCCCGAAAATTCTCTTCCACTGAGAGGAATTATGATATAAGGATATATATATATATATATATATATATATATATATATATATATTATATATGATATATTATTGTTGGCAATAAAATGGGCCTTCGAGGAATTGCGCCACTTCCTCGAAGTTGGGAAACATGTGATCACGGATCACAAGAACCTGACCTACTTGGAGTCAGCAAAAAGACTGAATCCTAGACAGGCAAGGTGGGCTTTGTTCTTCTCGAGATTTGACTTTGTGATCACTTTTCGACCAGGTACTAAAAATGTAAGGGCTGATGCCCTCTCTCGACGTTTTTGCCCCTCACAGGCCGAGGACTCTGAACCAGCTCCAATATTGGCCAACGGGATTTGTTATGAGCTCATTTTCTGCTCCACCAGTTGAGAGTTCTCCTTCCGTTCTCCC
The DNA here is from genome assembly GCF_039654945.1 of Dendrobates tinctorius. Lineage (NCBI taxonomy): Eukaryota > Metazoa > Chordata > Amphibia > Anura > Dendrobatidae > Dendrobates > Dendrobates tinctorius. Next base: position 16,466,060 of record NW_027361716.1, read on the forward strand.
TCTGGTGGTGACAGGAGGTATTGAGGTTGGTTTAATTGGTAGTGATCTGCCACCTGGTGAGGAAGATAATGATTGGATCTCTGGAGTATCAGACTGGATATAAGACAGCCGACGCCCTATCCTGGTGCTGGTGATTCAGTCTGCTTCTCAGGTCTTGGACTCCGCTCTGTTCCAGTCTTCTCAAGTTAAGTTTGTTTTTGCTAATGTTCACACTTGCTCTTGTTGGTCAATTCAGTTTTTTGTGTGGTCAGCCAGCCTGGCTGGGCTGTGCTGAATTTCCACTCATATTTATCTGTATTTGCCAAATTGCCTTTTTTTTGTCCCGTATTAGATTGGCCTCTTTTTGCTCTGTCTCAGAATATTTCAGAGTGCTGATATAGTGGGAGAAGTCTAGTGACTTCAGGGTTAATTTTGCTATCAGAAGTGTTGGACTTTATTTTTGTAGGGTTTTTTGCAGATTGCAGACAGTGTCTTTCCTTTCCTATCCTTTCTAGTTAGTTTGGGCCCCATCGTTTGCTCAGCCTATTTTCCTGCCTTTGTTTGTGTTTTCATCTTGTTTCACCGTCAATACTTGTGGGGGGCTGTCTTTCCTTTGGGGTCTGCTCTGGGGCAGTTAGTTTTCCTCTTTTCCTGCTTTAGGCTTATTTAGCTCTCCGGTTGTGGCGAGGCGTCTAGGACCACCGTAGGAACGCTCCACGACTGCTGCTAGTTGCGTGTTAGGATCAGGGGTCTGCAGTCTGCATAGTTACCAACCTCTTTGGTTTTCTGAGACTTAGCTTGTGTTGTTTTTTATTTCCTCCTCGGCGACCCGTTCATGACAGGGATTGTTGTTTTGGATGTGTCTTTGGATCTTCTGGAGGAGATCCGTAGATCCCCAGAACAAGCCCCTGACACTACGCCTCCCCAAAATTGTGTGTTCCGGCCACATTCCGCCTGCAAGTTCTGAAAGAATTGCATGATTCTGCCCTTGCAGGGCATCCAGGTATCAATAATACCATCAGACTGGTGACCAGGAATTTTTGGTGGCCAACTGTAGTAAAGGATTGTAAGGACTATGTACTGGCTTGCGAAATCTGTGCTCGCGCTAAGTCTCCCCATAATCGCCCTGCCGGCTGGCTCTAGTCCTTGCCTACCCCTGAGGGTCCTTGGACTCATATTTCCATGGACTTTATTACTGACCTACCACCCTCAGAAGGGAAGACGTGTATCTGAGTGGTGGTGGATAGGTTCAGTAAGCAGTGTCATTTTGTTCCTCTGTCTTGACTACCTAATTCCGAAACCCTAAGCAAACTGTTCATTATTCATGTGGTATGACTGCATGGTGCTCCTGTGAATATTGTGTCCGACAGGGGTACCCAGTTTGTTTCAAAATTTTGGAAGGCGTTCTGTAAACGCATTGGCATTGAATTGTCCTTCTCCTCTGCCTATCAGCCTGAAACCAATGGTCAAACTGAGCGCACCAACCAAGCTCTAGAACAATATCTCCGTTGTTACATGTCTGAGCATCAGTCCGATTGGGTGGAACATCTGCCGTTAGCAGAGTTCGCCCTGAATAATCAGTACCAGAAGTCCATCAAGACTACCCCTTTTTTCTGTAATCTTGGGCTGCACCCACGCTTTAGTTCTTTCTCTTCAAAGATGTCAGAGCTCCCTGGGGTAGAAAGATCTATACATCAGTTGAAGACGATTTGGCCAGAAGTGAACACAAACTTGAAAAGGACTCAGGTTAGACAAGCTTCGGCTGCTAACAGACGGCGATCCAAAGGGCCGCACCTGGGAGTTGGAGACAAAGTCTGGCTCTCTACCAGGAATATTAGGCTTAAAGTGCCATCTGCCAAACTGGGTCCCAGGTTCATTGGTCCGTACGAAATTATTGAGGTGATTAACCCAGTAGTTTTTCGTCTGAAACTCCCTCAGTCATTCAAACTGCCAAATGTTTTCCACAAGTCTCTCCTCAAATTGTACCGCTCTCCAATTCATCCTGTCCAGTCACCTCCTCCTCCAGTTTTGGTCGGGGGTGCCTTGGAATACAAAGTCCAGGGTATCCTTGACTCCCGCTTAGTGAGAGGGTCCGTGCAGTATCTGGTGCACTGGAAGGGCTACGGTCCGGAGGAGAGGTCCTGGGTCCCTGCCGGTGACATTCATGCCAAGGGGTTGATCAGGAAATTTCACCTCCTTCACCCTAACAAACCAGGTTTTGAGGGTCCGGAGGCCCCTCTTAGAAGGGGGGTACTGTCACATCGCCGTCAGACACAGGGACTGCTGTTTCGGCCTCGGCCGCTGGGAGGCACCGGACTGTCTCGTCGCCATCAGAAATAGGGTCTGCTGTTCCTGCTTCAGCCACTGGGAGGCGCCAGACTGTCACGTTGCCGTCAGACACAGGGACTGCTGTTCCTGCTTTGGCCACTGAGAGGCACCAAAGTCCCACTTGTTATTGATTCTTCACCAAAAATTTACATTTGGTATCTTTATGTTTGAAGCATGATATGTGGGAAAAGGTTGAAAAGTTCCAGGGGGCCAAATACTTTCGCAAGGCACTGTATGTGTGTGTTAGCGCGGGTGGTCAGGAGCGGGAAACTCCGAGAGTGGACCCTCTGGACCGTGGCACCGAGGGGCCCCGGGCGAGCTGCCAGGTGGAACCGACCCCTATACAGGGACCGTTAGGAGCAGGCCCAGGGGTTCGAGTACCACGGTAGCCGGTACCGAGAGGGGCGGCTCAGGATGGACCGGAGTAAGACTGAGACTGGAGTTGGACGGCAGGAGCACTGAAGACAGGACTGGAGTAGGACGGCAGGAACACAAGGCAGGGCTGGAGTAGGACGACAGGAACACTGAAGGCAGGACTGGAGTAGGTCGGCAGGAACACAAGGCAGGACTGGAGTAGGACGACAGGAACACTGAAGGCAGGAGTGGAGTAGGTCGGCAGGAACACAAGGCAGGACTGGAGTAGGTCGGCAGGAACACAAGGCAGGACTGGAGTAGGTCGGCAGGAACACAAGGCAGGACTGGAGTAGGTCAGCAGGAACACAGGTAGCGGGACTGAGAAGCTGCTGTGAGGAGCAGCCGAGACAGGAACTGCAGCAGCAGTGTGTGCACGATGGAGCGAGGCCAGAGTGTCAGGAAACACAACGATCAGGCGCCTCCCTCAGGGGGAAGCGGCCTGATATGGCCCCGTCTGGTCAGCCATTGGTCCACAGGTGCTTCCGGGTTAGGGCACAGCCGGAGCATAAGAAGCAGGAAGGAGGCGCGGCCGCGGCCTATGGCGCATGCGCATAGCATGCAGGGAAGGCATCGGTCGCGGACCTGTCTCAGGTGACCGCCGCGGCCGTCGGGTGGAGAGAGGCTGCGGCGTGGGAGCGGAGGGCAACTGCGGCGTGGGAGCGGAGGCCGGGTGAGTATGGCGGAGCGGTGTAACAGTACCCCCTCCCCTAAGCCGCCCCCCCCGGAGGTTAACAAGAAACCTCTTGAGGATACGGGGAGCATTAATATTCTCCCGAGGCTCCCAGGATCTCTCCTCAGGACCAAAGCCCTTCCAATCAACGAGAAAGAAAGTCCTACCTCTAACCCTTTTCACAGCGAGGATGTCCTGTACTTCAAAAATGTTGTCAGCCCCCACCGGCTGAGGACCAAGATCAAGCGAGGAGTGGAAACGATTCAGCACCACAGGCTTCAGGAGAGAGACGTGAAAGGTGTTCGGGATCCGGAGCGAAGCAGGCAACCTCAATTTGTAGGCAACTTCGTTAATACGTCCCAGAATTTCAAACGGACCAATGTAGCGTGGACCCAACTTGTAAGAGGGCAGTTTTAGTCGGACGAATTTGGAGGAGAGCCAGACCTTGTCGCCAACACGATACGGAGGAGAATCCAACCTCTTTTTGTCAGCATAGTTCTTCATCTGATCAGCGGATCTCTTGAGTGATGTGTTGGTCTCAGCCCAAATCTTAGAAAATTCCGAGGACAAGGCATTGGCCGCGGGTACCTCAGAGGCAGGGGTTATCGGAAGAGGAACACCAGGATGTCTGCCAAAAACAATGAAAAACGGAGACTTGGCCGAAGACTCACCAGCATGGTTGTTATAAGCGAACTCTGCCCAGGGGAGTAAGTTGACCCAATCGTTCTGGTGGGCGTTAGAGAAGTGGCGTAAGTACCCCATAAGCGTCTGGATGGTACGCTCTACTTGTCCGTTGGACTGTGGATGGTAGGCCGAGGAGAAGTCGAGGGAAACGTTCATGAGCTTACAAAGCGAACGCCAGAACTTGGAGGTAAACTGAACCCCTCGGTCAGACACAATGCGTCGAGGTAGACCATGAAGCCTGAAGACTTGATGAATGAAGATTTTGGCCAGCTCTGGTGCTGAGGGAAGACCCGGCAGAGGGATGAAGTGAGCCATCTTGGAAAAACGAACCACCACCACCAGGATGACTGTGCAGCCCGCAGAGCAGGGTAGATCGGTGATGAAATCCATGGCGATGTTCTCCCAAGGAACCGTAGGGACAGGCAACGGAAGCAACAAGCCGGACGGAGATCTCTGTGGCACCTTGTTTTTTGCACAGGATGGACAAGAAGCCACAAAGTCGAGTACATCTTGGCGAAGTGAGGGCCACCAGTAGTGATGTTTGATAAGGTCAAGAGTCTTCTTAGTTCCGGCATGGCCGGCCAGTTTGGAGGAGTGCCCCCATAGAAGAACCTTTTGCTTGAGATTCTCTGGCACAAGCGTCTTGCCAGGCGGAGGAGTAAGCCAGTTCACTGGAGCCACGGTGATGATCCTAGTGGGATCAATGATATGTGACGGTTCCTCCGTGGATTCGTGTGGTTGGAAGACCCTGGACAGGGCGTCGGCTTTGGAATTCTTGTTGCCGGGACGGAATCGGAGCTCGAAATCAAATCGGGCAAAAAATAAAGACCATCTGGCCTGGCGAGGGTTTAGTCTCTGGGCAGACTGGAGATAGGCCAGATTCTTGTGGTCCGAGAAGATGACAAAAGGATGTACAGCTCCTTCCAGGAGGTGGCGCCATTCCTCCAAGGCCAACTTGATAGCCAAAAGTTCCCGGTCACCGATCGAGTAGTTACACTCGGATGGAGAAAAGGCCTTCGAGAAGAAGCCACAAGGGTGCAGGCGACCGGAGACAGTTCTCTGGGACAACACCGCCCCGGCACCAGTCGAGGAAGCGTCCACCTCGAGTACAAAAGGTCGATCGCTCTCAGGGCGATGCAGGACCGGAGCCGTGGAGAAAGCCCGTTTTAGGGTCAGAAAGGCCTGCTCTGCCTCAGGAGATCAATCCTTGGAAGTAGGCCCTTTACGGGTGAGCACAGAAATGGGTCTTGTGATCGCGGAGAAGTGGGAGACAAATTGCCGGTAATAGTTGGCGAACCCGAGGAATCGTTGTATCGCCTTTAATCCGACGGGGCGAGGCCATTTGAGGATGGCAGACAACTTCTCGGGGTCCATCCTTAGACCAGCGTCGGAGATAATGTATCCCAGAAATGGCAGAGAGGTCTGTTCGAAGAGACATTTCTCGATCTTTGCATACAGACGGTTCTCCCGAAGCCGCTGAAGCACCAGGCGGACACTCTTTCTGTGGGATGAGAGGTCCGGCGAGAAGACGAGGATGTCGTCTAAGTACACGACCACACAGGAGTACAAGAGGTCCCGGAAGATCTCGTTGACGAACTCTTGAAAGACTGCAGGAGCATTGCAAAGACCGAAGGGCATGACCAGGTACTCGTAATGGCCATCTCGAGTGTTGAAAGCGGTCTTCCACTCGTCACCTGCACGGATACGGACCAGATTGTAGGCTCCTCTGAGGTCCAGCTTGGTAAAGACCCGAGCCCCTCTGAGACGGTCAAACAGTTCTGGAATGAGTGGAAGAGGGTACCTGTTCTTGATGGTAATCTCATTCAAGCCCCTATAGTCAATACATGGCCGAAGAGTCCCGTCCTTCTTTTTGACGAAGAAGAACCCGGCTCCTGCGGGCGAAGAGGATTTCCGTATAAAGCCTTTGGCGAGGTTCTCTCGGACGTACTCAGACATGGCGGTGGTCTCCACGGGAGACAGAGGGTAGATTCTGCCCCTTGGAGGGGTTGAACCAGAAACAAGTTCAATTGGGCAGTCAAACGGCCGGTGTGGAGGGAGGACCTCCGCTTCCTTCTTATCAAAAACATCAGCGTAGGAGCTGTAAGCTGGAGGAAGACCCGGGAGGTCTGGAGGTGACCGTGGAGCGGCCGCCAGGCGGACAGGAATCAGACAGCGAGCTTGGCACGGGTGCCCCCAGCGGAGTATCTCCCCAGAAGACCAGTCGAGAACAGGCTGATGAGTCCTTAACCATGGAAGACAGAGTAGAATGGCATGAGAGAGCTTAGGTAAAACGTAAAAGGCTATCTTCTCTCGATGTAAGGCTCCGATTTGCAATTCCACCTCTTCAGTGACTAAGGTGACAGACACCTGTAGCGGTTTGCCATCCACGGTGGCAATCTGAATTGGGTTAGGTAGAGTGACTACAGGAATTCGGTATTTGTCTACCTCCTCCGGCCGAATGAAGTTACCCGCTGAGCCCGAATCCACGTAGGCCACCTCAGAACCACGCCTCCCTCCTGAAACCAAAAGCACAGAAATCGTAAGGGGTTGAGAGGAATCATCATCATCACCTAGGAAGGCCTCTCTTACCTGACCTAGGTGGAGTCGTTTCCCTGTCTCTTAGGACAGGTGCGGATATAGTGTGACGAATGACCGCAATAGAGGCACAGACCTTGTGCCCGTCTCTCTCTCTGACGTAACTTGGCCAACCTGAGATGATCTATCTGCATGGGCTCACCCGAAGAGAGGGAAGAAGATCCGACTGAACGTGAGCTGGCCGACTGAGTGAAAGGAGAAACTGACCTGGAGGAGCGCCTGTCTCTCACTGACTCCCGAGCGCGCTCCAGGAAGCGCAGGTCAATGCGGGTAGCCAGCGAGATAAGGTCCTCTAAGGTGGACGGGGTATCTCGACCTGCGAGTTCATCCTTTATTTTACTAGAAAGACCGCGCCAGAATGCCCCCACCAAAGCTGCGTTATTCCAGCCGAGCTCGGAGGAAATAGTGCGAAAGCGAATAGCGTACTGTCCGACCGTGAGAGAGCCCTGGTGTAAGTTAAAGAGTGACTCAGTGAGAGAGGCTAACCGGCCCGGCTCATCGAAAACCTTACGAAACGTATCCAGGAAAACCGGGAGACTCGAAACGACCGGGTCATCACGTTCCCAGAGCGGGTTTACCCAAGAAAGGGCCTCTCCCTCCAGATGGGACATGATGAAGGCCACTTTGGCCCGGTCCGAGGGGTATTGCTGCGGCAGCCATTCAAAGTGGAGACTACACTGATTTAAGAACCCCCTGCAGAGCTTGGGATCCCCAGTGAAACGAGGCGGCTTGGCGAGGCGGGGCGTCGGAGGAGCAGTAGACGCAGGGGGAGGTGTCGGCACTGCAGCGGCAGCCTGGAGGGCCGACAAGCGACTATCAAAGGAGGCCATGTAGGACAAAATGTGGGTTTGAGTATCTTGCTGCTGACCCAGCTCCTGTTGGAGACTGGCCAGCTGAGTGGCATTTCCAGGATCGGCCACCTGTAAGGCCGACAAACGGGTGTCCATCGACTTCATGATTGACATAATGCGCCCCTGATTCTCCCGTAGGAATAGCAACTCTTTCTGGGTAGCAGCCGTAGTACCGGCGGAGTCCATGGCCTGATTGTACTGTTAGCGCGGGTGGTCAGGAGCGGGAAACTCCGAGAGTGGACCCTCTGGACCGTGGCACCGAGGGGCCCCGGGCGAGCTGCCAGGTGGAACCGACCCCTATACAGGGACCGTTAGGAGCAGGCCCAGGGGTTCGAGTACCACGGTAGCCGGTACCGAGAGGGGCGGCTCAGGATGGACCAGAGTAAGACTGAGACTGGAGTTGGACGGCAGGAGCACTGAAGACAGGACTGGAGTAGGACGGCAGGAACACAAGGCAGGGCTGGAGTAGGACGACAGGAACACTGAAGGCAGGACTGGAGTAGGTCGGCAGGAACACAAGGCAGGACTGGAGTAGGACGACAGGAACACTGAAGGCAGGAGTGGAGTAGGTCGGCAGGAACACAAGGCAGGACTGGAGTAGGTCGGCAGGAACACAGGTAGCGGGACTGAGAAGCTGCTGTGAGGAGCAGCCGAGACAGGAACTGCAGCAGCAGTGTGTGCACGATGGAGCGAGGCCAGAGTGTCAGGAAACACAACGATCAGGCGCCTCCCTCAGGGGGAAGCGGCCTGATATGGCCCCATCTGGTCAGCCATTGGTCCACAGGTGCTTCCGGGTTAGGGCACAGCCGGAGCATAAGAAGCAGGAAGGAGGCGCGGCCTATGGCGCATGCGCATAGCATGCAGGGAAGGCATCGGTCGCGGACCTGTCTCAGGTGACCGCCGCAGCCGTCGGGTGGAGAGAGGCTGCGGCGTGGGAGCGGAGGGCGACTGCGGTGTGGGAGCGGAGGCCGGGTGAGTATGGCGGAGCGGTGTAACAGTGTGAAGGTCAGAACTGAATACCGACAACCTTGTTGATGCTGGTAGACTAGTCACCAACTGACCTCTTCTGCTCGCAAATCCTTTTCAACATCTGCAGTGTAGAGTTCCAATGCCTGGGGACATCACACACCTGTCGGTGAGCCAGAAGCTGCAAGCGCTGCTGAAGCAGGGCAAGGGCGGATGAAGCTGTAGCTGACTTTCTAAAATGGGTACGAAGAGAATTGTACTTTTCCTAGCAGATCTGGCAGCTTTGTGTCGCTTTTCAGAAAATGTTGACCAATGAGGTTAAACGCATGAGCCAGGCATGGCACGTGTGTGAGCACCCCTCGCCACAGAGAAGCCACCGGGATACAGCCATTGTCATACACAACCATGCCTGGCTGTGGGTTCAGCGGTGTCAGCCACAGATCGGCCTGCTCTTTCAGAACTGTCTACAACTCTTCATCATTGTGCGGTTTGTGACCTAAGCATATTAGCTTCTGCACAGCCTGTTGCCACTTTGATGAGGCAGTGCTGCAGTGCTTCCAGCTTGTGACTGATGTTCTACTTTTGGAGATGAAGGCTGAAGAGGAGGCGAAGCAGGAGGTGCAGATTGACATAGGGCCCACAATACTCGGGGTTGGGAGGACATGCACCATACCAAGGTCGGAGTGGGTCCCGGCTTCCACTATGTTAACCCAGTGTATCCTCAGTGAGATGTACCATCCCTGACCACATGCACTTGTCCACGTGTTTGTGGTTAGATGGACTTTCCAAGTAACAGCATTGTGGAGGGCACGGGTAATGTTGTGGGACACGTGCCTGTGTAATGCCGGGACTGCACACCGGGACAAATAGTTGCGTATGTTCGTGGCCTCAAGGTGATCCTCGACTCTGCCCTCTCTTTCAAGCTACATATCCAAGCCCTTGCATCCTCCTGCCCACTACAACTCGAAAATGGTTGTGCACTCCTTCATGATCTCCCCCCTCGACTATTGCAACCTTCTACTCTCTGGCCTCCCCTCTAGCACTCTTGCACCACTCAAATCTATTCTAAACTCTGCTGCCAGAGTAATCCAACTATCCCTCCATTATTCCACAGCCTCTCCTCTCTGCCAGGCCCTTCATTGCCTTCCTATTGCCTGTAGGCTACAGTTCAAACCTTACACAACCTGTCCCCTCCATACATCTGTGACATGGTCTCCCAATGTCCAACTGGTTCATGACTTCTTCTACGCTAACCCAGTGTGCCATCAGTGAGATATACCGTCCCTGCCCACAAGGACTTGTCCATGTATCTGTGGTTAGGTGCACTTTCCCTGTAACAGCATTGTTGAGGGCCCGGGTAATGTTGTGGGACACGTGTTTACTTGTGTAGTGTCGTGACAGCAGACTGTAAGAAATTGTTGCAGGTGGGGACCGAGTACCTTGTGAAAGTCACCGCCATCAGGTTGCGGAATGCTTCCATCTCCCACAAGCCTAAAATACAACATTTTGAGCGCAAGTAGACGACAAATGTGTGAATTTAGTACTGTGGCGTTGGCTGCGTATTTCCGCTTGTGTTCCAAGGACTGGGGTATGGACAACTAAATGCTGTGTTGGGACAAGGACGTGGACGTGCTTGTTAATGGTGCTAGTTGAGTTTGTGTGCAACTACAGATGCATGGCAGAAGGCATCCTTGCATGCACCATGGACAGGGGATTGGCTTGCGCGCACAACAGTGGAAGAAGCAGTGGTATCACCCGCAGACACTGTTCATGGAGACTGGTGTTCAACCAACAAAGTGCTTTGCTGCCACGTGGCTGATCATGCTGGTGGTGGTAAAGCTGGTAGTTGTGCTACCCCTGCTGATGAGGGCATGGCTGGTGGTGCAAATGGCCTTTTTGTGGTTATCAACAGAGTCTTTAAAAAACAACAAGACTGTTAGGTGGACATTCATTGTCTCCCTCTCCCACACCACCTCATCACCTCGACACCTGTCTTTTGGTGTTCCCCAAGGCTCAGTTCTAGCACCCCTACGCTTCTCCATCTACACCTTTGGCTTGGGACAGCTGATGTAATGGCACGGTTTGCAATATCATCACTACGCCGATAACACGCAGATCTACCTATCTGTACCTGAGATCACCTCCTTACAGACCAAAATCACACGTCTTCCTGCTATATCATCTTTCTTTTCTGCTTGCTTTCAAAAAGTGGACATGGACAAATCAGAATACATCATCTTTCAATCATCTCATGCTGAGTAGACATGAGAGCTGTGTATGCATCATTCGGTACCACTTTAGTAAGAGGGAAACTTTGCCCAAGAGAAAATGATTTTCCAGAACGTCAAAGCCTTTTTTCCACATTTTTTGCAGCTGGGATCTTCATCTTCTTGGTGTGGATGTGGTAAATTTCAAAGTCGACATCAGTACCATCATCATCCATATCTTGTAAAGAGGAAATCTGGTGTTTCCAAGGGTCGTGGTTATGTACGTTTAGTGGCATTCGTTTAGCAGCGTTTGTTACACTAGGAAAAATAATTTCCGACTGGGACATTTGGATATTATTGGTAATATGTATGGGTGAAGATGAAGAAGCTTGTGCCACCGGTGTGTTTATAGTTACCGATGGTGCACTCGTCCTTCAACTTAGTCTTTCACGAGCATCCATCAGTTTGTTTGGTTTTCCTCCAACACTGATCTGCTTTTTGCAATTCAGCATCTCACGAACATGTCGCACTTTGCCCTTCATACAGACATGTGCGCCTTTGGCAACATATTTTGGATGGGCATTTCTTAGGCCGAGTCTCACACACGCAACTGTTACACCGATCTTCTGACGGGCATGAAACCCATTCTGGTAATTGATGGTGGCTAAACGACGAATCATTGTAGGCTGTATCCTGGATCTCATACCTCCCATAGCCACTGCTGTTATTAATTATGTACTTCCCATTCCTGCCATCACCATCCCCCTTTTCCTGATCACTTCATCCAACGATTCGTTCTCCGTATTTTAACTAAAAACCTGCACCTTCCCAGCAGCAACTGTGTAGGAAACCACATTACAGTTTTGCAAGGTGTTAATGATGCCCCTAAAAAAAAATTACATGCTATGTTGATATGTACCCCCAGGGGGAAATGTTTGTCAGCCCATACACTAAGTGTATGGGCATTCCAAGTATAGATGAAATGCTCCTTTGTAATGTGATTTTTCTATGAAACCCTCCCCCACGTTTCTTCCAAGGGGGATTGTGGGTCATGCAGATTAGGGCCAGGCCTTGCATTCACTTCATGGACAAACTTTATGGTAATAAGAAATAAAATAATAATGGAAACTTTTGTTTCATGTGGCCATGCAGTACCCGGGTTCATAGGCTTATTGGGGTGCATATGAATTGATAGCAGGCCAGACCTTGCAGTCAATGCTTAAGAAAACAGAATGGGAGTAAAAAATGAATAATGTTAAGTGAATTTTCCTGGCCCCATCCAGTATGTGAGTTCAAAGGCTTATTGGTGTGCATATGACTTGGTAGCAGGCCAGGCCTTGCATTCAATGCAACATTTTTATGGAAGCCATCCTGGACATCTCGTGAAGGCGGTATTGGGGTGCGTCGTAATTCTTGGCAGCCCATCTACTCACTGCATAGGCTATAACAGTTTAGGAGACCCATTGTTTAATAATGGCCCTTTAAGAAGATTAATGCAGCCTGATGCACCAGTAAAAATAGGCTCTGTGATTTTAAGAGTCCCTCCTTCATAAATGAAATAAGATGTGTCTGCTTATGTGTCACACACCACATGGCCAGCTAGGGTTGGTAAATGTTACAATGACATTTCCCAGTGAATGCATTTGTTTTGGTTGAAAGCAATGTTAAAGTTGAAAAACGCTTCAAAAACACTGCGTCTGAACGTAGCCCAAGTGGGGGAGGAACATTTTGGTCTGGGATTATTTATTTTGCCCTATATACAAGTCATTAACCTGGAAAGGATGTACCTTAACATATTTCCCAGCAAAATCCGTTTTTGGTTTTGTTTCGGTATGTTTTTTGTTGAAACCGGTAAAAATGGCATGAAATTCTGAAAAATTTGTTTAAAGCTGTGAACTAGAAGTCAGGAGTGCTTCCAGGGGCGATCCTCATGATGTCTCCGTGTCATTTGAGCAGTGTTTCCATAATTTTCAGATGTTTTTAGACCTTAAAATGACCCCCGGGGGGATCGTGGTAAAAATGCTCGGGTCTCCCATAGACTTACATTGGGCTCGTTGTTCTGTTCAAGTACCCGAGTATTCCAATTTGCTCGACCCGAACAACGAGCACCCGAGCATCTTAGTGCTCACCCATCACTAGTTTTAACCCTTACAACTTCCTAACAAAAAAATGTTGGTTCCAAAATTGTGCTGATTAGTGTTGAGCATTCCGATACCGCAAGTATCGGGTATCGGCCGATATTAGCTGTATCGGAATTCCGATACTTAGTTCCGATACTTTTTTCATATCGAATACCGGCATCGGAAGTTCCCATAATGCTAGGAGCCCGCTCGATTTGATTCAGCCAATGGGGATCCTCAGAAGTGTGGGCACATCCTGTTAGGCATGTAGGCATGTTAACTACTGGCATGGCTGTGATTGGCTGCTGAAATGATGTCATGATGCACTATAAAAACCGCAGCAGCCGCCATTTCTGGTCACTCTGCTGTGAATTCAGTTAGGGACAGGCTGCTGTTGAAGACAGTGAGGGACAGTTAGAAATAGCGATCATCAAACATATCTATTGCTCTACCCAGGCTACATAATCCACCACTGTAGCATTTTTGTAGCCCAGCAGCGCTGTTTTAATAGCTGTCTGCAAGGGCTGTGTGAGTGCAGACCCACGCTGTGTAGTGTGTCCTGCAGGCACATCTGCTTGTAGGCCGCCCAGCGTGTGTCTCTGCCTCATACACATTTTTCTTTTATTGCTGCTTTTTTTTCTCCTGTATAGTGTGCTTTCATACGTATCCATATACGTTGGTTGCAAACACTAAAGGAGTGGACAGCGGAGCCTTTCAGCAGCCTTTCAGTGCTATAGCCCATTTCTCTGCACTGTTTTTGGCTGTCTGATAGGTCTCTCTGTGTGTGAGTGCAGCTCACGTTGCAGTGTGTTCTACAGCCACCGCTGGTTGTAGTCCGCTCAGCGTGCGTCACTGCCTCATACATAGTCCTTTTTTTGCAGCAAATTTAGCCAGATTTTTGCTCCTATATTAGTGTGCTTCCATCCGCATCCATTGTCATTGGTTGGTTGCAAACACTATATAGGATTAGATAGAGGAGCCTTTTTGCTGGCTTGTGCCCTTCAGGGCCAGCCAGACTAGTATCACCCTATTTTTTGGAGCCTCATCAATTGCATTGTAGGTTAGCTTCCTGCATTGTAATCGCTCCAAAAAGTTTGTGATACTATAGCTTTCAAACTTTGGTCACATCCTTTTCTTTCCCCCCCCCCAAAAAAAAGGAAATAAAGTTCACCAAACACTCCACTTTAGAGTTGTGTAGGCCACATTAGATCATATTAAAGTGTAGTACACCCACTCTTAGCGAAATTAGTGTTTCTTATACTGGTTAGCAGGTGTTCAGGAATAAGAACACTAAGCCCCCCTTATTTACTTTTCTGCCTATCTTTATCAGTCTACCAAGATGAAGAAGGCAGGGAGTAAGGCACGTGGTCGTGGCCGTGGAGTTTCAGCAGGGAGAGGACGGGGGGATTCAGCAGGGAGAGGACGTGGGGATTCGGTGTCTGCTGCGGCCACCAGTGACCCGGCATCCCCCACTTTTACCAGGCAACAGTCCTTCATGCGCAGCTTTGTAGGACCTCGCCGTACCCCACCGCTGCGTGACGAACAAATTGAAGCCGTTGTCGGATGGATGGCAGCTAACGCATCCACTTCAATGACTTCCGCATCCTCCCAGGACCAGAGCACTGAAGAGCAACCATCTGTCTCTTCACCACCTGCCAAATTGCCCAGGCAGTCTGGGAGCCCTGGACAGGAGCCATCTCAATCTTTACTTCTGTTCTCAGAATCTGTTGACTTGGAAAGAGGTGGCCAGCCAAGCAGCATTCTAGAGCGTGAAGAAGAGGGAGTATGCAGTGATGCGCAACTGCTTTGTCCCTCTGAATCTGAAGAGGCGGGTGGGCCAGTGCCTATTGTCAGCACACCTCAGTACTCATCTGATGATGATGAGACTCAGTTGCCAATTTCTGGTGCGTACGGTGCTGGCGAGACAACCCAGGACCAGCCGGTGCTTGAAGAGGGGAGTGGAGATGATGAGGTCCTTGACCCATCATGGCGTCAGCCACAGGAAGGTGGTGGGAGCAGCTCTGAGGAAGAGATTCCCCGAACGGCCAAAAGAGGAGGGAGAGGGCGGGGGCAGACTTGGTTGCCTGTAGCCTCCACTTTGGCACCCGTGAGGAGCAATCCTCTTCCAAAACAGAAAACGGGCGCTCCCAGGACTTGCAGTGCGTGGTCTTTTTTTTACACAGTTGCAGATGACATTTGCTTTGTCAAATGCAAGCTGTGTCATCAGAAAGTTAAATGAGGGAAAAATGTGAGCAACCTCAATACCACAAATATGTGGAAACATGTGCGTACCAAGCACGAGGTGGATTTACACAGACACACTGAAGATGTAGGCCAACCTTCAGCAGCACATACCACCTCTTCAACTCGTGTTGGGGCCTCTTCCTCCAGCTCACACACAGCTGGTTCAGCTTCCTCACTGGAATGCCATGGAAGAACCTCTGCCACTGTTGTCCAGAGACTCAGTGAAATTCCACCCACTGAACCACGTTCTCAGTCATCAGCACACTCCCAGGCCACTCACCAGCAATCGGTAGCACAGGCATGGGAGAAAAAGCGGCCATACTCGGCAAACCATCCCCGAGCACTGGCTCTGAATGTCGGCATTGCCAAACTACTGGCCCTTGAGATGCTGTCATTCAGGCTGGTGGAGACTGACACCTTCCGGAACTTGATGTCATTGGCAGTTCCACAATACAATGTGCCCAGCCGCTTTTATTTCAGCAGGCAAGCCATCCCTGCCCTGCAAAAGCATGTGGAGGTAAAAATAAAAAATGCGCTACTAAACGCAGTCAGTAGCAAGGTCCACCTGACCACTGATGCGTGGACCAGTAGCCATGGACAGGGACGATACCTTTCCCTCACTGCCCATTGGGTCAATGTTGTGGAGCCGGGTACAGATCTGGAGAGTGGCTCTGTACGTATTCTGCCAACTCCAAGGATTGCAGGAATGCAGTCTGTACATATTGAGTCCTCCTCCTACTCTAGTTCCTCGGAATCAGCACTGCATGAGCCTGTTAGGCCAGATATGAGCACAGGTGTGGCCAAACGTCAACAGGCCGTCCTTAAATTAATTTCTTTGGGGAATCGGAGCCACACAGCACAGGAGCTCTGGAATGCCATCAAGCAGGAGAGCGATGTGTGGTTTGTGTCAGCGAATCTCCAGCCAGGTTTGGTAGTGAGTGACAATGGCCGAAATCTAGTGGCAGCTCTGGGCCTAGGCAACCTCACTCACATACCATGTCTGGCACACGTGCTCAATTTGGTCGTGCAGAGCTTTCTGAGGGATTATCCGGATCTTGATGCACTGCTGCACAAGGTTCGCCTAGAGTGTGCTCACTTGTGGCGTTCCAGCATGGCAAGATCGCGCATTGCATCTCTGCAACGCCGATTCCGCCTGCCAGAACATCGCATCATATGTGACCTCCCCACCAGGTGGAATTCAACGTTACATATGTTGGAGCGGTTGTGTGAGCAGCAGGCAGCAGTAATGGAGTACCAGCTGCATCAGGCGCAAACAAGTCGCACTGTGCGCCGGACACACTTCACCACCACTGAGTGGG
This sequence comes from Dendrobates tinctorius, assembly GCF_039654945.1. NCBI lineage: Eukaryota > Metazoa > Chordata > Amphibia > Anura > Dendrobatidae > Dendrobates > Dendrobates tinctorius. The sequence continues at coordinate 16,482,437 of NW_027361716.1, forward strand.
CCACTATGAGGGACATCTGCCAAGTTTTGCGTGCCTTCGATTTCTCCACGCGGATGGCCAGTGCAGATGATGCACTAATCAGCATGACTGTCCCCCTCATCTGTCTGCTTCAAAAAACCTTACAAGCACTAAGTGAGGAGGTTTTTGAAGAGGTCGAGGATGAGCAGTCAGAAATGCCATCTGCTTCTGGCAAGTCTGCGCAACGTGCTTCCACACAAAGGCCCAGGCAGGGGACACTTAGTGAGGAGGATGACGAGGAGTCAATGGAGGAGGAGGAACACATCTCTCCAGAGGAGGGAGGTACACAAGGCTGTAGTAGTCAGTGTGTACAGCGAGGGTGGGGTGATGCTGAGCAGGCTGAGATGCTGCCTCGAGCTGGGGACAGCGTTTCCGGTCCAGTTGGCAGTCTGCAGCACATGGTTGATTTCATGCTGCAGTGCTTGTTAAATGACCGCTGCATCGCCAACATTCTCCACACGGCTGATTATTGGGTGTACACCCTCCCAGATCCTCGCTACCGGGACAACTTACAAAGCCTCATACCACAGTTGAACCGGGAGCGAAAAATGCGGGAGTACCAAGAAACACTTGTGCAGGCCATCATGTTCTCCATTCCCCCCGCAAGTGTTGCTGGTAGTGCTTTTCAAAGCAGCCATGTGGGTAGAGGCAGTGGAGGAAGCTCTGCACAAAGAGGTAGCAGAGGCAGTGCCACAGGACAAGGCAAGGCCAGTATGGCCCAAATGTGGAAAAGTTTTGTGGGACCGCCAAAAACGGCTACACCATCACAGACGGCTCCAGTCAGCAGGAGGCAACGTTTCCGTCAGATGGTGACAGACTACTTGTCTTGCCCTGTTAGTGTACTCCCAGACGGCTCTTCCCCGTTCAAGTATTGGGTCTCTAAGCTGGATACATGGCCAGAGCTTAGCCAGTATGCATTGGAGGTGCTGGCTTGCCCTGCTGCCTGTGTATTATCAGACCGTGGCTTTAGTGCTGCAGGTGGTGTGGTAACAGACCTTCGCACGAGACTATCCGCCAATAATGTTGTCCGGCTTACTTTTCTGAAAATGAACAAGGCCTGGATCTCACCTGAATTTGCCAGTCCTCTTCCAGAATAAATAATTGGCTGGCAACAGGATACAGGTCTCCTGTTGTGTTCATGTTTCTATGACCTGAACTTTATTTCCTGGGCTACAGCAACGCCCGTTGTTGCTCAGAAGTGCTGTCCGCACAGACAAAACACTTGCTCATGTGTAAGTGGGGTTCGGTAACGTCAGCTGATCCCCTGCTGTGTGTATGGCAAAGTGTCCTGCTCCCTCCACAGTCAAACAATCTCAGATTTACACCTGGCTCCAAGTAGGCCTCGGCCTACTACCTGATTTTCCCTGGGCTCCGACACCGCCAGTTGTTGCTCAGAAGTGCTGTCCGCACAGACAAAACACTCGCTCATGTGTAAGTGGGGTTCGGTAACGTCAGCTGATCCCCTGCTGTGTGGAGGGCAAACTGCTGCTGCCTCCAAATTGTAACTACTTCAGATTTAAACATTCTCTGATTTGGCCTCTGTCTCCACTCTGTCTCTAGTATTTCCCCTGACCTTCAGCACCGCCAGTTCCTGCTCACAGTTGCCGTCCACGCATTCCACACTTGTTCCTGTGTTCCTGGTGTTCTGTTACGTGAGCTGATCCCCCAATGTGTGTCCGGCACTGTCTCCTGCGCTGTCCACCTTCCCACTGCAAGTGGTGGGAATGTGGACAGAGCAGGAGACAGTGGCAGACACACATCAGGGGATCTGCTGACATTACAGAACCCCAGTAACCCAGGAACACGTGTGGATTGGGCAGACGGCTGCTGTACGCATAAACTGGCGGTGTTGGTGGTCACGTGAAATCCTGGAAACAGAGTGGAGACAGATGCCTAATTGGAGCACGTTGACAGTCTGTTGTAGCCTACAAACAATCTAAAACTGTCACCAAGTAGGCCTCGGCCTGCACCCTGATTGTCCCTGGGCTCCAACAACGCTAGTTGGTGCTCGGAAGTGCTGTCCACACAGAAAAACACACTTGTTCATGTGAAAGTGGGGGTCAGTAACGTCAGCTGATCCCCTGCTGTGTGGAGGGCAAAGTGTCCTGCTCCTTCCAAAGTCAAAATACCTCAGATTTACACCTGGCTCCTAGTAGGCCTCGGCCTGCACCCTGATTGTCCCTGGGCTCCAACAACGCTAGTTGGTGCTCGGAAGTGCTGTCCACACAGAAAAACACGCTTGTTCATGTGAAAGTGGGGGTCAGTAATGTCAGCTGATCCCCTGCTGTGTGGAGGGCAAAGTGTCCTGCTCCCTCCAAAGTCAAAATACCTCAGATTTACACCTGGCTCCTAGTAGGCCTCGGCCTGCACCCTGATTGTCCCTGGGCTCCAACAACGCTAGTTGGTGCTCGGAAGTGCTGTCCACACAGAAAAACCCACTTGTTCATGTGAAAGTGGGGGTCAGTAATGTCAGCTGATCCCCTGCTGTGTGGAGGGCAAAGTGTCCTGCTCCCTCCAAAGTCAAAATACCTCAGATTTACACCTGGCTCCTAGTAGGCCTCGGCCTGCACCCTGATTGTCCCTGGGCTCCAACAACGCCAGTTGGTGCTCGGAAGTGTTGTCCACACAGAAAAAAACACTCGTTCATGTAAAAGTGGGGGTCAGTAACGTCAGCTGATCCCCTGCTGTGTGGAGGGCAAACTGCGCTGCCTCCAAATTGTAACTACTTTAGATTTAAACATTCTCTGATTTGGCCTCTGTCTCCACTCTGTCTCTAGTATTTCCACTGACCTCCAGCACCGCCAGTTCCTGCTCAGAGTTGCCGTCCATGCATTCCACACTTGTCCCTGCGTTCCTGGTGTTCTGTTACTTGAACTGATCCCCCAATGTGTGTCCGCCACTGTCTCCTGCGCTGTCCACCTTCCCACTGCAAGTGGTGGGAATGTGGACAGAGCAGGAGACAGTGGCAGACACACATCAGGGGATCTGCTGACATTACAGAACCCCAGTAACCCAGGAACACGTGTGGATTGGGCAGACGGCTGCTGTACGCATAAACTGGCGGTGTTGGTGGTCACGTGAAATCCTGGAAACAGAGTGGAGACAGATGCCTAATTGGAGCACATTGACAGTCTGTTGTAGCCTACAAACAATCTAAAACTACCACTAAGTAGGCCTCGGCCTTCACCATGATTGTCCCTGGGTTCCAACAACGCCAGTTGGTGCTCGGCAGTGTCTTTGGCACGGGTACTTCCTGTTGCCCAGCCTGGTTCCAGCACGCCAGCTGTTTCCGGGTAGTGTCAAGGTCACTATGCCACCAATCCGTTGTCCTGTCGTCTTGCGGCCGGGTTAGCCGACTCTACGGTGCCTGCAGTTTAGGTGACTCCTATGTGGGCTGCGGGAACTAGCACTGAAGGCTGGATCTGTAGTGCCAATGGGACATGGACCCCCTGTAGGACTGTGGGTTTCGGTAACTGCGGCCGGCTTGCGGCCTGGCTACTTTGCTTTGGATGGGTACCTTCTGCTACCCACCCGGGTGCCAGCACTGTCAGCTGGTTCTCGCCAGAGCCTTTGGCCTAGGTGCCTCCATCTCAGTATCCGAGGTCCAGCACTGTCAGCTGGTCCTTGGTAGTGCTTTTTAGCACAGGTACCTTCTGCTTAGTAACCGTGGTCCAGCACCGTCAGTTGGTCCTCGGTAGTGCCATTGGCTCTTGTTCCTTCTGCTACCCATCCGGGTTCCAGCACTGTCTGCTGGTTCTCGCCAGAGCCTTTGGCCTAGGTGCCTCCATCTCGGTATCCGAGGTCCAGAACCTTCAGCTGGTCCTTCGTAGTGCTTTTTAGCACAGGTACCTTCTGCTTAGTAACCGTGGTCCAGCACCGTCAGTTGGTCCTCGGTAGTGCCATTGGCTCTTGTTCCTTCTGCTACCCATCCGGGTTCCAGCACTGTCTGCTGGTTCTCTCCAGAGCCTTTGGCCTAGGTGCATCCATTTCAGTATCCGAGGTCCAGCAACGTCAGCTGGTCCTTGGTAGTGCCATTGGCTATTGTTCCTTCTGCTGCCACTACGGGTTCCAGTACTGTCAGCTGGTTCTCGCCAGTTTCTCAGCCTTCTTGTACCTTCTGCTACATTTCCAAGATCAAGCTTTTTGAAATTGTCTTTGGTAATCCTTATTGATCTCCATGACGACGACCCTGATGATGACGACCCTGAAGACCACACCAAAGAAGACCAGAAATATGACCCTAAGTAATAAGACCAAGAGGACAAAGAACATGAAGACAACCACCAAAATACAGAACAAAAGACAGAAGAACAAGAAGCAGAAGAAGCAAAAGCAGAAGAACAGAAAGCAGAAGAACATTAAGCATAAGACTAAAAATCAGCATAGAAGAAATCAAAATTATAAGCAGAAGAAGACTAAGCAGTAAATGGGGGTGAGTCCGTTCCTCCTCGGGGTGCCCATGGAAAATGCCTGCTGCTGCAGGCCAAACTGAACGCGGACAAATCCTGTTGTAAATCTTTTGTGACAGGCAGAACATAAGGTGTAATCTTATAACTTTTATAGATAAGTACTACAGGAATGCCTGTCACCATAAGAAAATTAAGAAAAAGAAGAATAGGAAGGAGATGAAGAAATAGCATATGAAAATTAATAATAGCTGAATAAGAAGAATATGAAGAATGGAAAAAAAAAATTAATGGGAAGAAGGTGAAGAAGAAGAAGATGAATAAGGTGAAGAAAAAATTGATGAAAAAAATGCTACTGCTGCGGATCATGAAGGAGAAAGTGTGGGAGAAGTACAAAAGAAGGTGAAGAGCATGGAAGTTGTGAAACATACATATCTGACAAAATATAAAAAAGTTAACATAGTCAATATCTTTTTAACTCCGAACGTCTTGAAAAAAAAAATTGGAATTAATGCTATGCCATGTGATTTGAATAAACCACTATGCCTTTAATGTCTCCTCCACCTCCCACAATACATTCTACATGATTCTTATTTGTTTTCAATTAGGTAGAATTAGCCAACAAGGAAATAAAGGGCTTTTTTAAATTCCGATACCAAAAGTCCCATTGACTTGAATGGGACTTCCGGTATCAGAATCGGCGATACCCGATATTTTTTTCGTATCGGACGATACCATCAGATACGATATTTTTGGGTATCGAACGGTATCGCTCAACACTAGTGCTGATGTAAAGTAGACATGTGGAAATGTTACTTATTAAGTTTTTTGTGTGCCATATGTCTAATTTAAGGGCACGAAAATTAAAAGTTGGAAAATTGCGAAATTTTCAAAATATTAGCCAAATTTCCCTATTTTTCACAAGTAAACAAAAGTCATATCAAAGAAATTTTACCACTATCATGAAGCACAATATGTCATGAGAAAACAATTGAAAACAAAAGAATTGTAAAAAATGGCCCAGTCATTAACATGCAAACCACTCTTGGGGGTAAAGAGGTTAAGGTGTTTTCATCACGAATAGAAGTTATACCCTACCAAGTTGTTCTTCAATTAGAAATGAATGGAGCAGGGCTGCACATGTTTGACTTGCCCTGTATTCTGTGCGGATCTTCAGAGACCCATTCTTGCGATCAATGTGGTCAGACCCGAGTGATCAGGAAGTTATCCCCTATCGTTTGGATACAAAATACCTCGTTATCTTGGTTCAAACCCTTCAAGGTCTCAAGTAAGCCCTATGTTTCTCTAAATTATATCAGCCAATGTGTTTCTCTAAATGATGATAAATATACTGTGTTGTATATATAATTTAGGAATATCACTGCAAAAATTGTTGCTGCCACTCGGTTGTTGCAAAAAAAGACGTAGCTCAATCGTGGCATAAAAATGTTGCTCAATTACATGGTATGAACATGGTCTTAGGGCACCAATCCACCAGTATACAGGGAAAATGGCCAGGGACAGTAAGGCGTAGGGAAGAAGAGAAGTCAGATCAGTTTGAGCTCAGTGGAAGTGCTCCATCGGAATCTCCGAGTGCAGGCCTGAAGGCAGAGATGGTAATAAACCAGCTGGGTTTGACAATTAGTTCTATACTCCTTTAGAAGAATTCAAACATTTAGAAGAATGACATTAGATGAATGAACTGTTTTACTTGGGACAAACAGAAATTTTCATAAGGTCGGGATCACACATGCGAGAAACTCGGACGAGTCTCGCATGTTAATACCTGGCACTACCGCCGGCACTCGGATCGGAGCGTGCAGCTGCATAGAAATACATGAAGTCACACGCTCCGCTCCCGAGTGCCGGCGGCAGTGCCGGGCATTAACATGCGAGACTCATCCGAGTTTCTCTAACATAGAGAAAGATAAAACTGAACAGAAAGAAGTATTGAGAGGTCATGTAGAACAGCATTAAAGAGGACCTTTCACCACATTTTTTCATGTTGAACTGGACACACAATGTTATAGTGGCTGCAGAATGAAATATAACTTTTATTTTTTAAATTTATCCCTCCCTTGCAGGGATATTAGCAATCAAAGTATTTGGCAAAGAAAGAGTTAATTTTAGTTACGTCCTCGTGGGTGTTATCAGATACTTCTCACTGGGGGTGTGGACTTCTTCTCCCTGTATGAGTTGCTCTCCGGCAACGCCCACTTGGACTTAGCAAAAATTAACTCATTAAGTGTCAAACATTTTGGTTGCTAATATCTCTGTATCGAAGAGGTAAAATTAAATAAAAAAACAAACAAACAAACAATGTATTCCACACTACAGCTACTATTACGTAGTGTGACTAGTTCAACATGAAAAATGTGGTGAACGGTCCTTTAATTTTAACTAATAAAACCTTGCCATCTGTGTGCTGTTCGACACATTCTACTACTTGCTGCTTCGCCGCTACAGTTATATACAGTAGTATGGCTCATGCATTTAAGGAATTGTATAAGATTACAAAAAATTGGCAGCCTTTTTTACAGAAACAGTGCCACTTTGTCTATAGGCTGTGTCTGGTATTGCAGCACTGCCTCATTTATATGCTGAACGAGAAAAGCACTGTTTCAGGACTTAAAACAGATTTTTTTTTTTTAACGTGTAATGAATTTTTTTTTTCTTTTTATTTTTCCGTCAAGAATGTTCAGTAAAAAAGTAATGTCAACTCTTAAGATTGTATTGCACCTCAAACATAATTTGATCCATCACGAGCCATGAATCTCGTTCAGGCTGCATTTCTGTGTCACCTTTTGATTGATCTAATGAAACGGCAGACACATATTTTCTGAGAGTGCATGCTCTTCCCTGCTGTCATCCTCTATTGTATTTACTGGACATAAGACCATAAATCCTGTGTTATTCCTGACCTCCACATTGAATGAGCATCTCAAGAAAATACACAGCTTGACATTCTGCAAATATTTTTAAATCTTGCCTACTCTGAGCCTCTCCAGAGATCCTTTGCATCTTTTTGCCGTCTTGTACATAGCCGTAAAATAATATATGAAGTTTGATATTTCCTTTCTCCATATATTAGTGTTTGAAGCTTTTGTGAACCCTTCAGAATTGTCCATATCTCTGCATATATTTGATGTAAAACTATATCAGATTTTCACACATATTCTAAAATCAGATAACCAAGCAGAACAAATGATTAAAAAATATTAGACTTTGGTATTCTTTAAATGAGGCAGATAATCCAATATCACACCTGAAAGTCACAAATGTACGTGAACCTCTAGGATTAGCAGATAATTTAAAGGTGAAATTGGAGTCTGGTGCTTTCATTCAATGGAATGATAATCAGGTATGAGTGAGTGATCTGTCTTTTTTTAAAGAACATGTATCTAATCAAAGTGTGAATTTTCTCAACACATTTGTGGAAATGTGTCATGGTATGAACAATGGAGATTTCTAAAGCTCCCGTCTCACATAGCGAGATCGCTAAAGCGTCACCGATTTTGTGATGCAACAGCGATCTCGCCTGTGATCTTGCTACATGTGACATGTAGCGGCGACCGGCCCCCCTGCTGGATATCGCTGATCGTGCTGGAATGTCCTGGGCCATTTTTTCATGGTCGGCATCCCACTGGCCAGCATGCATCGCTGTGTTTGACGCCGACGAGCGACTTCAGAACTCAGGGACGCAGGCGGGAATCGTCAGAAAAGCTGCTGTGTGACAAGGTACCAACGACCGCCGAGGTCGTTATACGGATTGCCGTATCATTGCTGCGTCGCAGAAGAGATCTGCCTGTTTGGCAGCTTACTAGCGACCATTAAGCGATGCAGCAGCGATCCTTACCAGGTCGTATCGTTGTCGGGATCGCTGGTGCATCGCTATGTGAAACGGGACCCTAAGAATCTCAGAAGGGTTGTTGATCCTCATCATGCTACAAATTGGTTACAAAAAGATCTCTAAGGGTGCAGTCAGATGGCCACATAACACAATCACATCACAATGCTCGGACTGGCTGGCTGCTCTCCTACAGATTTGCACTGCGTCATTGAATAACATTGGTGCTAGTGAAAGCCACATTTTTATCATACTGCATACGTACAATTTATGCGCAAGTATGAGCAAGACCTATAGATCACAAAATCACCTAGACAAACCAGAAGGCTGTTGCAAAAATGTTTTCTGGTTGGATGGAACTAAAATAGAGCTTTTTGGTTTAAATGAGGAGTATTATGGTTGGAAAATAAAAACACTGCATCATAGTATAAAAACCTCATACCTTCTGTGAAGCATGGTGGTGGTAACAGTCTCATGGTTTGTACCTGCTTTGCTGCATCTGAGCCAGAACAGTTTAACATTATTAATGGAAAATTAGTTTTGAATTTTACCAGAAAATTCTAAAGGAAAATGTCAGAAAATGTTTTCATTATCTGAATCTCAAGAGAATGTGGATTAGGCAATAAGACAATAACCCAAATCACACACGTCATTCCACAATAGAATTTTTACAGAAGAATATAGTTAAAGTTTTGGAATGGCCAAGTAAAGTCCAGAGTCCTATAGAAATGCTGTGGAAGGATCAGAAGTAAGCAGCTCACGGCAGGAAAACCAACAACATAACAGCTGAAGATGTTTTGCAGGGAGGACTGGTCTTAAATTCCTCCAAGATGATGTGCAGGGCTAATCAACACTTACCGGAAACGTTTAGACACAGTTATTGCTAACAAGGCGCAACACCAGATACTGAAAGTAAAGGTACACAGAAATAAGGAAAACTCTGACAGGTTCACAAATTTTGAAGCGCAATTTTAGTCATACAGATTTCACAATATAGTAAACACACAAATAGTTTATTTATTTTACATATTCGTATATCACCATTATTCTCACAGCGCTTTACAGACATTGTTGGCAGTTTTCTAAGATCCAAATTATTTAGTCCTTTTTTTATCAATATAATGAATGCCTGGGAAATAGAGTATTTCTACTTATTGCCTTTCAGTTTAGTGCAGACTTGTGCCTCACTGTGCTATTTTAACCCTTTCCCGACACATGTCGTACCAGTACATCGTATTTAGCAGTGAATTGCTGATATATGACATACTTGATACATCATGGCTTAAGTCACAGTCATGGGAAATGCCAGGACCATCCCGGCTGTTTAACTCACTAAATGCTGCTATTAATAGCAGTCAAGTGACAATCGGCAACCTGATGATGAGAACACGGGGCCCTTATGTTTGTCATGACAGCAAGAGGTCAAATAATGGCCTCCAGGTCTATCAGCTACAATGGCCTGTTAGACCACGCCAAGAGAATGGTTTTAAAAGTAGAGTTGAGTGAAACGGGTCTGCCAAATTCAGAATCCGCCGACTTTTGCTAAAGTCAGGTTTCGCCGATCGAAACCTTACCATAGCATGAGGTCGCCGACTTGAGCGCCAAAGTCGTGTTTCCCACAATCCTTCCAGCGTCTATTTTCAGCCAATCATGAAGGACGCACACTGTGGGCAACGCGATTACGTTGGCAGCAGCCCACACCATGTTAGAGAAGGGCATGCAAGTGATTGGCTTGCTTTGTGTGGCGTCACAGTGCCTATAAAAGGCCGTGACCGCCGCCTGCCATCTTACTTCTGCCGATCTTAGCATAGGGAGAGGTTGCTGCTGCTCATTCTCAATAGGGAGAGTGTTTAGGCAGGAAACAAAAAAAATTGCATGTGCTGATAGCGAATGTCACTGTAAAACACATCTGTATAGTGTGCAGTGACAGGGGAGGCTATATTTGTGTGCAGCAGCTCTGTTGGTTTTTAGGCTGCCTTATAAGGCTCCCTGATAGCTGCATTGCTGTTTGCACACTGCTGTGTAGACTGCTTTTTTTAAAAGCAAAAATCCTTTTATTCCTTTTTTTCTGCACAGTAGATACTGAGCGTAAATTTTTTCACACACCGTATAGAGGTGTATGCTCCTCTCACACTACTGTTTACCGGCTGGTATCACGGACAAATACATGCTATATGTGTGTGACTCCGTAAAAAAATACACGGAGATTAATATTTTTCCATACATACACCGTATAGAGGTGCCCGATTATCAAATAGTATTGGATATCTGGTGTTCTTATTACTGTCACATCTACACAGAGTCAGCGTGTGTGTGTGACACTCCATAAATACATATACGGACATTTTCATTTCTCTATACACCATATTGAGCAGTCCGATTGTCAGACAGTATTGGATATCTGGTGTTCTTATTACTGTCATATCTACACATAGCCAGCGTGTGTGTGTGACACTCCATAAATACATATACGGACATTTCCATTTCTTTATACAACGTATTGAGCAGTCCGATTGTCAAACAGTATCGGATATCTGGTGTTCTTATTACTGTCACAACTACACAGAGTCAGCGTGTGTGTGTGACACTCCATAGATACATATACGAACATTTCCATTTCCTTATATACCATATTGAGCAGTCCGATTGTCAAACATTATCGGATATCTGGTGTTCTTATTACTGTCACATCTACACAGAGTCAGTGTGTGTGTGTGACACTCCATAAATACATATACGGACATTTCCATTTCTCTATACACCGTATTGAGCAGTTTGATTGTCAAACATTATCGGATATCTGGTGTTCTTATTACGGTCACATCTACACAGAGTCAGCGTGTGTGTGCCACATTCCGTAAATACATATACGGAGATTGACAGTTTCTTATCTGCTTGTTGGATTACGGTGAAATATACACTGGGTGAGCGTCTGTAACTCACAAAATATATACGGAGATCTCACTTCTTACATACACCTTACACAGCTGTACACTACTCATACAGTACCATTTCTCTGCTGGTATTTTTGGTACATTTTCCCAAACATGAGGAAGTCTGGTGGAAGAGGCCGGGGACGTGGGCAGGGGGGTGCAGCTGGTACTGATGGTGGTGGTGGTGGTGCATCGGCTGGTTCTGGCAAAAGCACAATAGAAGCTAAGGCAGGAGGTGTTGAGCCTGCATCATCGTCTGGCACAAGAAGGCCTTTAAGGTTCCATTTTCTGGGAGTAGGTAAACCGCTTTCAAAGCCGGAGCATCAAGAACAGGTTTTGGCTTTCATTGCCGAAACAGCCTCCAGCTCTATTGCCTCCTCTTCTGAAGTTACAAAAACTTCAAGCACAGAGTCGTCAGTGCAGGCCTCTGGTCAGGAACAACACCTTTCGTTGTGTCCTTCACCCACACCAAAAGTGAAGGATGCTGCAGCACACACTTCAGATTACTCCATGGAGCTCTTTTCACATACATCTTTTCATGGATGACCCAGTTGTTGACCCGGATTGGCATCCATTGTGGGAAGAGGGTGCTGGTGACAATAGGTCAGAACAAGAGAAGGATCCACAGCAGGCATCGTCATCACAGCAGCGGTTATCCAGCAGGCCCGTAGCTGTCAAAAAACTTGGCATGAAAGCTAAAAGAGTTGCATGACAGCTTGGCCAGATGGTAAAATTAGCACAGCGTGCAAGCGCTAAACATTTGTACCATAGTAGGAAGAGTGCAGTGTGGCACTTTTTTGAACAAAATGCTACTGATGACGCAAAGATTATCTGTAAGAAGTGCCGAAGGACCTTTAGCAGAGGGAAAAATCTAAGAAATTTGAATACCTAAATTTGAATGCTTAGACATTTAACCAACATGCACTTGCAAGCGTGGATGGACTACAAAAGCTCAGGTACCACATGTGCATCTGCTCCGACTCAAGTTAGCCGGCAACGCTCCATCGCCTCCCCCACTGTAAGGCCACCGCTAAGCACACCACCATCAAGAAATGTTGAGGTGTCGTCGCTAGGCCAAACCAGTCATGCAAACACAATATTTTCACGAGGAAACACTGAATCTAGGCCATCAACACCCTCACCATCACCAACCCCTTCTCAGTCCGTCATGTCCAATGCTAGATCCACCATATGCAGCTCTCAAGTCCTGCTCACCCTGCCAGACACTCTGAGTAGGACAAGAAAGTACTCATCCTCTCATCTGCATACACTGGCTTTGAACGCCTACATTGCCAAACTGATCTCATTAGAGATGATGCCCTTCCGTTTGGTAGAAAGCGAAGCTTTCCGAGAGCTCATGTCCTATGCTGTCCCACGCTATGGCCTACCCAGTTGGCACTTCTTTTCTCGAAAAGCCATCCCTGCCCTCCACCGGCATGTGAAAGACCGCATTGTCCATGCACTAAAACAATCAGTGAGTGGAAAGGTGCACCTCAGAACAGATGCATGGACCAGTGGGCATGGCCAGGGCCATTATGTGTCCATCACTGCGCACTGGGTTAATGTGGTGGATGCAGGCTCCACAGGGAACAGCGGCGGTGGAACAGTGCTGCCTAGCCCACGGTATAGGAAACAGTTGGGTGTAGGCGTTCGACTCTCCTCCTTCAGAAGCGAAAGCTCGTCGACAGAGCGCAGTTATATGAGCACTCCATCCACATCTGTCAGTGTTGCACACGAGGTGTCCCACTATTAAACAGCTAGTGGTAAGCGGCAGCAGGCTGTTTTAAAAATAATGTGTTTGGGCGACAGTAGACACACCACAGAGGTACTGGCCGAGTACTTGCATTGACAAACTGAGTCATGGCTGAGCAGTCTACATCTTGAGCCAGGCAAGGTAGTCAGTGATAATGGGCAGAATTTTGTGGCAGCCATAGCCCTTTCAAAACTCACACACATACCTTGCCTGGCTCACACCTTGAACCTGGTGGTGCAGTGCTTCCTAAATAATTATCCGGAGTTAACAGCCCTGCTCCATAAGGTGCGAAGACTGTGCTCGCACATCCGTCGCTCAAATGTCCACTCCAGTCGTATGCAGAAGCTGCAGCGATCACTCAACCTCCCCAAGCACCGCCTAATCATAGACGTTGCTACCAGATGGAACTCCACCATGCACATGGTTGAGAGGCTGTATGAACAGAGGCAGGCTGTAATGCATTTGTGGGAGGATACACAGGCAGGCAGTTTGAGGGCAGACATGGAATTGTCGGGTGTGCAGTGGTCAAAGCTGAAAGACCTCTCTAAAGTCCTTCAGTGTTTTGAGGAATGCACATGGCTGGTAAGCGCAGATGACGCCATCATAAGCATGAGCATACCACTTATGCGTCTGCTCAGGCAAACTTTGATGCACATCAAGGATCAGGCATCTGCAGCTGAGGAGCAACAGGAGGAGGAGGGAAGCCTTGATGACAGTCAGCCATTGACTAGTCAGGGAACTGGCATGGATGAGGTGGAGGAAGAAGAGGAAGAGGAGGATGAGGGGGATGATTATTTTGGGGAGGAGGATGCTTCTCAGGGGGCAAGAGAACATGTGGGCGTGCCAAGGTCAGGTACAGAGTTTGTGTGTGACTGGAGGGATGTGGATTTGCCAGAAAGTGCTCCTCCACCCACCACTGGCAGTGCAGCATTGAAACCTGGAACATTGGCCCACATGTGTGGCTATGCCTTGCGGATCCTAAAAAGGGACCCCCACATTGCCAAAATGATGAGGGATGACGACTACTGGTTGGCCAGAATCCTCGATCCACGCTATAAAGGCAAATTACAAAAACATCATGCCACAGGAGAACCTAGAGATAATATTGGCTAGCAAACAAGCAACTCTGGTAAGCAGGTTGCTTGAGGCATTCCCAGCACACAGCAGCGAAGCTGGCTCTCCCACGAGCCGTAGTGGGCAAAATGGAAGAGGTGTTCGTAGTGCACACAGCCAAACTGGAGTTGGAGTCAGGGGTTTCCTAACCATGTTGTCTGATTTCTCAAGTCCCGCGCACACGACAGCTAATACAGAATCGATTGCAAGTGACAGGAGACAGCAGTTGTCAACTATGGTTACAAACTACTTCTCCTCCCATATCGAAGTTCTCCCTCACAGGTCATTCCCCTTTGGTTATTGGGCCACAAAACTGGACACATGGCCTGAATTGGCACAATATGCCTTACAGGAGCTCGCTTGCCCTGCTGGTAGTGTGCTATCTGAAAGAGTCTTCAGTGCTGCTGGATCAATCCTGACAGAAAAAAGGACCCGTCTGTCGACCCAAAATGCTGATGATCTAACCTTCATTAAAATGAACCATGCATGGGTTTCAAAAGATTTTGTCCCACCCTCCCCTGATAACACATAGGTTGCCAGAAAAAAGGCTCGCTTTTGTCCTCCTCCTCTGACTTCTCCAATTCTTCCATTTGCAGCAGCTGAAATTCCAGCCTACACATCAACATATGCCACTTTTTAAACCACCCGAAATGGGCTGCCCCCCACCCCAGGCCCGTGGTCAACACCTGCCACACCCGGGCAAGTGCTGTTGCCCTGAACAGGTGTGTGGCCCAACCCTTGGGTGACGGTACAGGCACAGGGCCTCTCATAATACAATAAAGTGTCTCTGACGGTGGGGGGGCCCACTCGCCATCAGACACACTGGCGTACTATGAGGGGCCCTGTTCCAGTACCGGCGCCCACACGTGGGTCCCCCCTGCTTGCTTAGGGACACAGCACTTACAATACTTACCTCTCCCTGCTCCACCGCTGTGTAGTCTGGCCAGTTAAATCCGTCACAGTGACGGCCACTACAAATTTGGTGTACTGATCGATGATGGTTAAGATGTAGCTATGTCCTGTCCTGCTGGCCTCTACCTTCAGATTACCAATGACTACCATTTGTAAAGGACGTCAACTCACAATCGGATGCAATGGTGCTTTATGATCACCTTTCACATTTTTCATAGTCACAGACGTGTGACATTTCTGCCACCATTTTTCAATGTGTCCTGTCATTGCAATCCAATAGAATCCCCTACAGCCTGTGGCTTGTGTGTTTTGCACTCCAAAGTGACCAGACATATCATGATAGGCAGTGAGGACTATGTCTACAGCTCTCCCTGTGATCACAATTTGATGGAGACGAGTTACGGTGATGGGATCGACGCAACTGCGATACAGCAACCCTTTCTTCACTAATTTGCATTTTAGCTGTATCCACAGTTAAAGTTATCGAGGGTCAGCATCGCCTCTGCGAATTCTCCCGGGAGGTTTTCCCGTGATTACAAATTCAAAAACATCTAAAATCACTCGACTTTATGTCTGTACTTTTATCCATCTACCTTCCTCTAGCGGAGAGTCTGGACTGGCAGACTGACACTGAAATATAAACGAAGATTTCAAAGTACTCCAACACTGTACACTGGTGTTGTGAGTTCATTCTCGGGTTCCCCTTCTGAACTCCCTCTGGTGGTGTTGGGAGGTGGTGCGGCTGGTTTGATCAGTGGAGATCTGCCACCTGAGGATGGGGATGATGATTGGATATCGGGATTCTCAGATTGGATTTAAGACAGCTGACGCCCTATTCAGTTGCTGGTGATTCCTTCTAGCTGGTCAGCTCTTGGTTTTCAGCTCTGTTCCAGTCATCGAAAGGTAAGTTTTTCTGCTAATGTTCACACTTGATTTTGTTGGTCTATTCAGTTTTTTGTGTGGTCTGCCAGCCCCGGCTGGTGGCTGAGCTGAATTTCCACTCTTATTTATCAGTATTTTGCCAATTGGCTTTTTGTCCCTTACAAGTTCGGTCTCTTTTTGCTCTGTCTCAGAATATTCCAGAGTGCTGATATAGTGGGAGAAGTCTAGTGACTTCAGGGTTAATTTTGCTATCAGAAGTGTTGGACATTATTTTTGTAGGGTTTTTTGCATTTTGCAGGCAGTGACTTGCCTTTCCTTTCCTGTCTAGTTAGTTTGGGCCCCATCATTTGCTCAGCCTATTTTCCTGCCTGTGTTTGTGCTTTCATCTTGTTTCACCGTCAATACATGTGTGGGGGCTATCTATTCCTTTGGGGTCTGCTCTGGGGCAGTTAGTTTTCCCTTTTCTTGCTTTAGGCTTATGTAGTCCTCCAGCCGTGACAAGGCGTCTAGGAACATGGTAGGCATGCTCCACGGCTACTGCTAGTTGTGTGGTAAGATCAGGGATCTGCAATCTGCATAGTTACCAACTTCTCTGGTTTTCTGTGGCTTAGCTTGTTTTGTTTTTTTTTTCGGTGACCCATTCATAACACACTGGTGTATGTTTCGAATACATTTCCCTTTTTCTCATTTTTATATTCGGGTGTAATCCATACTGAGCCTGTGAGAGTTTGTGTCTTACTCTGGTAAAATATAAAGAGATTTAAAATGACACCAACACTGTATGCAGCTGACTGATTGTAAAACATTACCCTTTTTCAATTTTTTATATTCTTGTGTAATCCATTCTGAGCCTGTGAATGTCTCTCTGTATCTCCAGAAATATATTTGTAGATTTAAGATTAACCCAACACTGTATACAGCTGTACGCTTGTGATACCTTACCCATTTACTGCTTTTTGTATAGTGGTCTAATCCATACTGGGCCAGTGAGAGTCTGTTCTGACTCTGGAAATATCTACTGAGATTTACAATTACCCCAACACTTTATGCAGCTGTACGCTTCTGATCCATTACCCTTTTACTGCTTTTTATATTGTTGTGTAATCCATACTGACCCTGAGAGCGTCTGTGTCTGCCTCCTGAAAAAAATAAAGAGATTTATAATGTTTAAACAATACTATATGTACCTTGTATCTGGTGATACAGTAACCTTTTTATACTTTTTATATTCTTGGCTAATCCATACTGGGACTGAGAGCATCTGTATCTGCCTCATGAAATGTCTATGGAGATTTAGAATGCTTAAACTATACTATATATACCTTGTATCTGGTCATACTGTACCCTTTTTCAACTTGTCACATTATTTTCAAATCCATACTGAGCGTGTGAGCATATGTGTCTGCCTCCTGAAATACATACTGAAATTTATTTGTATTTTAAGTAGACTATTTATACCTTGTATCTGTTGATCCAGTACCCTTTGTGCCCGAAATTCATCCTCCACCCACCACTCAAAGTGCATCATTGACACCTGAAACATTGGCACACATGTGTGATTATTTCTTGCGGATCTTCTTTTTATATTATGGTGTGATCCATACTGAGCCTGTGAGAGGCTGTGTGTTACTCTTGAAATATATATGTAGATCGCCAAATGACCCCAACACTGTATACAGCAGTATGCTTGGGATCCATTCCCCTTTTACTGCTTTTTATATTGTTGTGTAATCCATACTGGGCCTCAGAGCGTCTGTGTCTGCCTCCTGAAATAAAAACGGAGATTTTGAATGTTGAAACTATACTATATATACCTTGGATCTGGTGATACTGTACCCTTTTTCTACTTTTTAGTTTGTTGTCGAATCCATACTGGCCATGACAGCGTCTGTGTCTGCCTCCTCAAATATATGAGTAGATTTATAATGTTGAAACTATACAATATATCCCTGTTATCTGGTGTTATAATGAAATGCCACGTAGGGCCGGGGGTTACTCAGTACCGGGTCTTTCAGGCTCTTTTAAGGGGGAAGTATGTCACGGTGGTGATTGGGACCCGGTCCGTGGCCCTGGGTGTCCAATAAAGAAGTTAACAGTTCAGATGAGGGGGAAGATGGTATGATGATTAATTTGGAAAAGGGGGATAGTGACGCCACCCGTGGTACTCGGCTAGGGTAGGCGACGCTGCAATGCAGATCCTCTGTGCCGATGTTAAAGCAGACAAGATGATGAAGCTCTCCACGGGCAGAACTGTATCCCAGGGCAGTTGAGATGGTGTTTGTGAGCTGTTGACGGTGATGGTGAGTGTAGCGTGTTTAGCAGGCGAGTTGTAAAAGCCACCAAGGACGCAGTTGGGTGCAGTTTCTGAGTTTTTCCTCAAAAGTTTTGTGCACAAGATGACCCGATTGGTACTGTGTCATCCGAGGGAGGGGTCCAGCAAACTCAAAGGTAGATCAGGAACACCTGTTCAAGACTCCTCATTGTGTATCCTTTCTAGACCGTGTCTCTGCGCTGATCTCTCCCTTCCTTCCTGCTGTGGGCCTTCGCAAACAGTGTCCCAAGCCGGCAGCCACGGATCACACCGGGCGACGTGGGTCATGCTCCGGGGTCCTTTATTACAACTGCTGCCTTTTTGAGTATTGAATGCGGCTGCGACTGAGGCACTTAAAGTTACCTCAGCCTCCGTCTTTCTAGCTGAGCCCTGTATTTCTCTACTAACTTCATGAGCCATCTTCCCCAACAAGGCCTGGTCCTTCCTTCTCCAGAAACGGGCTTCACAGGTGGCTTAATGCACTTCCTGTGCCCCAAGGACCCCTTCCTTCCAGTCTAGGAGCTTGGACAAGATTTTTCTCTCTTCTCTGACCCTCAGCCCTCTCACAGCAATCCTGCTCTTACTCTGTCCTGTCACTGACTGACAACTCTCTAGAAAGATTCATTTACCTCAGACTATCTCCACCCATGAACTGTCAGCTTGCTCTCTCTGATTGGATGCCCACAATCACTCCACTACCTAAGCTCCTCCCACTGTACCTACCTTCCACACTAACCCCAACACCCTTTCCTAGTCAGTCTGGGATGAGGCCATCCTCCCGCCGGGTACACCCAGAAAGCACTGACTAACATGTGTGTGTGTTGAGTGCAGGGTTAGTAAGTCCCTCCTTACCTGAGGGTTGGATACCACACCTTTGGATGAGGTGCCGTACCTCTGTGGCGACCGTACCCTCAGGGGCTCCATAGTACCCTTTCTCAACTCTCTATAGTTTTGTCGGATCCATACTGGGCCTGAGAGCGTCTGTATTTGCCTCCTGAAATGTATACAGAGATTCAGTATGTTTAAACTATACTATATATATGCCTTGTATCTAGTGATACTGTACCCTTTTGCAAATTTTTACATTATTGTCTAATCCATACTGAGCCTGTGACCATCTGTGTCTGACTCATGAAATATATACGGAGATTTACAATTATCCCTAGACTGTAAAGAGCTGTCCGCTTCTGAAACAGTACCATATATCTGCTGGTATTTTTAGTCCATTTTCACAAAAATTATTAAGTATGGTGGAAGAGGCTGCGGACGTGGGGGTGGGGGGCCAGCTGGTACTGATGCTGGTGGTGGTGCATCTGCTGGTATTGCCAAAAGCACAATAGCAGCTAAGGCAGGAGGTGTTGAGCCTGGCACCTCAGCTGGCACAAGAAGGCCTTTAAGGCTCCCTTTTCTGGGAGTAGGTAAACTTCTTTTAAAGCCAGAGCATCAGGAACTGGTTTTGCCTTACATTGCCGAAAAAGCCTCCAGCTCTATCACCTCCTCTTCTGAAGTTTAAAAAAATGCAAGCACTGAGTCGTCAGTGCAGGCTTCTGGTCAGGAACCACCCCTTTCCCTGTCTCCTTCACCCCCACTAAAAGTGAAGGATGCGGCAGCCCACACTTCAGATTACTCCATGGAGCTCTTTTCACAGGCTATGCCTGTGTTATCAAGTGAAAATCTGAATTCCCCAGTCCAACATGAATTGGAGATGGAGTGCACTGATGCACAGCCACTGCTAGATGATTCTGCTGGTACATTGACCCACAGCACAACATTCCCCTCGCACTCTACAGAGCCAGAATGTGATGCTGATGAAACTCAGGTGCCCCTTCCCACATACTATACCACCTTACACGGTGACACAGAGGAAGGTGCAGATGAAAGTGCCGGTTCCCTGAGCAGGTGGGGGGTCCTACTCATGGGCAACTGCAGTGGCACAGGGCCCCTCATAGTACGCAAAAGTGTCTCTGCCGGTGGGAGGGCCCACTCGCCGTCAGACATACCGTCGTACTATGAGGGGCCCTGTGCCAGTTCCGTCGCCCACGAGTGGGCCCCCCATGCTTGCTCAGGGCCACAGCACTTGCAATACTTACCTCTCCCTGCTCCACCGCCATGACGTCTTCCGCCTCTCCTGACAGTGACATTCAGGTTACAGAGCGCAATGACATCACGTCTGTATACCCTCTACCGAAACAGTACAAGTGCAGAGAGATTTAAAATGGCAATGCCGAGGAGTCCAGAGTAGAGCAGTGCCCAGCGAGGAGAGGTATTTAATTTTTTAAATGGGAGCATTTTTTGGGGAGCAATATACACTGGAGAATGACATATGGGGCCCATCATACACTGGAGCATCATCCATTTGGCCCATCATATACTGGAGCATTTCAAATGGGGGACATCAGACACTGGAGCAGCATTTCCGGGCCCATTATACACTGGAGCATTAGAAATGGGGCCCATTATATATGGAGCATTATTTGGGCCCATAACACACTGGAGCATCGTCCATGGGGAGCAACATATACTGGAGCATTCCAAATGGGGGACATCAGACACTGGAGCAGCATTTACCTGGCCCATTATACACTGGAGCATTAGAATTGGGGCCCATTATATATGGAGCATTATTTGGGCCCATAACACACTGGAGCATCGTCCATGGGGACCAACATATACTGTAGCATTATGTGGAGCTCATCATATACTGTATGGAACATTATATGGGACCAATTATTCTGTATGGAGAAATATATGGGGCTCATTATTCTGTATGGCACACTAGGTGGTGGCCATAATACTGTATGGAGTAATATACTGTCCATTTTTTGAGCTATTGTAGAATTTAGAATAGATCATGTCATGTAAGCAGTGAAGTATTTTTCATTGTACAACACTTATATTTCTGTGCCGTATCGGAGCATTATGAATTGTGGTATGTGTTAAAAGGGCGCACTGACACTCTTTGTCCCAGGGCACACGAAAACCTGGTGCCAGCCCTACCCTCCCACAACTTTAGCCAAATAACCCCCAGTTTTCAATGCATAACTATTATTATAAAGTAAATTAAGGTTGCCAAGCTTAAGTAATAAGAATTGATGTCGTTGGTATTGAAATGGGCACTGTAGGTGTGTTTACTGTCCTCAACTCCCTGCCGACTTGCTTCCCCATTGACTTGCGTTGGGTTTCGTGTTTCAGTCGGACCCCGACTTTTTCCTATAGTCGGCTGATTTCATTCGACACCGACTTTTTAGAAAGTCGGGTTTCATGAAACCCGACTAGACCTGAAAAAAGGAAAAGTCGCTCATCTCTATTTAAAAGGCGTTTTGTCAGTGTATTCTTAGAAGAACTAAGTAAAAAAAATAAAATAAAAAGATAAAAATTTGTAAAAATATTTTTAAAAATCACAAAATAAGGAACCCGAAACATGAAAGAAATAGTATGCCAATAAATAAGTATATTTATGCAAAAACAAAAATAAACCAGATAAGTACTCATATTTGGTCTTGACCGACCTATGAAATGTCACACTGGTTAACCCCTTCAGTGAACACCGTAAACAAAAAAAAAACAAATTAAAAACATGGCAAAAAACTATGCTGTTTCATGATGCAAGAAAAAAGTGGAATAAAACGGGATAAAAAATCATATATAAACAAAAATGTTATTGGTGAAAACGTCATCCTTTCCCACAAAAAAAAATAAGCTGCCATACGGCTCCATCTGTGGAGAAAAAAAAGCTATAACTCTCAAAATCCAGCAATGCAAAAAAAAATATTTTTTCTATAAAATAGTTTTATTATGTAAGAGCAGCAAAGCATTACAAAAATGTGGTATCGTTGTAATTGTACTGGCTCAAAGAAAAAAGCTGCCGTATTTCTTTTATCACACAGTGAAGAGCATAAAAAAACTAACCAAAAACAATTCCTGTAGTGATGTTTTTTTTCATTCTGCCTCACAAAAATTGGAATAGAAAGCAATAAAAAAAAGTCATGGTTACCAATAAAAACTTCAACTCATCCTTTAAAAAACAAGCCCTCACATGACTCTGTCAGAAGAAATATAGAAAAATGATAGCTCTTAAAATAATAAAAAATGTTTCTTTGTAAATAAAAAGTGTCTTTTAGTGAGTGACAGCCAAGCAAAAAAAAATATGAATCTGGTATCACTGTAATCGCACCGACCCGAAGAATAAAGTCGTCTAATTACTTATACCGCAAGGTGAATAGAGTAAAAAATAAATAAAACCAATTCCTCACCTGCTGTTAATTGGTTCATTCTGCCTCCTTAAGATTGCAGTAAAGCTTGGCGCACATTTATCCTGCGCTCAGTGCAGAGTGCTTACACTGAGCATTCCATGTGCGTGTATAGTGCGTGTATGTGTGCGTGTATAGCCCATTCACCATCTCCATCCATCCTTCACTCCTTCAAGATAGCTGGACCTTCATTGTAAATATACAATTGTAAATACACACCTGTACTTTGTATCTACCCACCTCATTGTAGATTGTAAGCTCTCACGAGCAGGGTCGTCTTATTTCGTCTTTTTTTGCTTTAATTATTGTATTGTTAATGTTGTTACTTATGACTTGTGTTTTGAAACTGTTAAACTGTAAAGCGCTGCGGAATATGTTGGCGCTATATAAATAAAGATTATTATTATTATTATTATTATTCCATGTAAATCTCTGAAATACGTGATTCAGAGAGAATCCCTGGTGGAAAATTCCATATAATGAAGTAGATGGAGTCACTTTGGACGCCGTCAGGCTTGTGCTCCGGCGGTGTCCGTCTTTTTAGGATTGCATAAAAGCACGGACAACCACACCTTTGGACCAATGGCTGCCCAGATGGGGCCATATCAGGCCGCTTCCCCCTGAGGGAGGCGCCTGATCGTTGTGTTTCCTAGCACTCTGGCCTTGCTTCATCGTGTGCACTCTGCTCCTGCAGTTCTGTTCTCGGCTGCTCCCCGCAGCAGCTTCTCAGCCCTGCTACCCATGTTCCTTGATCTGTTCCGCAGTTCTGTCTCCTGTGTTCCTGCCGTCCTACTCCAGTCCTGTCTCCAGTGTTCCTGCCATCCTACTCCAGTCCTGTCTACATTGTTCCTGCCGTCCTACTCCAGTCCTGTCTTCAGTGTTCCTGCCGTCCTACTCCAGTCCTGTCTCCAGTGTTCCTGCGTCCTACTCCAGTCCTGCCTCCAGTGCTCCTGCCGTCCGACACCAGTCTTGTCTTCAGTGTTCCTGCCGTCTTACTCAAGTCTCAGTCTTACTCCGGTCCATCCTGAGCCGCCCCTCTCGGTACCGAATACCGTGGTACTCGAACCCCTGGGCCTGCTCCTAACGGTCCCTGTATAGGGGTTGGTTCCACCTGGCAGCTCGCCTGGGGTCCCTCGGTGCCACGGTCCAGAGGGTCCACTTCCGGAGCTTCCTGCTCTAGACCACCCACGCTAACAGTACGATCAGGCCATGGACTCTGCCGGTACTACAGCTGCTACCCAGAAAGAGTTGCTATTCCTACGGGAGAATCAGGGGCGGATTATGTCAGTCATGAAGTCGATGGACATCCGTTTGTCGGCCTTACAGGTGGCTGATCCTGGAAACGCCACTCAGCTGGTCAGTCTCCAACAGGAGCTGGGTCAGCAGCAAGATACTCAAGCCCACATTTTGTCCTACATGGCCCCCTTTGATAGTCGCTTGTCGGCCCTCCAGGCTGCCACTGCAGAGCCGACTTCTCCTCCCGCGTCTACTGCTCTCCAGACGCCCCGCCTCGCCAAGCCACCTCATTTCACCGGGGATCCCAAGCTCTGTAGGGGGTACTTAAATCAGTGTAGTCTCCACTTTGAATGGCTGCCACAGCAATATCCCTCTGATCGGGCCAAAGTGGCCTTCATCATGTCCCATCTGGAGGGAGAGGCCCTGTCTTGGGTTAACCCGCTCTGGGAACGTGACGACCCAGTCGTCTCAAGACTTCCGGGTTTCCTGGATACGTTTCGTAAGGTTTTTGATGAGCTGGGTCGGTTAGCCTCTCTCACTGAGTCACTCTTTAACTTACACCAGGGCTCTCTCACGGTCGGACAGTACGCTATTCGCTTTCGCACTATCTCCTCCGAGCTCAGCTGGAACAACGCGGCTTTGCTGGGGGCATTCTGGAGCGGTCTTTCTAGTAGAATAAAGGATGAACTCGCAGGTCGAGATACCCCGTCCACCTTAGAGGACCTTATCTCACTGGCTACCCGCATTGACCTGCGCTTCCTGGAGCGCGCTCGGGAGTCAGCGAGAGACAGGCGGTCCTCCAGGTCAGTTTCTCCTTTCACCCGGTCTGCCAGCTCCCGTTCGGTCGGGTCTTCTTCCTTCTCTTCGGGTGAGCCCATGCAGATAGATAGTGTCACGTCGCCGTCAGACTCGGGGCCGGCTGTTCCGCCCTCAGCCACTAGGAGGCGACGGACTGTCACGCCGTCCTCGGGCTCGGGGCCTGCTGTCCAGGCCTCAGCCACCAGGAGACGCTGGACTGACATGTCGTCGTCAATCTCGGGGCCTGCTGTTTCCCCCTCAACCACTAGGAGGCGCCGTGGCTCACGCCGAGTGAGGGCGGCAACAATGAAAGGGCTTCTGCGCAGGCGTCTACTGGACGCAGACTCCGCTCCTCTGTCAGTCATGAAGGGGCTGGTGCATCATCATCAGGTCTGGTCCTGGGGGCGGTCCTGATGACAACACCAGCCCGGGAGCCTGTGAGGGACGACCTGATCCCTCAAATACCTTGGGACTGGGCTTGCAAGCCGCCGGATATATTCTTGGTTCCCCTACGTGTTACTTGTGATTGCCTATCGTTAACTCCGACCTCAGCCTGAACTTCTGACTACTCTGTTCCCTGCCGTTTTTGTACCTTGCATTTCTCCCGATTACTGACGCTGACCTTGGCCTGGATTCCTGACCCCCTCTACTGCCTGACGATTTTGTACCTCTGCTACTCTCCCGGTTTTTGACCTCTGCCTGGACTCTCGACTCTGCCTCTGCCTGCCGTTTCTGTACCTCCACTGCGCGCCTGATTTCCGACTCCATTTTTGGCTCCCTTCCTGCTTTTCTATTGCGACCGTTCTGCTCTGGCACTCTGCTCCTGTTCAGACAGCGCTTCCTGGGCTCTGCAGTAAATCCAGATCCCTGTATAGGGGTAAAGGGTGTCGGTGCTACTCGGGGCGCTGTCTGTCTGCAGCCCAGACTTGCAGACGGATGCGACATTATATCCGGCCCAAATAAAACTGTCTCTTGTGTGTGTATACTGTATATATATATCACACCTATATAAAGACAGTTTCTCTGAATTTTTTTTTCTTTCCTCTCTTGCCTGAGCTGATTGTTGGCCTAAAACACCTGTTACTAAGCCTCAGTATACAGCCTGGAGGATCAGTCTCACCTTCCTGCTCGAGCATGCTGCAGTTAGGAGACTCCAGGGACAAAGCCGAACGTCAGAGATCCGTACCCCGGGAACATCAGCCTCTGAGCAGCTCTGGCTATGGTTGCGCAGAGGCTCAGGTATTGCCCGCAGATGCAGCCAAAGTTTTACTACCTATTTCGTTGTATTTTGGTCAGGATTCTCTGTGTTTAAAAGCCTATGTCGATAGCGGGCCTGAAGGGAATTTTATGGACTCTTTTGCTGCTAAAAAACTTGGTGTCCCACTACTGAAACTTAATATTCCAATTAAAACCACGGCTATTAATGGCACATCCATTATTCAGGAGGGGGTTAAATTTGTTACTGCTAAGATAACTATGTCAGTAGGAGCACTACATACTGAGCTTAATTCCTTTTTTGTGTTGGACAATCTATCTTCTGCAGTCATTTTGGGGATGCCATGGCTACGTCAACATAACCCTGTCATTGACTGGCACCTGGGTGATGTGGTGCGCTGGAGTTCGCAATGCCAGGATAATTGCATGTCTGTAGCAGTAAATCAAACCAAGCTAAAAAAACACCCCTTCATACCGTTTGCTCTCAGGGATTATGGAGATGTCTTTTCCGTTATAGAGTCTGAGAAACTACCACCCCACAGAGAGTATGATTGTCCTATAAACCGAATTCCAGATGCCCGTCTTCCAAAAGGGAAAATATTTAATCTCTCTGGTCCAGAGCGTCAGGCCATGAATGAGTACATAGCGGATAGCTTAAGAAAGGGGTTCATTAGACCATCTATTTCACCAGTTGGAGCTGGGTTCTTCTTTGTAGAGAAGAAAGATGGTGGTCTCAGACCCTGCATTGACTACCGGGAATTAAACGCAATCACTATAAAGAACCAGTACCCGTTTCCACTCATCCCTGATCTTTTTAATCAGCTAATTGGAGCCCGTTGGTTTACTAAACTTGACCTCCGGGGGGCATACAATCTAATCCGCATAAGAGACGACGATGAGTGGAAGACAGCGTTTAATACACCTCTTGGTCACTTTGAGCACCTAGTAATGCCTTTCGGACTCAGTAATGCTCCTGCAGTGTTTCAGCACTTTGTTAACGATATTTTCAGGGACATCTGTGGTGTGTATGTCGTTGTGTACTTGGATGACATTTTGATTTACTCCACTGACCCTGTGACACATGCTCAACACGTCCGTTCAGTACTGCAGAGACTGCGGGAGAACTCCTTGTTTGCTAAGTTGGAGAAATGTGTCTTTTTTGTTGAGGAGGTACAATTTTTGGGGTACATGGTCTCAGGCAGGGGGTTCCGCATGGATCCTGCCAAGATCCAACCTATTAAGGCGTGGGTGTAACCCAAATCGCTGAAAGCACTGCAGCGATTTTTGGGATTTGCCAATTACTACCGTAAGTTTATCAGGAGTTTCTCTGAGATTGCCAAGCCACTCACGGATCTAACCCGGAAGGGGGCGGACGTGGACAACTGGAATCCCGAGGCCATTCAAGCATTTTCTACGTTAAAAGAGTGCTTTGTGGCCAACCCGGTTTTAGTACAACCTGACTTAGACCGCCCATTTATTGTGGAGGTGGATGCCTCCGAAGTCGGAGTGGGAGCAGTGCTATCGCAAGGCACTGCAGCCCTCACTCAGCTGCGCCCATGTGCTTTTTTTTCCCGAAAGTTCTCTGCCACAGAGAAGAACTATGATATTGGTAATCGGGAATTACTAGCAATCAAATAGGCCTTCGAGGAATGGCGTCACTTTCTCGAAGGCGCCAAACACAAGGTCACCGTCATTACAGACCACAAAAACCTGACCTACCTGGAGTCAGCTAAAAGACTGAATTCCAGGCAGGCCAGGTGGGCTTTGTTCTTTTCAAGGTTCGATTTTTTTAATCACCTTTTGCCCTGGTACGAAAAATGTGAGGGCCGATGCCCTCTCTCGCAGTTTTTGCCCCACACAAGCCGAAGACTGTGAACCCGTTCCGATATTAGCCAATGGGATCGTCGTGTCGGCAGTTTCCTTTGACCTTCTGGAGGAGATCCGTAGGTCTCCGGAACGAGCTCCTGACACTACACCCCCCAAAAAATTGTTCGTTCCGAATACCTTTCGCCTGCAAGTTCTTAAAGAGTCACATGACTCTGTTCTGGCAGGCCATCCTGGGCTCAATAATACCACCAGGTTGGTAACTAGGAACTTTTGGTGTCTGACGGTGGTCAAGGACTGTAAGAACTATGTTTCAGCATGTGAAGTCTGTGCCTGCGCCAAATCCCCCCATAATCGCCCTGCTGGCTGGCTTCAGTCCTTGCCCACCCCTGAGAGTCCGTGGACCCACATCTCCATGGACTTCATTACAGACCTGCCGACCTCAGATAGGAAAACATGTATCTGGGTGGTGGTAGACAGGTTCAGCAAACAGTGCCATTTTATTCCCCTGTCTGGCTTACCTAACTCCGAAACCTTGAGCAAATTGTTCCTTGTGCACATTGTACGTCTTCATGGTGTTCCGTCAAATATTGTGTCCGACAGAGGTACCCAGTTCGTCTCAAAATTCTGGAGGGCGTTCTGTAAACGCATCGGTGTTGAGTTATCCTTCTCCGCGGCGTACCACCCCGAAACCAATGGGCAAACCGAACGTGCTAATCAAGCTCTGGAGCAAAACCTCCATTGTTACGTGTCAGGACACCAGTCCGATTGGGTAGAACATCTGCCATTGGCTGAGTTTGCCTTAAATAATCGCTACCAGGACTCCATTAAAACTACCCCTTTTTTTTGTAACCTTGGATTGCATCCGCGCTTTGGGGCGTTCTCGGCTAGGATGTCGGAGCTCCCTGGGGTAGAGAAAAACATACATCGCTTGAAAACAATATGGTCTGAAGTAAATACGAATTTGAAAGGGGCTCAGGTTAGACAGGCTTCAGCTGCAAACGACGGTCCAAGGGGCCACACTTGGGGGTTGGGGACAAGGTTTGGCTTTCTACTAAAAACATCAAACTGAAAGTACCGTCTGCCAAACTGGGTCCCAGATTTATCGGCCCATATGAAATTATAGAAGTGGTTAACCCGGTAGCCTTCCGTTTGAAACTTCTGCAGTCATTTAAATTACTTAATGTGTTCCACAAGTCTCTCCTCAAACTGTATCGCTCCCCAATTCACCCTGTCCAGTCCCCTCCTCCTCCTGTTTCGGTCAGAGGGTCCTTGGAGTATGAAGTCCAGGGTATCCTTGACTCCCGCCTTGTGAGAGACTCCATACAGTATCTTTAACACTGGAAGGGCTACGGCCCAGAGGAGAGGTCCTGGGTCCCCGCAAGGAACATCCATGCCAAGGCATTAATTAGGAGATTTCATCTCCTTCACCCTGACAAACCGGGTTTTGAGGGTCCGGAGGCCCCTCCTGGAGAGGGGGGTACTGTCACGTCGCCGTCAGACTCGGGGCCGGCTGTTCTGCCCTCAGCCACTAGGAGGCGACGGACTGTCACGCCACCCTCGGGCTCGGGGCCTGCTGTCCAGGCCTCGGCCACCAGGAGACGCCGGACTGACATGTCGTCGTCGATCTCGGGGCCTGCTGTTCCGCCCTCAACCACTAGGAGGCGCCATGGCTCACGCCCGAGTGAGGGCGGCAACAATGAAAGGGCTTTTGCGCAGGCGTCTACTGGACGCAGACTCCGCTCCTCTGTCAGTCATGAAGGGGCTGGTGCATCATCATCAGGTCTGGTCCTGGGGGCGGTCCTGATGACATCACCAGCCCGGGAGCCTGTGAGGGACGACCTGATCCCTCAAATACCTTGGGACTGGGCTTGCAAGCCGCCGGATATATTCTTGGTTCCCCTACGTGTTACTTGTGATTGCCTATCGTTAACTCCGACCTCAGCCTGAACTTCTGACTACTCTGTTGCCTGCCGTTTTTGTACCTTGCATTTCTCCCGATTACTGACGCTGACCTTGGCCTGGATTCCTGACCCCCTCTACTGCCTGACGATTTTGTATCTCCGCTACTCTCCCGGTTTTTGACCTCTGCCTGGACTCTGGACTCTGCCTCTGCCTGCCATTTCTGTACCTCCACTGCTCGCCTGATTTCCGACTCCATTTTTGGCTCCCTTCCTGCTTTTCTATTGCGACCGTTCTGCTCTGGCACTCTGCTCCTGTTCAGACAGCGCTTCCTGGGCTCTGCAGTAAATCCAGATCCCTGTATAGGGGTAAAGGGTGTCGGTGCTACTCGGGGCGCTGTCTGTCTGCAGCCCAGACTTGCAGACGGACGCGACAGATAGTCTCAGGTTGTCCGAGTTGCATCAGAGAGAGAGACGGGCACAAGGTCTGTGCCTCTATTGTGGTGATTCGTCACACTATGTCCGCTCCTGTCCCAAGAGACAGGGAAATGACTCCACCTAGGTCAGGTAAGAGAGGCCTTCCTAGGTGATGATGATCCCTTTCAACCACTTACGATTTCTGTGCTTTTGGTTTCAGGAGGGAGCCGTGGTTCCGAGGTGGCCTACGTGGATTCGGGCTCAGCGGGTAACTTCATTTGGCCGTAAGAGGTAGACAAATACCAAATTCCTGTAGTCACTCTATCTAACCCAATTCAGATTGCCACCGTGGATGGCAAACTGCTACAGGTGACTGTCACCTTGGTCACTGAAGAGGTGGAGTTGCAAGTTGGAGCCTTACATCGAGAGAAGATAGCCTTTTACGTTTTGCCTAAGCTCTCTCACGCCATTCTACTCGGCCTTCCATGGTTAAGGATTCATCAGCCTGTTCTCGACTGGTCTTCTGGGGAGATACTCCGCTGGGGGCACCCGTGCCAAGCTCGCTGTTTGACTCCTGTCTGCCTGGCGGCTGCTCCTCGGTCACCTCCAGACCTCCCGGGTCTTCCTCCAGCTTACAGCTCCTTCGCCGATGTTTTTGATAAGAAGGAAGTGGAGGTCCTCCTTCCACACCGGCCGTTTGACTGCCCAATTGAACTTGTTCCCGGTTCAACCCCTCCAAGTGGCAGAATCTACCCTCTGTTTCCCGCGCAGAGACCACCGCCATGTCCGAGAGAACCTCGCCAAAGGCTTTATACGGAAATCCTATTTGCCCGCGGGAGACGGGTTCTTCTTCATCAAAAAGGACGGAACTCTACGGCCATGCATTGACTATAGGGGGTTGAATGAGATTACCATCAAGAACAGGTACCCTCTTCCACTCATTCCGGGGCTGTTTGACCGTCTAAGGGTGGTTTCACATTAGCGCTTTTTAAGCACACGCACGGCCGGGGGTAGCTCCGCCCCCGAGCCGGCTCTCTGCCCGGCGTGCCCGCCCCTTGCTTGTAGCGCCGCCTCCTAGCGCACAGCGGCGCCTGCGATCGGCGCACCCTATCTTTAGCATAGGGTGCGCAGATCGTGCGCAGGCCGTGCGCTAGTTGCGCTTTGACCTGCGCTGCGCACTTTTGACGGTGCGCCGAGATGGCCATTAAGAGTACCTGGTCATGCCCTTTGGTCTTTGCAATGCTCCTGCAGTCTTTCAAGAATCCGTCAATGAGATTTTCCGGGATCTCTTGTACTCCTGTGTGGTCGTGTACTTAGACGACATCCTCGTCTTCTCGCCGGACCTCTCGTCCCACAGAAAGAGTGTCCGCCTGGTGCTTCAGCGTCTTCGGGAGAACCGCCTCTATGCGAAGATCGAGAAATGTCTCTTCGAACAGACCTCTCTGCCATTCCTGGGATACATTATCTCCGACGCTGGTCTAAGGATGGATCCCGAGAAGTTGTCTGCCATCCTCAAATGGCCTCGCCCCGTCGGATTGAAGGCGATACAACTATTCCTCGGGTTCGCCAACTATTACCGGCAATTTGTCTCCCACTTCTCCGTGATCACAAGACCCATTTCTGTGCTCACCCATAAAGGGTCTACTTCCAAGGATTGGTCTCCTGAGGCAGAGGAGGCCTTTCTAACCCTAAAACGGGCTTTCTCCACGGCTCCGGTCCTGCATCGCCCTGAGAGCGATCGACCTTTTGTACTCGAGGTGGACGCTTCCTCGACGGGTGCCGGGGCGGTACTGTCTCAGAGAACCGCCTCCGGTCGCCTGCACCTTTGTGGTTTCTTCTCGAAGGCCTTTTCTCCATCCGAGTGTAACTACTCGATCGGCGACCGGGAACTTTTGGCCATCAAGTTGGCCTCGGAGGAATGGTGCCACCTCCTGGAAGGAGATGTCCATCCTTTTGTCATCTTCTCGGACCACAAGAATCTGGCCTATCTCCAGTCTGCCCAGAGACTTAACCGTCGCCAGGCCAGATGGTCCCTATTTTTCGCCCGATTTGATTTCGAGCTCCGATTCCGTCCTGGTAACAAGAATTCCAAAGCCGACGCCCTGTCCAGGGTCTTCCAGCCACACGAATCCATGGAGGAACCTTCGCATATCATTGATCCCACTAGGATCATCACCGTGGCTCCAGTGAACTGGCTTACTCCCCTGTCTGGCAAGACGCTTGTGCCAGAGAATCTCAAGCAAAAGGTTCTTCTATGGGGGGCACTCCTCCAAACTGGCTGGCCATGCCGGAACTAAGAAGACCCTTGACCTTATCACACGTCACTACTGGTGGCCCACGCTTCGCCAAGATGTACTTGACTTTGTGGCTTCTCTTCCATCCTGTGCAAAAAACAAAGTGTCACGGAGACCTCCGTCCAGCTTGTTGCTTCCGTTGCCCGTCCCTACGGTTCTTTGGGAAAACATCACCATGGATTTCATCACCGACCTAAACTGCTCTGCGGGCTGCACAGTCATCCTGGTGGTGGTGGATCATTTTTCCAAGATGGCTCACTTCGTCCCTCTGCCCGGTCTTCCCTCAGCGCCGGAGCTGGCCAAAATCTTCATTCGTCAAATCTTCAGACTTCACGGACTACCTCGACGCATTGTGTCTGACCGAGGGGTTCAATTTACCTCCAAGTTCTGGCGTTCGCTTTGTAAGCTCATGAACATTTCCCTCGACTTCTCCTCGGCCTACCATCCACAGTCCAACGGACAGGTAGAGCGTACCAACCAGACGCTTACGGGATACTTATGTCACTTCTCCAACGCCCACCAGAATGATTGGGTCAACTTGCTCCCCTGGGCAGAGTTCGCCTATAACAACCATGCTGGTGAGTCTTCGGCCAAGTCTCCATTTTTCATTGTTTTTGGCAGACATCCTGGTGTTCCTCTCCCGATAACTCCTGCCTCCGAGGTACCCGCGGCCAACGCCTTGTCCTCGGAATTTTCTAAGATTTGGGCTGAGACCAACACATCACTCGAGATCCGCTGATCAGATGAAGAACTATGCAGACAAAAAGAGGTTGGATTCTCCTCTGTATCGTGTTGGCGATATGGTCATGGTCCGTTTGAAATTCTGGGACGTATTAACAAAGTCGCTTACAAATTGAGGTTGCTTGCTTCGCTCCGGATCCCGAACACCTTTCACGTCTCTCTCCTGAAGCCTGTGGTGCTGAATCGGTTCCATTCCTCGCTTGATCCTGGTCCTCAGCCGGTGGGTGCCAACTACGTTTTTGAAGTGCAGGACATTCTCGCTGTGAAAAGGGTTAGAGGTAGGACTTTCTTTCTTGTTGATTGGAAGGGCTTTGGTCCTGAGGAGAGATCCTGGGAGCCTCAGGAGAATATCAATGCTCCCCGTATCCTCAAGAGGTTTCTTGCTAACCTCCGGGGGGGGCGGCTTGGGGGGGGTACTGTTACACCGCTCCGTCATACTCACCCGGCCTCCGCTCCCACGCCGCAGCCTCTCTCCACCCGATGGCCGTGGCGGTCACCTGAGTCGGGCTCACGGCCGATGCCGTCCCTGCATGCTATGTGCATGCGCCATAGGCAGCAGCCGCGCCTCCTTCCTGCTTCTTATGCTCCGGCTGTGCCCTGACCCGGAAGCACCTTTGGACCAATGGCTGCCCAGACGGGGCCATATCAGGCCTATTCCCCCTGAGGGAGGCGCCTGATCGTTGTGTTTCCTAGCACTCTGGCCTTGCTTCATCGTGTGCACTCTGCTCCTGTAGTTCTGTTCTCGGCTGCTCCCCGCAGCAGCTTCTCAGCCCTGCTACCCGTGTTCCTTGATCTCTTCCGCAATTCTGTCTCCTGTGTTCCTGCCGTCCTACTCCAGTCCTGTCTCCAGTGTTCCTGCCATCCTACTCCAGTCCTGTCTACAGTGTTCCTGCCATCCTACTCCAGTCCTGTCTACAGTGTTCCTGCCGTCCTACTCCAGTCCTGTCTCCAGTGATCCTGCCGTCCTACTCCAGTCCTGCCTCCAGTGCTCCTGCCGTCCTACTCCAGTCCTGCCTTCAGTGTTCCTGCCATCTTACTCAAGGCTCTGTCTTACTCCAGTCCATCCTGAGCCGCCCCTCTCGGTACCGGCTACCGTGGTACTCAAACCCCTGGGCCTGCTCCTAACAGTCCCTGTATAGGGGTCGGTTCCACCTGGCAGCTCGCCCGGGGTCCTTCGGTGCCACGGTCCAGAGGGTCCACTCCCGGAGCTTCCTGCTCTAGACCACCCACGTTAACACATTCACTACTGCTTGTTTCTGAGAAAAAGACCATGGAGTCAAAATCGTCACTGCACCTGTAGATAAATTCTCAGAGTAGTGTAGTTTGCAAAATGGGGTCGCTTGAGGGAGTAGATTCTGCTCTTCTGGTGCTTAGGGGGCTCTGTATATGGAGTCTACAAGCTTTTTTGGGAAATTTGTGCTCCAGGAGTCAAATAGCGCTCCTTTGCTCCCGAGTCATGCTATGTGGCTAAGCAGTACAGTACAGCCACATATGGGGAGTTGCCAAGTTCAGTAGAATTTGGGTGACAATTTTTGGTGCCATTTTTACACATTTCCCTGTGTGAAAATGTAAAATTTGGGGCTAAAACAACAGTTTTGTCATAAAAATGTAAGTATTTTTTCTTTTCAGCCCAATGGTATAAAATTCTGTGCCACATCCAAGGTGTCAATGTGCTAACTTCAGCATTAGATGAATTAATTGAGAGGTGCAGTTTGTAAAATGGGGTTACTTATGGGGAGGGGGTGGTTTCGCTGTTCTGGCATCTCAGGGGCTCTGCCAATGTGACATGGCACATACAAACCATAACAGCAAAATCTGCACTATAATATGGCGCTCCTTGCCTTTTGAGCTTTCCACTGTGAATGAAAAGTATTTCCCAATAACATGTAGGGCATTAGCACAACATACTACTGAGGTCCACTTTTTCCTATTAGCCCTTATAAAAATTAAAAACCTGCAGTTTAAACAACATTTAGTGGTAAAAATGTAATTATTCGTTCTTCACCATCTAATGGTATAAAATTATGTGACACACCTATGGTTTTAATAAGCCCACTGTACCTGTAGATGAATTTATTGAGGAGTGTAGATTGAAAAATGTGGTCACCTGTGGGGTTTCCACTGGTTAGGCACATTACGGCTCTGCAAACGTGACATGGCGCCCCTTATCTTTTCCAGCCAATTTTGCACTCCAAAAGTCGAACGTTGCTCCCTCCCTTTTGAGCCCTGCCGTGAGCCACAACAGTAGTTTTCCATCACATGAGGCATCTGTGTGCTCAGGAGAAATTGCACAACAAATTGTATCATACATATCTCCTGTTACCCTTGTGAAAATGCAAAATTTGAAGCTAAAGCAATATTTCTATACGTGAAATATGATTTTTCATTTTCATGGCTCTTCTGGCTGAACATTCACACTGGTTTGCCTCTTTAACCTTTATTCTTGCTATGAAATGTTGTTCCTAATATTTCTTTAAGTACTTACCTGCATTTAAATCCTGAGTGTCTCCTGAATGTTTCCTGCGGGTTTTATACATACACTATGCGACTCGTCTCTTTACTTACCTAAATACAGATCTTTTAGCATATAACATTGATTTAAGTGACACTGTTCATATAATTTTGTATGCATAAATCCCATATGGGGTTGAATGTTGGTTATTGGGACACTGTTATATTAGGGTCTATTATTGTGTCAGACCTTGAGCATACAGGATGATCCACCTAAGACTGGTTGGCCAGTAAGACCCCATTAACCCCTTTACCCCCAAGGGTGGTTTGCACGTTCATGACCGGTCCAATTTTTACAATTCTGACCACTGTCCCTTTATGAGGTAATAACTCTGAAACGCTTCGATGGATCCTGGCGATTCTGAC
Source organism: Dendrobates tinctorius (assembly GCF_039654945.1). Taxonomy (NCBI): domain Eukaryota; kingdom Metazoa; phylum Chordata; class Amphibia; order Anura; family Dendrobatidae; genus Dendrobates; species Dendrobates tinctorius. The sequence continues at coordinate 16,518,165 of NW_027361716.1, forward strand.
AATGGTTTCTCGTGACATAATGTACTTCATGTCAGTGGTAAAATTTCATTCCTATAACCTGCGTTTATTTGTGAAAAAAACAGAAATTTGGAGAAAATTTCGCAATTTTCCAACTTTGAATTTTTATGCCCTTAAATCACAGAGATACGGCACACAAAAAACTTAATAAATAACATTTCCCAAATGTTTACTTTACATCAGCACAATTTTGGAACCAAAATTTTTTTTGTTAGGACGTTATAAGAGTTAAAAGTTAACCAGCGGTTATAATGCAACACCATTTTATTTTTACGAACCACATCACATTTGAAGTCACTTTGAGGGGTCTATATGAGAGAAAATCCCCAAAAATGATACCATTCTAAAAACTGCACCCATCAAGGTGCTCAAAACCACATTCAAGAAGTTTATTAACCCTTCAGGTGCTTCTCAAGAATTTTTTGAATTTTTAAAAAAAAATGAACATTTAACTTTTTTTCACAAAAAAATTACTTCAGGTCCAATTTTTTTTATTTTACCAAGGGCAACAGGAGAAATAGACTGCAAAAGTTATTGTGCAATTTGTCCTGAGTACGCTGATACCCGATATGTGGGGGGGGAACCAGCGCATGGCAGAGCTCAGAAGGGAAGGAGCGCCATTTGACTTTATCAATGCAAAATTGACTAGAATTCAGATCGGACGCCATGTCACGTTTGGAGAGCTTCTGATGTACCTAAACAGTGGAAACCCCCCACAAGTGACCCCATTTTTGAAACTAGACGCCCCAAGGAACTTATCTAGATATGTGGTGAGAACTTTGAACTCACAAGGGCTTCACAGAAGTTTATAATGTACAGCTGTACAATTAAAAAATTATATTTTTTCCACAAAAATGATCTTTTCACCCCCAATTTTTATTTTCCCAAGGGTAACAGGACCCCAAAAGTTATTGTGCAATTTGTCTTGAGTACGCTGATACCCCATATGTGGGTGTAAACGACTATTTGGGCGCATGGCAGAGCTCGGAAGGGAAGCACCGCCATTTGACTTTTTTGGCTGGAATTGAGATCGGACACCATGTCGCGTTTGGAAAGCCCCTGATGTACCAAAACAGTGGAAACCTCCCACAAATGACACCATTTTGGAAACTAGACCCCCCAAGGAACTTATCTATATGTGTGGTGAGAACTTTGAACCCCCAAGAGCTTCACAGAAGTTTATAACGTACAGCGGTACAATTAAAAAATGATATTTTTTCCACAAAAATGATCTTTTCACTCTCAATTTTTATTTTTCCAAGGGTAACAGGACCCCAAAAGTTATTATGCAATTTGTCCTGAGTACGCTGATACTCCATATGTGGGGGTAAGCCACTATTTGAGCGCATGGCAGAGCTCGGAAGGGAAGCAGCGCCATTTGACTTTTTTGGCTGGAATTGGGATTGGACGCCATGCCGCGTTTAGACAGCACCTGATGTGCCTAAACAGTGGAAACCCCCCACAAATGACACCATTTTGGAAACTAGACCCCCTTGTGAACTTATCTAGATGTGTGGTGAGCACTTTGAACCCCCCAGTGCTTCATAGAAGCTTATAACGCCCAGGCATGAAAATAAAAAAATCATATTTTTTCCACAAACATGATCATTTAGTCCCCAATTTTTTTATTTTTCCAAGGGTAACAGGAGAAATTGGACCCCAAAAGTTGTTGTCCAATTTGTCCTGAGTACCCTGATACCCCATATGTGGGAGAAAACTGTATGAGCACACGTCGGGGCTCGGAAGGGAAGTAGTGACGTTTTGGAATGCAGACTTTGATGGAATGGTCTGCTGGTGTCATGTTGCCTTTGGAGAGCCCCGATGTACCTAAACAGTGGAAAACCCCAAAAGTGACCCAATTTTGGAAACTACACCACCTAAGGAACTTATCTAGATGTGTGTTGAGCACTTTGAACCCTCAAGTGCTTCACAGAAGTTTATAACGCCCGGGCGTGTAAATAAAAAAATCATATTTTTTCCACAAACATGATCATTTAGTCCCCAATTTTTTTATTTTCCCAAGGGTAACAGGAGAAATTGGACCCCAACAGTTGTTGTCCAATTTGTCCTGAGTCTGCTGATACCCCATATGTGGGAGAAAACTACTGTATGGGCACACGTCAGGGCTCGGAAGGGAAGTAGTGACGTTTTGGAATGCAGACTTTGATGGAATTGTGTGCGGGTGTCATGTCGCGTTTGGAGAGTCTCTGATGTGCCTAAACTGTGGAAACTCCCCGCAAGTGACCCCATTTTGTAAATTAGACCCCCCCGGAACTTATCTAGATGTGTGGTGAGCACTTTGAACCCCCAAGTGCTTCACAGAAGTTTATAACGTCCGGGCGTGAAGATAAAAAATCATATTTTTTTCCACAAAAATAATATTTTTGCCCCCAATATTTTATTTACCTAAGGGTAACAGGAGAAATTGGACCTCAAAAGTTGTTTTGCAATTTGTCCTGAGTATGCTGATACCCTATATGTGAGGGTAAACCACTGTTTGGGCGCATGGCGGAGGTTGGAAGGGAAGGAGCACCATTTGACTTTTTCAATGCAGAATTGGCTGGAATTGAGATCAGACGCCATGTTGCGTTTGGAGAGCACCTGATGTGCCCAAACAGTGGAAACCCCCCAATTCTAACTCCAACCCTAACCCCAACACACCCCTAACCCTAATCTCAGCCCTAGCCCTAACCCTAACCCTAGCCCTAATGGGAAAATGGAAATAAATACATTTTTTTTAATTTTATCATTTTTCCTTAACTAAGGGGTGATAACGGGGGGTTTGATTTACTATTCATGGCGGGTTTTTATTTTTGGCAGCTGTCGCACGCTAAAAGACGCTTTTTATTGTAAAAATAGTTTTTGCATCACCATATTTTGAGACCTATAATTTTTCCGTATTTTGACCCACAGAGTAATTTGAGGTCTTATTTTTTGTGGGACGAGTTGTTGTTTTTATTGGTACCATTTTCGGGTGCATGACATTTTTTAATCGCTTTTTATTCCGATTTTTGGGAAACAGAATGAACAAAAACCAGCGTTTCATGAATTTCTTTTGGGGGGTGCGTTTACACCGTTCCGCGTGCGGTAAAATTGATAAAGCGGTTTTATTCTTCGCGTCAGTACGGTTACAGCATTACCTCATTTATGTCTTTTTTTATGTTTTGGCGCTTTTATGCAATGAAAACAATTTTATATAAAAAATAATTATTTTTGCATCGCTTTATTCTGCGAGCTGTAACTTTTTAATTTTTTTGCTGATGATGCTGTATGGTGGCTCATTTTTTGCGGGACAAAATGATGTTTTCAGCGGTACCATGGATATTTATATGCGTCTTTTTGATCATGCGTCATTGCACTTTTTTTTCGGCGGTATGATAATAAATCATTATTTTTTGCTTCGTTTTTTATTTTTATCTTTTAAGGGATTCGCTAAAGGGGTTAACTAATGGGACAGTTTTATAGGGCGGGTCGTTACGGACACGGCGATACCAAATATGTGTACTTTTATTGTTTTGTTTTTTTATTTCCAAAAAATGAATTTATTAGGGAATATTTTTTTTTTTTTAATTTATTTAGCGATTTTTTTAAAATTATTTTTACACCTTTTTTTAACTTTATTAGGTTGTTCCAAGGGGGACATCACTGTCCTGTGACAGATCGCTGATCTGTCACATCACAGATCACTGTGACAGATCAGCGATCTGTCACAGGCATAGATGCAGACTTCCTCATGCCTGCGCTTTGCAGGCACTGAGTAAGCCAGCTCCCTGCAGGCCCCCGAAGGTCCCCGTCGCCATCTTGGATTCGGGGACCTGCAGGGATGGAGCCCCCCGCAGCAGCGCTGCACATTACGCTGCTGTGGGGGGCTCAGGGAAGCACGGAGGTAGCCCCCTCCCTGCCGATGCTTACCTTTAACCCCCGGTACACCGCGATCGTGTTTGATCGTGGTGTGCAAGGGGTTAATGTGTCGGGGCGGTCCGTGACCGCCCCTGACACATAGTGCCAGGTGTCAGCTGTGATAATCAGCTGACACCCGGCCGCGATCAGCTGCGCTCCCCCTGTGAGCGCAGCTGATCGCGCTAGACGTACTATCCCGTCCATGGCCATAGGGGCCCGGGTCCCATGGACGGGATAGTACGTCTGATGTCAGAAAGGGGTTAAAAGGACAGGTAAAAGTAAATGAGGATTATACATGTGCAAGATGCCCAAATGAAGTAGTTTTGGGCGAGCTTCTTGTCCCCAATCACTTTGGCATCCTACAGACAACTTGTGTCCCTGTCCCGGTGTGGCACTGGGTGTGAAGTGCATCACACTTACTTCAGGGTTGCAGGCCTCTTCTGACTCCAGGAATCACTCTCCTGAAACCAGGGTAGCAATCAATCCTGGAGACATGAGGTTCATAAAACCAACCAAACTTTTACTTGGTGAATCTCAGTTTTTAAAGTATTTACAGGCAGTTATAGAGGATAAGGCCCAACGGGTTGTCATCTTTCACACAGTCACAGGACACAACTTCAGCTCTGGTTCACGGTATAGGTAGAACATCCCTTTTACTAACTCTTCTAGTCCTAGGGAATCTTCTCCTTTTCTAGCAGTATACCTGTATTCCTTCTCACTTTGCCTCTAAAGGTTTGAGTCCAGTTTCTCCTGCAGCTTCGCAGAAGAAGTGAACCTCCGGGCTCCAAAGTCTATTTCAAGGTTCCCAGGCAGGCAAAAGAGACTTGTGTGGAGAGGGTCTCTGGCAATCCACTGCCTCGAGGTTCTGGGATGACGCTAAATGGTTGCTAGTAAGCTTCCAAACAGGCAGATCTCTTCAGCGACGCAGCTACGATCCAGCGATCAAACACAGCGATGAGCGCTGGCCAGCGGGACGCTGACGATGAAAAAATGTCCCACGATATTCCTGCACGATCAGCGATATCCAGCAGAGGAGCCGGTCGCTGCTGTGTGTCACATGTAGCAACATTGCAGGCGAGATCACTGTTGCGTCACAAAATCAGTGATGCATTGGCGATCTCGCTATTGATCTTGTTATGTGTGAAGTACCCTTAACTCTCAGTTCCTCCTCCCAGACTGTTAACCCTGTCTAAGCTAACTGCAGCCCCAGGGCGTGTTACCCATTTATAACATACATGAACATCAAATACTTTGAACCCTTTAGAGTGTTAGAGAGCAGACCATCAACTCCCACCACTCCTACACATGAGCAATACATTTCTATGCTGTTTGAGCAACTCTTCAACTCACACTTGCTCTTTGTTAATATTCTTCTCTGTATATGTTTTTAGCAATTTGTTTGCAAGAGCAGAAGCTTAAGCTTTATATCTGCTTTGCCCTTATCTCTGTGTCCCCCAATGGTCTACTGACATAACCAATGTAGCATGCCCTATACAGTTAAAGCAGCCTTCACATATTTGTCTGAGTGGAAGAGACACTGTTTTACAGTTGTCAAATTATTTATGAAGGTTTAAGAGGAGTAATAATAATTAGGCATCATAAACATTTTCCAGAATTGTTACTTTATTAGGACTTGAAGTATTTACTAAAACAGACATGACACAGGAGCTGCTAGTTGTTTTTTAACCAACCCCTTCATCCCCCAGCCTATTTTCACCTTCCTGACCAGGCCAATTTTTTTCATTCTGACCATCATCAATTTATGTCATAATAACTCTGATACACTTCAATGGATCCCAGTGATTTGGAGAATTTTTTTGTGACAAGTTGTACTTTATGTTAGTTAGTGGTAACTTTGGTTGATGTCATTTGTGTTTATTTGTGAAAATATAAAATATTTGACAAAAAAAGTGAAAACTTTGCAAGGAATTTTTGAAAGGAAAAATGTTATATTTTAATTTTTTTTCACAAAAATATTGCTTTAGCCCCGAATTTTACGTTTTCACAAGGGTAACAGGAGAAAACCTACCATACAATTTGTTGTGCAATTTTTCCTGAGTACACCGATACCCAATATGTTGTGCAAATCTACTGTTTGGGCATGGCGGGACTCAGAAGGAAAAGCGCACCATTAGACTTTTGGAGTGCAAAATTGACTGGAATCAAGAGCAGACACAATGTTGCGTTTAGAGACCTAAAATTAGACAGAACAATGTAAGGCTCTCTAAAATAACTATAAATACTCCACAAAATAAAGAGCGAAACAGCCAAAATTGATAAAAAATAAAACTTTATTGAAAACACATAATACAGAATATGAAGAAAAGGTTAAAAAGATATGTTAAAACAGAGGTGGACTCCACTCTGTGTGCCTACACAAATAACTTGATTGCTATCAATCCAAGTATATATACAGTATATAACAACATGCTATATTCTATAGTAGAATCCAAAACATAAAAGTAAAACATACATGGTGAAATATATCTCAAGACAATACCATCAGATAACGGGATCAATAGATGCAGCCAAAAATGCCTCAAAAACCATACCCTATAAATTAAAGCATACAGGGAGGAAACAAGGTGAGACAAAGGAAATGAAACCAGAGTGAATTCAGTGGAGATGACTTTGGAGGCAATATCTTGGCACTAGAGTTTAATTCTAACCGACACAAAATACGGTCCGTAGTTTACAGGCGTAATACGGATGAATGACCCCTAAATAGTGCTCCATATGTCATCCGTAAGCAAGGTGTGGTCGCGTATTTTGCGCATGTCAGCATCCGTATGTAATCCGTATGGCATCCGTATGCAATCCGTATGGCGAGATTTTCTTGCCGCCTTGCAAAATGGACAAATAATGGAGCCCTATGACAGGGTTTCGAACAGAAACGAAATAATAGATATAGACACATAGAATGCATATATATATATATATATATATACATACATGTCATTGTGACAAACACATATATATATATATATATATTCATACTTCACAGAGTTCTTCATAGCAGAATAGCCACTAATTAAATTGCCGGCTTCTATCAAATCCTTGGCACGGACCGTAGAATACGCCAGAGAAATAAACAGCTGTTGGGAGCAAACCCATAGAGAATCATTTGTCCGTGTGTAATGCGTGCTTTTAGCGCCTCTCACTCGTCCGTATTCCTCGCTAGTGTGACCCCGGCCTTAGTAGTTGATTCACAGATAACTAATAAGACCTGATTAATGATATGTCTGGTTATGGTTACAATGATGACAGCAAAGCTTAAGATGCAATTAAGGGTTCGCTTACACTAGTGTATAAATCGGACGAGTGCAATGAGAGAAAAATAGGTATTGCACACAGAACAATGTTATTCAATGAGGCAGTGCAGATCTGCGTGTTTTTTCTCAGCTGTTTTCTGCAATTCAAAATCTGATGGATGTGAGAAAAAAAATACGGACCATCAGTATGGCATCCGATTTTTATGGAAACATTACAATTTTGTAGCATAGTAAACTGCAAATGGTCCTCTGAAAGATAAATAGCTGCTGAGTAGTGATGAGCGAGTAAACTCGTTGCTCTGGTGTCCTTCGAGTATATTGGCGAGCTCAGAGATTTAGTTTTCATCGCCTCAGCTGCATGATTTGCGACTGCTAGACAGCTTGAATACATGTGAGGAATGCCTGTTTGTTAGGGAATTCCCACAATGTACTCAGGCTGTCTAAAAGTCGCAAATCATGCAGCTGAGATGACGAAAACTAACTCTCCGAGCACGCCAAAATACTCGGGGATACCCAAGTAACGATGCTACTCGCCCATCACTGTGCTGAGTAAAAAAGGGATTGCAAAAGGACAGGACACGAATGACAAGTGAGAAAAAAATCGTCCCACTCTTCTGGGACGAATTTTCGTTTGGAGGTAATGTTATCTTGGGGTATTAACCCCTATCTGGGTGGGCGCTACATATGTCCCCCAGTGGGAGGGATAAGAGGTCTCTCTGATATAATGCATGCTCATTGGTAATATTCCTTGTTCCTATGGCAGCAGCACATAATGGTCCTACTGGCATTGTAGCCGTATAATTTATAGGAGCATATATTTAGATACTGTTCTATATTGACACATGTCTGTTTAGTATAGTGATCTTTTTGTATATGCCGTTGTGAGCTGTTTAAGTGTTCCATTGTTGTTCACCTTTATGTGGACCACATTTGCTAACTGTTTTTGTGAGCACATTTAATACATTATTTGCCTCCATAAATCTCATTCAATATATATTTGAACATCTTGGTAAAGGTTTTCTTTGGCCGTGGCTAGTAGAGTTGAGCGAAACGGGTCGGTCATATTCAAAAGTCGGCGACTTTCGCTGAAGTCGGGTTTCATGAAACAAAACCTGATCATAGCGTGAGGTCGGCCACGAGGTCGGTGACCAGAGCGCCAAAGTCGCGTTTCAAAAGATGATTCCAGCGCCCTTTTTCAGCCAATGATGGAGTACGCACACTTTGGGCAACGTGATGACATAGTCATCGGTCACCACTAGAGTTGAGCGAAACGGGTCGAAAAAATTCAAAAGTCGCCGACTTTTGGCAAAGTCGGGTTTCATGAAACGAAACCCGACCCTAGGATGAGGTCGGCCACGAGGTCGGCGACTTACGCGCCAAAGTCGCGTTTCAAAAGTTTGTTTTGTGCTCTTTTTCAGCCAATCAGGATCCACGGACACTGTGGGCAACGTGATGACATAGGCACGGGTCACCACCATCTTTCAGAAGGGCATGCAAGTGATTGGCTTGCTTTGGTGGGCGTCACAGGGGGTATAAAAGGGCGTGCACGCCGACCGCCATCTTACTTCTGCCGATCTTAGTATAGGGAGAGGTTGCTGCTGATTCTGTAGGGAGAGCGTTAGGCAGGGAAGAAGACAAAAAAACTGCTTCTGCTGCTAACGATTTGGCCTGCACAACACACCAGTCACTGTGTGTGCAGTGCAAGGGGAGGCTATATAGTGGTGTATCAGTGGTGTTGGTTGTTGGGCTGCCTTTTAAGGCTTCCTGACAGGCTGGCATTGCTGTTTACCCACTGCTCCGCAAACTGCTTTTTTAAAAGCAATCTCAATTTTTTTTTTTTGTCCTGCTGAGAAGAAAAAAAAACTGCTTCTGCTGCTAGCAATTTGGCCTGCACAACACACCAGTCACTGTGTGTGCAGTGCAAGGGGAGGCTATATAGTGGTGTATCAGTGGTGTTGGTTGTTGGGCTGCCTTCTAAGGCTTCCTGACAGGCTGGCATTGCTGTTTACCCACTGCTCCGCAAACTGCTTTTTTAAAAGCAATCCAATCTCCCTTATCCTCTAGTCACTTTTGTCACAGCAGTGCCATCGAGCCTGTCACATAGCGCTCAGATATTCATTGGGCCTCACACAATCCAAAAGTGTCCAGTGTCCAAAAGTGTGTGCAGAGATTCAAAATCTCCCTTATCCTCTAGTCACTTTTGTCACAGCAGTGCCATCGAGCCTGTCACATAGCGCTCAGATATCAGTGGGCCTCACACAATCCAAAAGTGTCCAGTGTCCAAAAGTGTGTGCAGAATTTCAAAATCTCCCTTATCCTCTAGTCACTTTTGTCACAGCTGTGCCATCGAGCCTGTCACATAGCGCTCAGATATCAGTGGGCCTCACACAATCCAAAAGTGTCCAGTGTCCAAAAGTGTGTGCAGATATTCAAAATCTCCCTTATCCTCTAGTCACTTTTGTCACAGCAGTGCCATCGAGCCTGTCACATAGCGCTCAGATATCAGTGGGCCTCACACAATCCAAAAGTGTCCAGTGTCCAAAAGTGTGTGCAGAAATTCAAAATCTCCCTTAGCCTCTAGTCACTTTTGTCACAGCTGTGCCATCGAGCCTGTCACATAGCGCTCAGATATCAGTGGGCCTCACACAATCCAAAAGTGTCCAGTGTCCAAAAGTGTGTGAAGATATTCAAAATCTCCCTTATCCTCTAGTCACTTTTGTCACAGCAGTGCCATCGAGCCTGTCACATAGCGCTCAGATATCAGTGGGCCTCACACAATCCAAAAGTGTCCACTGTCCACAAGTGTGTGCAGAAATTCAAAATCTCCCCTGCCCTATAGACACCTTGTACCTTGTTTTACATTACTATATAGTTTGTTGGATTTTGTCTACATTTCTACCAAAAATGAGGAAGGCTGGTGGAAGAGGCCGTGGAATTGGGCGGGGGTTGGCAGCTGGTAATGATGGTGTTGGTGGTGGATCTGATGGTAGTGGCAAGAGCAAAATAGGACCAAATGCAGGAGGTGCTGACCCTGCGTCATCGTCTGGCTACATAAGGCCTCGAAGGCTTAGTTTTCTAGGAGTTGGCAAACCGCTTTTAAAGCCAGAGCATCAGGAAAAAGTTTTGTCTTACATTGCTGACTCAGCCTCCAGCTCTATCGCCTCCTCTTCTTCAGTTGTAAAAAGTAAAAGCACTGAGTCGTCATTGGAGGCTCATGTTCATGAACCACACCTTTCCTTGTGTCCTTCACCCCAACCAGGATTGAAGGATGACGCAGGCCATAGTACTGATTACTCCATGGAGCTGTTTTCACATACCATGCCTGGATTATCAAGTCAAATGGTGAATTACCCAGGCCAAGATGAATCTGACATGGAGTGCACTGATGCACAGCCGCTGATGGATGATTCTGCTGGTACATTCACTCAGAGCACTACATTGTCCTCGCAGTGTACAGAGCCAGATTCTGACCCTGATGAGACTCAGGTGCCCCTTCCCGCACACTATACCACCATACACGGTGACACAGAGGAAGGTGCACATGACATAGAAGAGGAGGTGATGGATGACCCAGTTGTTGACCCAGATTGGCATCCATTGGGGGAAGAGGGTGCTGCTTCCAATAGCTCAGATGAGGAGCATCCACAGCAGACATCGACATCGCAACAGCTGTTATCTGGCAGGCCCGGAGCACTCCAAAGACAGGTTCCAAACATCAAAAGAGTTGCTGGACAGCTTGTCCAGAGGGTCAAAAGATCACAGCGTGCTAGGCCGCAAAATGTCTGCCAAAGTAGGAAGAGTGCAGTGTGGCACTTTTTTGAACAAAATCCTCATGATCAGGCCAAGGTTATCTGTAAGAAGTGCGCAAAGACCTTTAGCCGAGGGAAAAATCTGAAAAATTTGAATACCAGTTGCATGCTTAGACATTTAACCAGCATGCACTTGCAAGCGTGGACACAACACCAAACCTCAAGTGCCACATGTGCAACTGATCACAACGAAGGTAGTCAGCAACGCTACATTGTTTCCCCCACTGTAAGCCCACCGGTTAGCACAGCAGCAAATGTTGAGGTGTCGTTGCAAGACCACAGCAGTCAGGGAATCCCACTGTTATATCAACGAAAGACTGATTCTAGGCCATCAGAAAGAACACCAACTCCATCACCATCATCAACCCTCTCTCAGTCCGCCCTGTCCACCGCTACTTCCACCATATGCAGCTCTCAAGTCCAGCTCACCCTCCCAGACACTATGAGTAGGTCAAGAAAGTACTCAGTCTCTCATCCGCGTACACTGGGTTTGAACGCCCACATTGCCAAACTAATCTCTTTTGAGATGATGCCCTTTCGGTTGGTGGAAAGCACAGCTTTCCGCGAACTCATGGCCTATGCAGTACCACGCTATGACCTACCCAGTTGCCACTTCTTCTCTCGCAAAGCCATCCCAGCCCTCCACCATCATGTGAAAGACCGCGTTGTCCATGCACTCAAGCAGTCAGTGAGCGGAAAGGTGCACCTCACAACTGATGCATGGTCCAGTCGGCATGGCCAGGGCCGTTACGTGTCCATCACTGCCCAATGGGTTAATGTGGTGGATGCAGGGTCCACAGGGGACAGCGGTGGTGGGACAGTGCTGCCTAGCCCACTGTATAGGAAACAGTTGGCTGTAGGCGTTCGACCCTCCTCCTCCTCCACCTCCTCCAGAAGCGAAAGCTCATCCACAGAGAGCAGTCGTACGAGCACTCCATCTGCAGCTGCCACTGTTGCACACGATGTGTCCCCCTATCGAGCAGCTAGTGGAAAGCGTCAGCAGGCTGTGTTGAAGATGATGTGTTTGGGCGACAGACACACCGCCGAGGTGCTGGCCGAGTACTTGAAGCGACAAACTGAGTCATGGCTGGGCAGTGTACATCTTGAGTCAGGCAAGGTAGTTAGTGATAACAGCCGTAATTTTGTGGCAGCCATAGCCCTTTCAAAACTCAGCCACATACCTTGCTTGGCTCACACCTTGAACCTGGTGGTGCAGTGCTTCCTCAAAAATTATCCGGAGTTAACAGCCCTGCTCCAGAAGGTGCGAAGACTGTGCGCGCACATCCGCCGGTCGCCTGTACACTCCGTTCGTATGCAGAAGCTGCAGCGATTGCTCCACCTTCCCAACCACCGCCTCATTATCGACATTGCAACAAGGTGGAACTCCACCCTGCACATGGTGGAGCGGCTGTGCGAGCAGAGGCAGGCCATAATGCATTTGTGGGAGGATACACGGCCAGGCACTTTGAGAGCAGACATGGAGTTGACAGGTGTGCAGTGGTCGAAGCTGAAAGACCTTTGTAAAGTCCTTCAGTGTTTTGAGGAATGCACACGGCTGGTAAGCGCAGACGACGCCATCCTAAGCATGAGCATCCCACTTATGCGTCTGCTCATGCAAACTTTGACGCACCTTAAGGAGCAGGCGTCTGCAGCCAATGTTGATGAGGAGGAGGAGGGAATCCTTGATGACATTCAGCCATTGTCTGCTCAGGGACCTCTCCTGGACGAGGTGGAGGAAGAAGAGGAGGAGGATGATGGGGATGATTACTTAGGGGAGGAGGATGCATCTCGTGGGGCAAGTGAAAATGTTGGCGTGGCAAGGTCTGGTACAGGGTTTGTGCGTGACTGGAGGGATGTGGATTTGCCAGAAAGTGCTCCTCCACCCAGCACTCGCAGTGCATCATTGACACCGGGAACATTGGCCCACATGTCAGATTATGCCTTGCGGATCCTAAAAAGGGACCCCCGCATTGCCAAAATGATGAACGATGACGACTACTGGTTGGCCAGCATCCTGGATCCACGCTATAAAGGCAAATTACAAAACATCATGCCACAGGAGAACCTTGACCTAATATTGGCTAATAAACAAGCAACTCTGGTAAATCGGTTGCTTGAGGCATTCCCAGCACACAGGAGCGGTGATGGTTCTCACACGAGCCGTACGGGCCGGGGGCAGCTTGGCAGAGGTGTTCGTGGTGCACACAGCAGAAGTGGCGTTGGAGACAGGGGTTTCATGACAATGTTGTGGACTGATTTTTCAAATACCGCTCACACAACTGGTAATACTGCATCGATGGAAAGTGACAGGAGACAGCAGTTGTCAACTATGGTAACAAACTACTTTTCCTCCCATATCGATGTTCTCCCACACAGGTCATTCCCCTTTGACTATTGGGCCGCTAAACTGGACACCTGGCCTGAATTGGCCCAATATGCCTTACAGGAGCTCGCTTGCCCAGCTGCAAGTGTGCTATCGGAAAGAGTCTTCAGTGCAGCTGGATCAATCCTGACAGAAAAAAGGACCCGTCTGTCAACCCAAAATGTGGATGATCTAACCTTCATTAAAATGAACCACGCATGGGTTTCCAAGGATTTTGTCCCACCTTCCCCTGATGACACATAGGGTGACAGAAAAATGGCTTGCTTTGGTCCACCTCTTCCTGGTACTTCACCTATTTCGCCTTTTGCATCAGCTGAATGTCCAACATCAACATATGCCACTTTCTAAAACTCCCTAACTGTGCTGCCTCCCCCCCATGGCCGAGGTCACCACCTACCGCACGACACCGTGCGAGTGCCATTGCCCTGGACAGGTGGGTAGGCCGACTCTTGGGCGCGGGCACTGGCACAGGGTCCCTCATAGTGCAATCAAGTGTCTCTGACGGTGGTGGTGCACACCCGCCGTCAGACACACCGCTGTACTATGAGGGGCCCAGTGCCAGTACCGACGCCCACGAGTGGGCCCCCCTTGCTTGGGCAGGGCCCCAGCATTTGCATTTACCTCTCCCTGCTCCTCCGCTGTGTAGTCTGGGCCGTCAAATCCATACTGTGCCTGACACCGTCTGAGCCTGCCTCCTGAGACATATATTTTGAATGTGTACGCTATCCATACATGTTATCCAGGGATACGGTACCCTTTCTAACCTTTGTGCAATCACGTGCAATCCATACTGGGCCTAACACCGTCTGAGCCTGCCTCCTGAGACATATATTTTGAATGTGTACGCTATCCATACATGTTATCCAGGGATACGGTACCCTTTCTAACCTTTGTGCAATCACGTGCAATCCATACTGGGCCTAACACCGTCTGAGCCTGCCTCATGCTGTATAGACATATATTTTGAATGTGTACGCTATCCATACATGTTATCCAGGGATACGGTACCCTTTCTAACCTTTGTGCAATCACGTGCAATCCATACTGGGCCTAACACCGTCTGAGCCTGCCTCATGCTGTATAGACATATATTTTGAATGTGTACGCTATCCATACATGTTATCCGGGGATACGGTACCCTTTCTAACCTTTGTGCAATCACGTGCAATCCATACTGGGCCTAACACCGTCTGAGCCTGCCTCATGCTGTATAGACATATATTTTGAATGTGTACGCTATCCATACATGTTATCCAGGAATACGGTACCCTTTCTAACCTTTGTGCAATCACGTGCAATCCATACTGGGCCTAACACCGTCTGAGCCTGCCTCATGCTGTATAGACATATATTTTGAATGTGTACGCTATCCATACATGTTATCCAGGGATGCGGTACCCTTTCTAACCTTTGTGCAATCACGTGCAATCCATACTGGGCCTAACACCGTCTGAGCCTGCCTCATGCTGTATAGACATATATTTTGAATGTGTACGCTATCCATACATGTTATCTGGGGATACGGTACCCTTTCTCACCTTTGTGCAATCACGTGTAATCCATACTGGGCGTGAGAACGGCTGGCGAGCTGTTAAGCAAGCTACAGCACCTGTCCAGACAAGTACAGGGATTCCCTAGCGAGGAGACTTATTTGATTGTTTTCAATGTTGGGACAGCAATTTTTGGGGAGCACTATACTCTGGAGAATGATAGATGGGGCCCACCATACACTGGAACATTCCAAAGGTGGACATCAGACACTGGAGCAGCATTTACAGGGCCCATTATACACTAGAGCATTAGAAATGGGGCCCATTATGTTTGGAGCATTATTTGGGCCCATAAGACAGTGGAGCTTCATCCATGGGGACCAACATATACTGTAGCATTATGTGGAGCTCATCATATACTGTTTCAAACATTATATGGGACCAATGATTCTGTATGGAGAAATAGATGGGCCTCGTCATGAGATGTAAAAAGTGAGGTATTTTTCATTGTACTATACCGCTATTTCTCTGCCGTATCGGAGCATGATGAGTTGTGGTATGTGTTAAAGGGGCGCTCTTTCGCCCAGGGCACATGAAAACCTGGAGACAGCCCTCCCCCCCCCACAGTTTGTAGCCAAATAACCCCCATTTTTCAGTGCGTAACTTGTATTATGAAGTTAATTAAGGTTGACAAGCTTAAGAAAGAAGAATTGATGCTTTTGGCATTCAAATGGGCACTGTAGGTGTGTTTCCTGTCCTCCTCTCACTGCCGACTTTTATTCCCCATTGACTTACATTGGGTTTCGTGTTTCGGGACGACCCCGACTTTTCCGTATAATTGGACGATCTTGCTCGACCCAACTTTTGGAAAAGTCGGGTTTCACGAAACGAAACGCGACCCTAAAAAAACAAAAGTCGCTCAACTCTAGTCACCACCATCTTTGAGAAGGGCATGCAAGTGATTGGCTGGCTTTGTGTGGCATCACAGGGGCTACAAAAGGGCGTGCACGCCAACCACCATCTTACTTCTGCCGATCTTAGAATTAGGGAGAGGTTGCTGCTGCTGATTCAGAATAAGGGAGAGCGTTAGGCAGGGAAGAAGAACCAAAAAACTGCTTCTGCTGTTAGCGATTTCCACTTACAACACAACACTTTGTGTGCAGTGACAGGAGAGGCTCTATTTTTGTGCATCAGCTCTGTTGGTTATTAGGCTGCCTTATAAGGCTCCCTGATAGCTGCATTGCTGTTTGCACACTGCTGTGCAAACTGCTTTTTTAAAAGCAAAAATACTTTTCTTCCTCTTCTGCACAGTTACCAAGCGTTCATTTTTCCACCCTTTTGTGTGGGCAGCAGTCCTGCTTATTAGGCTGCCTGCGTCCATACTTGGACTGAGAGCATCATTGTCAGCGTCCTCAAATATCTAGTGAGATCCAAATTCTCACCAATCCTTGTCATACACCATCCAATTTCAGCCTGTTACATTGAGGTGTAATCTCTACTGGGCCTGAGACAATAGTTCAGCTAGTTTGGCCACGCCCAGCCACACCCATTTCACAACTAGTCACACCCATGCCCACACCTAATCGCACCCATTTAGCACTGCTGATCACACTGACTGGCACTAAGGAAGAGAGAAAACAGAGAGAGAGAGAAAAAAGAAAACAGAGAGAGCGAGAAAGAAAGGGGAAAGAAAGAAAGAACAGTGAGAGACAAAGAAAGAGCAGAGAGAGAAAGAAAGAGGGGAAAGAAAGAAAGAACAGAGAGAGACAGAGAAAGCACAGAGAGAGAATGAAAGAAGTAAAGAAAGAAAGAACAGAGAGAAAGAGAGGAAAGAAAAAGAAAGAAAGAGGGGAAGAAAGAACAGAGAGAGAAAAAAGAAAGATTAGAGAGAGAAAGAAAGAACAGAGAGAGAGAAAGAAAATGAGGGAAAGACAGAACAGAGAATGAAAGAACAGAGAAAGAAAGAAAAAGAGAGAAAGAAATAAAGAAAGATTCTACAAAGATACTATAGCAGCCCGGCTCCCATTGTAGTGAGATTCAAATTCTCAGCAATCCTATAGACATCCTCCACCTTGTCATACACCATCCAATTTCAGCCTGTTACATTGGGGTGTAATCTCTCCTGGGCCTGAGACAATAGTTCTGCGTCCTCAAATCTATAGTGAGATTCAAATTCTCGCCAATCCTATAGCCACCCTCCACCTTGTCATACACCATCCAATTTCAGCCTGTTACATTCAGGTGTAATCTCTCCTTGGCCTGAGACAATAGTTCTGCGTCCTCAAATCTATAGTGAGATTCAAATTCTCACCAATCCTGTAGATACCCTCCACCTTGTCATACACCATCCAATTTCAGCCTGTTACATTGAGGTGTAATCTCTCTTGGGCCTGAGATAATAGTTCTGCATCCTCAAATCTATAGTGAGATTCAAATTCTCAACAATCCTATAGACACCCTCCACCTTGTCATACACCATCTACTTTCAGCCTGTTACATGAGGTGTAATCTCTCCTGGGCCTGAGACAATAGTTCTGTGTCCTCAAATCTATAGTGAGATTCAAATTCTCACCAGTCCTATAGACATCCTCCACCTTGTCATACACCATCCAATTTCAGCCTGTTACATTGAGGTGTAATCTCTACTGGGCCTGAGACAATAGTTCAGTGGGTCGCCCTCCCAGGGCTGTGGGGGCACTCGGTACCGGGCCGGTATCAGTGGGATGTGTCAGTGTAGATATGGAGACACTTAGATGGTGTAGTGTCCGGCGCAGGGGATGTAGCAGTGCCAGGCGGACTGACACAGGAAGGAATGGAGGACGCCAGGGTATGTAGTTCCAAAGCTTTACTCACAGTCTGTAGTGCTCGCTTCTTTGCCGTGTCCTCCAGGTCAGGGACTCAGTCAACCTCCAGGCAAGATGGAATGCTCCCTTCCACACTCTGCCAACTTATGTGCCTTTCCTGAACGTCTCCTCTATAGCGCCTTAGATGTGAAGATCTCCTAGTACTGTGTTACACTGGAGTTCCTCCTGACAGATGTTCCCAAGAACTCTACTTGCATGGCAGACAGCTGTAGCCTGCTTTGGGGACTCTCTACTCCTAAGTCCCGGCTCTCTATCCATGTTGCTGTTGTGCCCTCAAGTCTTAGATGGGAGTAGTACATTTACAGCCCACTACTCCATCGGTGTCTGCTGCAGAACCGTTAGTGTTCATACAATCTCGGGGACCGGGCCCCGGCCTTGCGCTTAGAACTTCTAGGCAGGGTTCTCCCTCTAACCCACGTCCTCTGTGTTCCCTTTTACTCCTATGTTCCGTACTTGTCTTTTCCCTTCTATGGAAGCTCAGGCTTCGGTTCAATGTCCTTCTCCTTCTTTCCTTTCCCATGCCAGCTGGCTCAGGTCACTGAGGAAGCTGCAGCACTCCTTCCTCCATCCCTCTTCCAGGGATCCCCACTCCTCCCGAGTTGCTTCCTCTCCTACTCAACCTCCGAACTCAACTGAACCTCAATCCTGGAACCGTCCCACTCTTTTTTATGTATACTAAACTCCAAGCACCTCCCAGCATGTCTAGTCTTCCAAGCAGGGAACCACCAAAGGTGCTCTGCTTCTCTCTAAGCAAAGAGCCGCTATGTGGTTGTGCTGAACTACACTATTATGTGGGGTGTGAGTGTTGGAGCGTGGTCAGGAGCCTCCAACTTATCTGGATGGTGGGGCACCACACCTTAGGAGAAGGTGCAGTACCTCTATGGTGACTGAGCCTCAGGGGCGCCACATACCCCCCCATTAAACACAGCACGTCCGTGGGCTGCAAGGCAAACAAAGTTGACAGTACAGGAACATACAAATTTTTGCAATGCTGAATAAACATTTCTTATACTAAACTTCCCAATGTGAGAGGCACTCATTCTTGAACATTACAAACAGTTATTAATTAACTATCTAAAATTCTAAGTCAAAAGTGCAATTTTTCCATATAATACTTAATTCAAAGTGCTATTATCTGTTACTCTCTATCACTTCAGTATTCTTCATCTTTCCATCTCTAGTACACTTTTCTTTTCTCTCTCTAGTTCACATTTTCTGCTTTCTTTAAACTCTGAGTGACAACCGTGATGCCTGGTTCACCATATACATTTTCAATTCTTTATTCAAATCTCTCATCTCTGTATCAAAACATTCCTAATTCTTTATAAAAGTCATTTTCTAGTTACCATTACTCTTATGAAACACATCATCAAATACTTCACATTAAAACCTTTCAACAATTCTTGTAAGTGCTGGACACCGCTCCCAGCCGGGATCTCTTGCAGTGTCCTTTGATTGGAGTCATGCTCCAAATGAGGTAGACGTAATCTTCGCAAAGTGTCTATATGTAAAACCAAGAGAGGGCACCTAAAGAGGTGCAAATATTTACAAACACAGTTTTCTGATCACTCCAAGTTCATGATTGCTCAGTTCAAATGTAAAGGCTGCCAATAAACAGGGCAACTCTGGAAAAACAAAACTGAACCATGATGGTCAAAAATAGAAAAATAGAACAAAAGGCACAACAGTGCAAATAAACCCTCCCGGGTAATGAGAGTTAGTGGTTGTTGTCCCCTTCTGGGGTTCTGGAAGCTGCTGATTGGGAACTGCTACCAGATGAAATACTTTGGGTGTCTTCATCCTGCTGCTTGTTGCTTGCTAATCGCATGTACTCTGCTTCCCACAGGGAGAGATAGGGACTGGTCGGGGTAAGGGAAAGGGCCATGGAAACGTCTACTGCCTGCGGAGACGGCATATCCGCTCCCTCCGATGGCGCTTCTGCTGCAGTTGGTGATTCAGCCAGCACTGTCACCGGTTCCTCGGGATCCGATTCTTCAGAGTCCATCGGGACCTCGGGTGGCTGCACCGCAGCCTGGGGCTGCCGGCGGAGGTCAATTGGGCCATTCCTATCTGTGGGTTCCATTCCCAAGACTAGGGTCAGGTCTGCGGCAGTGGTCGTACCTTGTGCCTCCAGGCGCGGTTCCGATCCTAGCACCTGGTAGTGGACAGCGGCAGCCGCAACTCCGGAGTTGTAGATGGTATGGACCGCAGTAGGATTCGGGCAGGGGCAAGGCCGGTTTCGGCTGGGGTCATCTGTGGAGGACAGTGCAACCGTGCCCAGTCCAGACGGTGACATGGTCCCAGCCCTCCATTCTGCTGCAGAGCCCTCATATACCTCCTCCGGACCGGACTCATCCAATGGCAATATCAGTTGTAAGGTGGTGGCGGACGCTGCAGGGGATGTATCAGCGGTCGCAGCCTCCGCAGGGGTGGCCTGGGGGCAAGTGGCTTCTCCTCCCCCTGCTCTTCTGTCTTCTTCTCTCTTTCCATCATGGCGTTCTGGCACTCTTCTCCCTCCTCTCTCGGCCCCTTTCCCGCCACTGTCTTCTGCCCCTCCTTCTTGGGGCGGCATCTTCTTCCAGCGCCTCCATACCAAGCCAGTATATGAACCCCTCGTGGGGTGGGTCATGTTGCTGTCACATAGTAATTCAGGCAGGGGAGGCCCAAGACTGTTCGTGGTCTTTTCCTAGGACCTCCCATCTCGTCACGCCCTTCTTCTTCACGCCAATGGCCATTTTTAATGTTCATTACACAGTCTATTAAATTGGGTCTTCTGCACATTCTCAAAAGTTTTAAGTCCAACAAATCTTAGGCGCACAGAACCCGATGGCATTGGGTCTCGTCATCCTGTTCGTGACGCCATGTTGGGTCCCCCTCCCAGGGCCGTGGGGGCACTTGGTACCGGGCCAGTATCAGTGGGATGCGTCACAGCAGCGGTGACCCGGACCGGGGCCCTGGGCGCCCAAGTAATAGGAAGATGTGAATGGTGGAATGTAGTTAAATGAATAGTTTGTGACGCCACCTGTGGTGTTCGGCAAGGGAAGTGTTAAGCCGACGCTGCAGACAGATCCTCTGGGACAGATGGTGTGGTGCAGCAAGGATGGTATAGCCCTCCACAGGCAGGGCTATTGTCCCAGGGCAGTGTAGATATGGAGACACTAAGATGGTGTAGTGTCTGGCGCAGGGGATGTAGCAGTGCCAGGCGGACGGACGCAGGAAGGAATGGAGGACACCAGGGCATGTGGTTCCAAAGCTTTACTCACAGTCTGTAATGCCCGCTTATGTGCCGTGTCCTCCGGGTCAGGGACTCAGTCAACCTCCAGGCAAGATGGAATTCTCCCTTCCACACTCCGCCAACTTATGTGCCTTTCCTGAACGTCTCCTCTATAGCGCCTTAAGTGTGAAGATCTCCTAGTACTGTGTTACACTGGAGTTCCTCCTGACAGATGTTCCCAAGAACTCTACTTGCACGGCAGACAGCTGTAGCCTGCTTCGGGGACTCTCTACTCCTAAGTCCCGGCTCTCTATCTGTGTTGCTGTTGTGCCCTCAAGTCTTAGATGGGAGTAGTGCATTTACAGCCCACTACTCCACCGGTGTCTGCTGCAGAACCATTAGTGTTCATACAACCTCGGGGATCGGACCCCGGCCTTGCGCTTAGAACTTCTAGGCAGGGTTCTCCCTCTAACCCACGTCCTCTGAGTTCCCTTTTACTCCTACGTTCTGTACTTGTCTTTTCCCTTCTATGGAAGCTCAGGCTTCGGTTTAATGTCCTCCTTCTTTCCTTTCCCGTGCCAGCTGGCTCAGGTCACTGAGGAAGCTGCAGCACTCCTTCCTCCATCCCTCTTCCAGGGATCCCCACTCCTCCCGAGTTGCTTCCTCTCCTACTCAACCTCTGAACTCAACTGAACCTCAATCCTGGAACCGTCCCACTCTTTTATATGTATACTAAACTCCACCCACCTCCCAGCACGTCTAGTGTTCCAAGCAGGGAACCACCAAAGGTGCTCTGCTTCTCTCTAAACAAAGAGCCGCAATGTGGTTGTGCTGAACTACTCTATTGTGTGGGGTGCGAGTGTTGGAGCGTGGTGAGGAGCCTCCAACTTAACTGGATGGTGGGGCACCACACCTTAGGAGAAGGTCAGTACCTCTGTGGCGACTGAGCCTCAGGGGCGCCTCATCACCGTCATCAAATCTATAGTGAGATTCAAATTCTCACCAATCCTATAGACACTCTCCATCTTGTCATACACCATCCAATTTCAGCTTGTTACATTGAGGTGTAATCTCTCCTGGGCCTGAGACAATAGTTCAGCATCCTCAAATCTATAGTGAGATTCAAATTCTCACCAATCCTATAGACACCCTCCACCTTGTCATACACCATCCAATTTCAGCCTGTTACATTGAGGCGTAATCTCTCCTGGGCCTGAGACAATAGTTCAGCATCCTCAAATCTATAGTGAGATTCAAATTTTCACCAATCCTATAGACACCCTCCACCTTGTCATACACCATCTAATTGCAGCCTGTTACATTGAGGTGTAATCTCTCCTGGACCTGAGACAATAGTTCTGCGTCCTCAAATCTATAGTGAGATTCAAATTCTCACCAATACTAGATACACCCTCCACCTTGACATACACCATCCAATTTCAGCCTGTTACATTGAGGTGTAATCTCTCCTGGGCCTGAGACAATAGTTCAGCGTCCTCAAATCTATAGTGAGATTCAAATTCTCACCAATACTAGATACACCCTCCACCTTGTCATACACCATCCAATTTCAGCCTGTTACATTGAGGTGTAATCTCTCCTGGGCCTGAGATAATAGTTCTGCGTCCTCAAATCTATAGTGAGCTTCAAATTCTCACCAATCCTATAGACATCCTCCACCTTGTCATACACCATCCAATTTCAGCCTGTTACATTGAGGTGTAATCTCTCCTGGGCCTGAGACAATAGTTCTGCGTCCTTAAATCTATAGTGAGATTCAAATCCTCACCAATAGTAGATACACCTTCTACCTTGTTTTACAGTACCATATAGCTGGTGGTATTTTGTGTACATTTTCACGAAAATGAGGAAGTATGGTGGAAGACGCCATGGAAGTGGGCGGGGGTTGCCAGCTGGTGCCGATGGTGGTGGTGGTGGTGTTGCATATGTTGCTAGTGGCAAAAGCACAATAGCACCTAAGGCAGGAGGTGTTGAGCCTGCTTCATCGTCTGGCTCCACAAGGCCTCGAACGCTCTCTTTTCTGGGAGTAGGTAAACCACTTTTAAAGCCGGAGCTTCAGGAACAAGTTTTGGCTTACATTGCTGACACAGCCTCCAGCTCTTTCACCTCCTCTTCTGAAGTTTCAAAAAATAAAAGCACTGAGTCATCAGTGGAGGCTACTGGTTAGGAACAAAACCTTTCCTTGTGTCCTTCACCCCTACCAAAAGTGAAGGATGTGGCAGGCCACACTACCGAATACTCCATGGAGCTCTTTTCACATACCATGCCTTGATTAGCAAGTCAAATCGTGAATTCCCCAGTCCAAGATGAATCTGACATGGAGTGCACTGATGCACAGCCACTGCTAGATTTTTCTGCTGGTACATTCACTCAGAGCATTACATTGTCCTCGCAGCCTACTGAGGCAGAATCAGACCCTGATGAAGCTCAGGTGCCTCTTCCCGCATTCTATACCACCTTACACGGTGACACAGAGGAAGGTGCACATGAAATTGAAGAGGAGGTGATGGATGACCCAGTTGTTGACCCAGATTGGCATCCATTCAGGGAAGAGGGTGCCACTGCCAATAGCTCAGAAGAGGAGGAGGAGGATCCGCAGCAGGCAACGACATCGCAACAGCTGTTATCTGGCAGGACCAATGCAGTCCAAAACGTGTTACAAAAACCAAAAGGGTTGCAGTACAGCTTGGCCAGACAGTCAAATTAGCACAGCGTGCAAGGTCTCAAAATGTCTTCCATAGTAGGAAGAGTGCAGTGTGGCACTTTTTTGAAGAAAATCCTAATGATCAGGCAAAAGTTATCTGTAAGAAGTGCGCAAAGACCTTTAGCCGAGGGAAAAATCTGAGAAATTTGAATACCAGTTGCATACGTAGACATATAACCACCATGCACTTGCAAGCGTGGACGGAATACCAAACCTCACATACCACATGTGCACCTGCTCCGAATGAAGGTAGTCAGCAACGCTACATCATTTCCCCCACTGTAAGCCAACCGGTTAGCACACCACCAGCAGCAAATGTTGAGGTGTCGTCGCAAGGCAAAGCAGTCATGGAATCACAATGTTATTGCTGCGAAAGACTGAATCTAGGCCATCAGCAACACCACCAACACCATCACCAACCCTCTCTCAGTCCGCCATGTCCACCGCTAGTTCCACCATATGCAGCTCTCAAGTCCAGCTCACCCTACCAGAGACTCTCAGTAGGACAAGAAAGTACTCATCCTCTCATCCGCGTACACTGGCTTTGAACGCCCACATTGCCAAACTAATCTCGTTAGAGATGATGCCCTACCGGTTGGTTGAAAGCAAAGCTTTCCGCAAGCTCATGGCCTACGCAGTACCACGCTATGACCTACCCAGTCGGCACTTCTTTTCACGAAAAACCATCCCAGCCCTCCACGTGTATGTGAAAGACCGCATTGTCCATGCACTCAAGCAATCAGTGAGTGGAAAGGTGCACCTCACAACAGATGCATGGTCCAGTAGGCATGGCCAGAGCCATTACGTGTCCATCACTGCGCACTGGGCTAATGTGGTGGATGCAGGGTCCATAGGGGACAGTGGCAGTGGGACAGTGCTGCCTAGCCCACGGTATAGGAAACAGTTGGCTGTAGGCGTTAGACCCTACTCCTCCAGAAGCGAAAGCTCGCCCACAGAGCGCAGTCGTACGAGCACTCCATCCGCAGCTGCCAGTGTTGCACACGAGGTGTCCCACTATCGAACAGCTAGTGGTAAGCGTCAGTAGGCTGTGTTAAAGATGATGTGTTTGGGCGACAACAGACACACCGCGGAGGTACTGGCCGACTACTTGCAGCAACAAACTGAGTCATGGCTGGGCAGTCTACATCTTGAGGCAGGCAAGATAGTTAGTGATAACGGACGGAATTTTGTGGCAGCCATAGCCCTTTCAAAACTCAAACACATACCTTTCCTGGCTCACACCTTGAAACTGGTGGTGCAGTGCTTCCTCAATAATTATCCAGAGTTAACACCCCTGCTCCATAAGGTGCAAAGACTGTGCTCGCACATCCGCCGGTCGCCCGTACACTCCAGTCGTATGCAGAAGCTGCAGCGATTGCTCCACCTTCCCAAGCACCGCCTAATTATCGACGTGGCAACAAGGTGGAACTCCACCCTGCACATGGTTCAGAGGCTGTGCGAACAGAGGCAGGCTGTAATTCATTTGTGGGAGGATACACGGGCAGGCAGTTTGCAGGCAGACATGGAGTTGTCTGGTGTGCAGTGGTCGAAGCTGAAAGACCTCTGTAAAGTCCTTCAGTGTTTTGAGGAATGCAAATGGCTGGTAAGCACAGATGACACCATCATAAGCATGAGCATCCCACTTATGCGTCTGCTCATGCAAACTTTGATGCACATTAAGGAGCAGGCATCTGCAGCCGAGGAGGAAGAGGAGGAGGGAAGCCTTGATGACAGTCAGCCATTGTCTACTCAGGGAAGTATCGTGGACGAGGTGGAGGAAGAAGAGGAAGAGGAGGAGGATGATGGGGAAGATTATTTTGGGGAGAAGGATGCTTCTCAGGGGGCAAGAAAAAATGTTGGCGTGGCAAGGTCAGGTACAGGGTTTGTGCGTGACTGAAGGGATGTTGATTTGCCAGAAAGTGCTCCTCCACCCAGCACTCGCAGTGCATCATTGACACCTGGAACATTGGCCCACATGTCTGATTATGACTTGCAGATCCTAAAAAGGGACCCCCGCATTGCCAAAATGATGACCGATGACAACTACTGGTTGGCCAGCATCCTGGATCCACACTATAAAGGCAAATTCCAAAACATCATTTCACAGGAGAACCTAGAGCTAATATTGGCTAACAAACAAGCAACTCTGGTAAACCGTTTGTTTGAGGCATTCCCAGCACACAGCGGCGGTGATGTTTTTCCAACAAGCCGTAGGGGGCAACATGGAAGAGGTGTTCGTGGTGCACACAGCTGAATTAGCGTTGGACACAGGGGTTTCATGACCATGTTGTGGACTGATTTTTCAAGTACCGCTCACACGACTAGTAATACTGCATCGATCGAAAGTGACAGGAGACAGCAGTTGTCAACTATGGTAACAAACTACTTCTCCTCCCATATCGATGTTCTCCCTCACCGGTCATTCCCCTTTGACTATTGGGCCAGTAAACTTGACACCTGGCCTAAATTGACACAATATGCCTTATAGGAGCTCGCTTGCCCTGCTGCTAGTGTGCTATCTGAACGAGTCTTCAGTGCTGCTGGATCAATCCTGACAGAAAAAAGGACCCGTCTGTCGACCCAAAATGTTGATGATCTAACCTTCATTAAAATGAACCATGCATGGGTTTCAAAGGATTTTGTCCCACCCTCCCCTGCTGACACGTAGGTTGCCAGAGAAATGGCTTGCTTTTGTCCTCCTCTTCCGCGGACTTCTCCAATTACTCCATTTGCAGCTGATGAATGTCCAACATCAACATATGCCATTTTTTCCACCTCCCTAACTGGGCTGCCTCCCCCCACAGGGCCGGGGTCACCACCTGGCGCACGCACCCGTGCGAGTGCCGTTGCCCTGGATAGGTGGGTGGGCACACTCTTTGGCAACGGCACTGGCACAAGGTCCCTCATAGTAGAATCAAGTGTCTCTGACGGTGGGGGTGCACACCCGCCGTCAGACACACTGGCGTACTATGAGGGGCCCTGTGCCAGTACCGCCGTCCTCGAGTGGGCCCCCCCTGTTTGCTCAGGGCACCAGCACTTGCAATACTTACCTCTCCCTGCTCCACCACTGTGTAGTCTGGCCTGTTAAATACTGCACTGGGACTGCCAATACAAATTTGGTGAAATGATAGATAATGGTTAAAACATAGCTATGCCCTGTCCTGCTGGGCTCTATCTTCAGATGATCAATGGCTTCCATTTGTTATGGACGTCGACTCACAATGAGATGCAGTGGTGGTTTATCATCAGCTTTCACGGTTTTCCGACTCACAGACGTGTGACATTCCTGCCCACATTTTTAAATGTGTCCTCTCATGCCAATCCAATAGAATCGCCTACGGCCTGTGGCTTGTGTCTTTTGCACTCCAAAGTTACCTGACAGATCATGATAGGCAGTGAGGACAATGTCTACATCTGTCCCTGTGATCACAATTTGATGGAGATGAGTAACGGTGATGGGTTCCACGGTACTGCGATACAGCAAACCATTCTTCACAAGAACTGTTTTCGCTGTCTCCACAGACAAAGTAATTGAGGGTCAGCATCGCCTCTGAGAATTCTCCCGGGAGTTTTTACCGTGATTAGTAATTCCAAAATTTCTGCAATCAGTCGACTAGACCGTCTGAGTCTGCCTCATGATATATAGACATAGGTTTTTAATGTTTAAACTATGCTATATATACCGGTTATCCGGTGATACTGTACCCTTTCTCAACTTTGTACAATCACATCAAATCCATACTGGGCCTGAGACCCTCTGAGTCTGCCTCCTGATATATAGACATAGGTTTTTCATGTGTACAATATGCTACATATATTCCTGTTATCCGGTGATACTGTACCCTTTCTCAACTTTGTACAATCACGTCAAATCCATACTGGGCCTGAGACCCTCTGAGTCTGCTCCTGATATATAGACATAGGTTTTTAATGTTTAAACTATGCTATATATACCGGTTATCCGGTGATACTGTACCCTTTCTCAACTTTGCACAATCACATTAAATCCATACTGGGCCTGAGACCCTCTGAGTCTGCCTCCTGATATATAGACATAGGTTTTTCATGTGTACACTATGCTACATAAATACCTGTTATCCGGTGATACTGTACCCTTTCTCAACTTTGTACAATCACGTCAAATCCATACTGGGCCTGAGACCCTCTGAGTCTGCCTCCTGATATATAGACTTAGGTTTTTAATGTTTAAACTATGCTATATATACCTGTTATCCGGTGATACTGTACTCTTTCTCAACTTTCTACAATCTTGTCGAATCCATACTGGGCCTGAGAACGTCTGAGTCTGCCTCCTGATTAGAGATGAGCGGTGTTCGAGTCGACCTGTTCGCCAAGTTAAAATTCCAGCTCTTTTGGGCGGTGTTCGAGCCGTTCATCGAACTCGAACACTTTGCTTAAAATTCGGCTGTTCGAGGTTCCGTTCGAGAACGGTTCATTCACCAAAAGCGTAACTTCATTTTCACATTAATAATGGTTTTCAATGTTAATAGACTGTTTCATGGCATAGTAGCGGTGCGTGGTATCAAGCGGTGTAGTACACCTGTCAAGGAGCTACACCGTGTGTGTTTCTAATTATTTTTTACCGCATCTTGTCCAGAAAATCCTTTTGGGCCTTGTAGCACTGTCTGCTACTCAGCAGAGGAGCCCACCAGTGAACCTAGCTATGCCACCTGTTTATGAAAGAACCAGTTTTTGACTGCATTTAGCCCGGTGAATACTTTGGGACTAGTACTGGTGTCTACTGCTCAGCAGAGGAGCCCACCTGTGAACCTAGCTATGCCGCCTGTTTAGGTAAGCACTGTCTGCTACACAGCAGAGTTGCCCACCCGTGAACCAAGCTATGCCGCCTGTTTATGTCAGAACTGCGTGCTACTCAGCATAGGAGTCCAGCTGTTAAGCAAGCTACAGCACCTGTGGTTTGGACACTTAATTTTTTCATTTTTTCTGGAATGCCGGTTAGGCCTAATTCCGGAATTCCGGTTGACCTGCACTTACTGGGAAATCCTCGTTCGCGGGGAAGAATTGGAATCCCAGATTCCCATCACTAACGGGGTTCAGCGGGTTATCTGCACCTGTAAGCGACACACGCTGGACCTTTCAGTGTAGCGCGCATGCAGCCCCAGACATGTAAGGGCATGACAGACCTGTTATTGATCGATCTCGCGTGCCAGAGCCTCGCGTGTCCCTCTATTAAGCTTGACGCGTACCGCGGGGGCATGCCGGAGTCTCGCTTGTTAACGGAATTAAGCTGACAAATCGCTAGCACAACTAAAAACCGACATCCACCACCACCCACAGAATCGACAAAGCTTGCAATCTGTCAATCTTTTCTGTAGTTGGCATGGTTGAGGTTTCCCGGGTGGACTCGAATTAAGCCGCAGGCTCCACTCCTGGTGGTGCCCTTCTGGACATTCCTTTAAGGTTCAGCTTTGCAACCATACTGCCCCCGGAAACCAAACACTTTGCCTTCATGGACGCTGCTCGCAGGTTCGTGGGAATAATGCCGCCCGATCGGCAGTTGGCCTCATTTATGGTGGGAAGTCCGACGGTATATGATCGTCTTCGATTTCAGATTTTTACTGTTTTTTGATACAGGAAAGATGTATATCTTTGTACCGTGTTAGCCAGTGGATAGAAAAATATTCAGGATTGAGAGTCCTCAGTAGTTGATACCTTTTAATGGCTAACTGAAAAGATGGTAACACATTGCAAGTAGTCTCGAAAGCTTGCAATGTGTTACCATCTTTTCAGTTAGCCATTAAAAGGTATCAACTACTGAGGACTCTCAATCCTGAATATTTTACTGTTTTTTGGTATTTTACATTTTTATTCCAGACTTTCTTGACTTCATAAGGGCATGACATGCCTATATCTGTGACTCCTCCTCCTCCTTTTACTCCTCCACCTCTTTTCTATATGTAGTTGCCATTTTCCATATGTTATTTTTGTATTCTGAGCATTTTGTCTGCTTTGGGACACCTTTTAAGGTGTTTTGTAATTGTTTTCTATGTGTTTGTATGTGTTTGTGTTTGCCTGCCATTGTTTTCAATGGTGTTCGACGTTGTTCGTCGAACATTCGACAAACATTCGACGAACTTGCCTTGTGTTCGATGAACCAAAATGAACTGAAACACTAGAGGGGTGGCTCAACACTACTCCTGAATATATAGATATTTAGGCATACATTTTAAATGTTTAAACTATGCTATATATACCTGGTATCTGGTGATACTGTACCCTTTCTGCCAGGAAGTCCTCCTCCACCCACCACTCTAAGTGTATCATTGACACCTGGAACATTGGCCCACATGTGTGATTATTTCTTGCGGATCTTCTTGTAATATTGTCGTGTGATCCATCATGAGCGTGTGACAGTCTGTGGGTTACTTCTGCAATTTAGGTGTACATTTAAAAATTATCCCAACACTAGTGTATACAGCTCTACGCTTGTGATACATTACTCATTTACTGGTTTTTATATTCTGGTCTAATCCAAACTGACCAAGTGAGAGTTATTTTCTGACTGTGGAAATAAATACTGAGATTAACAACAATGACCCCTACACTGTGTACAGCTGTACTCTTCAGATCCATTACCGTTTACGGCTTTTTACATTGTGTTGTAATCCATACTGAGTCTGAGAGCGTCTGTGTCTGCCTCCTGAAATATCTATGGAGATTTAGAATGTTTAAACTATACGATATATACCTGCTATCTGATAATACTGTACAATTTTTCTACTTTTTATATTCTTGTCTAATCCATACTGAGCCTGTGAGCGTCTCTGTGTGACT
The DNA here is from genome assembly GCF_039654945.1 of Dendrobates tinctorius. Lineage (NCBI taxonomy): Eukaryota > Metazoa > Chordata > Amphibia > Anura > Dendrobatidae > Dendrobates > Dendrobates tinctorius. The sequence continues at coordinate 16,548,656 of NW_027361716.1, forward strand.
GATGGTATATATAGGGAGATTGACAATTATCCTTTCACTGTATAGAGCTGTACGCTTCTGATACAGTACCATATATCTGATGTTATTTTGGGTTCATTTTATACAACATTTTGAAGTTTGGTGGAAGAGGCCGCGGATGAGGGCGTGGGGGGGCAGCTGGTGCTGATGGTGGTGGTGCATCTGCTAGTTGTGGCAAAAGCACAATAGCAGCTAAGGCAGGAGGTGTTGAGCCTGTGTCATGGTCTGGCTCCGAAACGCCTGGAAGGCTACCTTTTTTGGGAGTAGGTTAACCGCTTTTAAAGCCGGAGCATGAGGAACTGGTTTTGGGCTACATTGCAAAAACAGACCCCAGCAAATATGCCCTCCTCTTCTGAAGTTTCAAAAAATGCAAGCACTGAGTCGTCAAGTGCTGGCTCCTGGTCAGGAAGAACCTCTTTCCTTGTGTCCTTCACCCCCACCAAAAGTGAATGATGCAGCAGGCCACACTTCACATTAGTCCATGTAGCTCTTTCTATCATACCATGCCTGGGTTATCAAGTCAAATCGTGAATTCCCCAGTCCATGATGAATCTGACATGGAGTGTGGGTGGCCAGCCAGGGCAGTGGGGTTAATCGGTACTGGGCCGGTGTCTCAGAGGGATGTGTCACGTTGGTGGTGATGACCCGTTCCGTGGCCCTGAGCGTCCATGCAAAGGGGTGAATAACGTTTATAGGTGAATGATACGTGACGCCACCTGTGGTTTCTGATCAGATTGATCCGCACTGCAGTGTCGCTTCTCTGGGACAGATGTTGTGGTGCAGCTAAGATGTAGAAGCCCTGCACAGGTAGGGCAGTAGTCGCAGGGCTGATGAAAGAGTTGGTGGATGGTGTGCAGTGCAGGATGTAGCAGAGCCATGCGCCAGGCGCAGGAGAAAGATGACAGACACAGTCATGCAGTTCCTTTACGTGTACTTGGTAAGTGCCGTCCAGGACCCAGAGTACAGATGGAGAAGGAGTTGGTCAGCCTGGAAGCAAATTTGGAATTCTCTCTCTGCAGATAGGTAGTGTGGCCTCCGTTCTAGCGCTTATCTGAGGTATTCGCAGTACTGAGTTCACTGAAGTTCCCCCTGTTGACTCTCTTTTGGAACTTTCTCGTATGGCAGGCAGCCATAGCCTTTTCCTTCTGGCTCACACACGTCGCTGCTGGGGCCTCCCAGCCTTAGTTGGGAACAGAGCATTTACAGTTGCTACTTCCTCCGATTTCTGCTGCAGGACCGTCAGTGTCCCTACAAACTCGGAGACCGGAATCCCGACCATGCGCTCCAGCTAGGAGTGAGCCTTAACTCTGCTCATCCTCCAGCTCCCCTTCTCACGTCCACACACTTCCCCTTCCCTTCACAGACTGCCCTAACTTACCTCCTCCCGACCACAGAGAGCAGCTCCTCAGCAGTCAGGTTCAGAGGTCTCCCTGCTGGCCTGGAGTGGGAACTGTGTTGTGTGTTGGTTTAACTGCTAGAGAGATCCTTCGTTGCTCCCAAGCATGACATCACACTCCCTAGGAGGAAGGTAATGCCACTGTGGCGACCGTACTCCTGGGGGCACCACAAGTGCACTGATGCCCAGCAACTGCTAGATGATTCTGCTGGTACATTGACCCAGACCACTACATTCCCCTCGCACTCTACACAGCCAGAATCTGACCCTGATGAAACTCAGGTTCCCCTTCCCGCATACTATACCACCTTACACGGTGACAAAGAGGAAGGTGCAGATGAAAGTGCAGGTTCCTTGAGCAGGTGGGGGGGCATACTCATGGGCGACGGCACTGGCACAGGGCCCCTCATAGTACGCAAAAGTGTCTCTGCCGGTGGGAGGGCCCACCACCCGCCGTCAGACACACCGCCATACTATGAGGGGCCCTGTGCCAGTGCCGTCGCCAACGAGTGGCCCCCCCCGCTTGCTCAGGATCACAGCACTTGCAAAGTTGAAATACTTACCTCTCCCTGCTCCACCGCCGTGACATCTTCCGCGTTTCCTGACAGTGACATTCTGGTCAGAGAGCGCAATGACATCACGTCTGTACGCCCTCTGCCTAAACAGTCCAAGTGCAGTGAGATGGAAGATGGGGATGACGAGGAGTCCAGACTAGTAAAGGGATTCCCTAGCGAGGAGACTTATTTAATTGTTTTCAATGTTGGGAGCAATTTTTGGGAGCACTATACTCTGGAGAATGATACATGAGGCCCTCCATACACTGGAGCATTCCAAAGGTGGACATCAGACACTGGAGCAGCATTTACAGGGCCCATTATGCACTGGAGCATTAGAAATGGGGCCCATTATATATGGAGCATTATTTGGGCCCATAAGACAGTGGAGCTTCTTCCATGGGGACCAACATATACTGTAGCATTATGTGGAGCTCATCATATACTGTATGGAACATTATATGGGACCAATGATTCTGTATAGAGAAATATATGGGCCTCATTACTCTGTATAGTGCACTATGCGGTGGCCATAATACTGTATGGAGTAATATACTGTCCGTTTTGGGAGCTATTGGAGAATTTAAAATGGATATCAGTCATGAGATGTAAGAAGTGAAGCATTTTTCATTGTACTATACCACTATTTCTCTGCCGTATCAGAGGATCATGAATTGTGGCATGTGTTAAAAGAGCCCAGTGACACTCTTTGGCCCAGGGCCCACGAAAATCTGGAGCCAGCCCTACCCTCCCACAACTTTAGCCAAATAACCCCCAGTTTTCAATGCCTAACTATTATTATAAAGTAAATTAAGGTTGACAAGCTTAAGTAATAAGAATTGATGTTTTTGGCATTAAAATGGGCACTGTAGGTGTGCTTCCTGTCCTCCACTCCCTGCCGACCTTGGCTCCCCATTGACTTGCATTGGGTTTTGTCCTTCAGTTGGCCTTCGACTTTTCATGATAGTCAGACGATTTTGTTCAACCCGACTTTTGAGAAAGTCGGGTTTCATGAAACCCGACTCGACCCGAAAAAAGGCAAAGTCGCTCATCTCTAGTGGCTAGTCCTGCACGTCCTGTGCACTGCTGCACTTTTTGTCTGTTATTTGCACACGTTCCCCATTTTGTCCGTTTCTGTCCGTTCCCTAATAAAGATGATATATTTATATATACTAATATGGGATCTTTGGTCGTAATGTTTTGTGGTTTCCACACTCCCGCTCTATGAATTATAGCGATTGATCCTCGACTGTCCAGGATTAACAGCACCTGTGTGTTGCATTGTCATATACAGGATGCTGTTATATACCTTTGCTATTGTGTTGTCATTATTGTTCTGTGTTTTGCACAGGGATTTGCTTTGGTAAAATGGACTACAGGGCCAGGGAAAAATCCTGGCTGGGGCAAGCCGATGAAGTCTTTGGACAGGATGGGACCAGTGGTATGCGGGCTGACGATCACAGGAATGATGTTTTATTTGAGTCTATGAAGAAATTACTTATCATACGAACCAAAATTTGGTGGAATAGAATCTTTTTGGAAAAATATATTGCTAAGAATATGATACCGAGGGGCCTTCGGGTCCGCGTTCTACCCACATTTCCCATTGATGATGCTGAATTTGTGTCTAGATGGGAGGATGCATGTGGGACATGTTCTGTTGTCTTCATGAAATTGCTTGTGGGCCTTAATACGAAATCGATTGTTTGGATAAGGATATTGAGCAGGCTTTGATAGATCTTCGTGCCAATTGCTCTGCGGAACAGTTGAAATCTTATGAGGATAAAATTGAAAAATCGGTAGATAATGTGGTGAAGGAAATCAATGATACGCAGGTCTCTAAATTCAACAGAGACCTGAAGGACTACCAAGCAAAAGTGGTTTACCGATGGAAAAGATATGCTGGTAATCCGTCATCTATGCATTGTAGTGTTTCTAACACTTCGGTGTCATCACTCAGTACCCTGTAGTAAACTCATTTTCTGGTTTACCTCTGGCTTCTGGTGAGGGTGGTGGAGATGGCTGTGTTGACAGAGGAGTCGTGAGTTCTCCATCCGGGCTCCCTCTGGTGGTGACAGCAGGTAATGAAGCTGATCTAAATTGCAGAGACCTGCCACCTGAGGAGGAGGACTTTGAGTGGACATCAGGAGTCTCTGACTGGATTTAATTTTATGCTGGTGATTTTCTCCTGCCCTAAGGTTCTGGTTTCCAGTTCTGTTCCTGCGTTCTCAAGCTAAGTGTGCTCTGCTATTTTTCACATGAGATTTGGTCTGGTTTAGTCAGGTTTTGTGGCCAGCCAGCCCCTGCTGGGGCTGTGCTGAATTTCCATTCTTATGTCTCTGTTTATGCCAGTTTGCTTTTTGTCCCTGATCAGATTGGTCTCATTTTGCTCTGTCTTCAGAATATACCAGAGTGCTGATATAGGGAATTGAAGTCTAGCGACTTCAGGGTTTTTGTTATCAGAAAGTGTTGGACATTTTTTGGCAGGGTTTTGTGCGTGATTGCAGACAGCATCTTTCCTTTCCTGTCCTTTCTAGTTAGTGTGGGCCCCATCGTTTGCTCAGCCTATTTTTCTATCTGTGTTTGTGTTTTCATCTTGTCTCTCCGACAATACATGTTTGGGGGCTGTCTATTGCTTTGGGGTCTGCTCTGGGGCAGTTTAGATTTCCCCTTTTCTTGTTTTAGGCTTATTTAGTTCTCCGGCTGTGACGAGGCATCTAGGATCATCGTAGGTACACTCCACGGCTACTGCTAGTTGTGTGGATTGGATCAGGGGTCTGCAATCCGCTTAGCTACCAACCTCTCTGGTTTTCTGGGGCTTAGCTTGTTTTTGTTTTTTCCTCCTCGGTGACTCATTCATAACAGTATCCAGTCCGATGTTTCCACCTCCTCAATAGTCACCCGGTCAAGGGTTAAGTATGGGCGGATGAGAAACCACAACTTTCACCCATGTAAATGGAAGAAACATCGCTCACCTGAAGGCACTAATAGAGACAACAAGGTAATTAATCTCAGTAATCACACGCTCACTAGAGCTGATTGTACATTATTACATAAAGGCCTGTCTGTTTCACCAGTGGCGGGATTTAATAGATTCACGGCTATTAAAGACCTGCATATTTTTGCTAGGCCTCTGTTATCTAAACGTTTTTTCTTTGATGATAATGTGAGCAAATTGTTCCCCACAGAAAAAGAACAATCAGCTCTGAGGATTCTTGAGGAATTGGCTGATGAACATCTATCCACTGAGGGAGGTAAGATACCTCTATCCTTGAGGGTGCGCTCCAAGAAGTTCCCCCCTCTCTCGAACTGTAGTGTCATTGACCTTTTTGTGAAAGTGGTCAGTAATGAATTCCTGAAGGTGCCACAGTACATATAGAGGGATAATTTAACTGGGGAGGAGAGGAAGCGTTTGAGCTACCTAAAGGGTCTCCCTGATGTTGTGATCAAACCGGCGGACAAGGGGGGTATCATCGTATTATGGCCTAAATAACTGTATGAGAAGGAAGCCATGCATCAGCTCTCCAACACTACGTGTTATAAGAGACTGACATACAACCCCTTGTCCGCCTTCTGTACACAATTAAAGGGGATCCTGACAAGAGCCAGGGAAGCTGACATCATTTCCAAGGAGCTCTTGACTGCATTAACAGTAGTTGAACCTACGATACCTACCTTCTATCTCCTCCCCAAGACCCACAAGAACATCCAGACCCCTCCTGGTAGACCTATAGTTTCGGGGCGGGGGGGCTACTTGGAATGTGTCAACAGGTGGTTGGATTCTTTACTTCAGCTGCTTGTGGAAGATCTACCCTCATACCTCAAGGACACAAATCAGTTGTTACGCCAGACAGATGGCCTCACCTTCGATAGTGACACGATTCTAGTCATTATGGACGTAGAATTGTTGTGAGCTACGGAATTTTTTCTATCTACATCATGTCTCTCTCCGAGTTTAAGGACCCTTGTCTTGGAAGTTCTGGAATTTGCCCTTATGCATATTTTTTTTTACTTTCAGGGGGTCTTTCTTCCTGCAGCTCCAGGGGACAGCCATGGGTGTGGCATTTGCGCCCTCCTATGCTAATCTGTTCCTGGGGCTGTGGGAGAGAGACCTCCTGATGTCTGATCGTCTGTCATTTATGGAGCACGTCCCCTTTTGGACGTGCTACATAGATGACATTCTATTGATCTGGCAGGGGAACATGTCATCATTAGAGAGTTTTATTTTGGAACTAAATGACAATGGCCTGAACATTCATCTCACCGCCACTTTTGATAGGGATAGGGTAGAGTTCTTGGATGCCTTACTGAGTAGGGGCGATGAAGGGACCATCCAAACAATTATCTTTAGGAAGCCACCGGCCACGAACATGCTCCTACATGCATCCTCCTCATATCCGACGCATATGGTGCGTTCCGTACCTGTAGGCCAGTTCCTACATCTCTGTCGTCTCTGCTCAACCGATGAAGAGTTTGAAATTCAGGCTAAGGATTTGAGGAGCCGTTTTTCTGAGAGGGGGTATAGTAATCGGTCAATCAAAAGAGCTTATTTACGGGCCAAGTACAGCAATATAAACTCCCTCCTTTATAAAACTAATGATGAACCAGGTAAACATGATGTTGTGAGATTCATCACTAATTTCAACGCTCAGTCTGAGCAGGTACGCGGCATTTTAAATAAATCTTGGAATATTTTGAAGACGGACCCACATATAGCTAAGATTATCCCTGATAAACCTCAAATTACCTTTAGGAGGGCTAGGAATTTACGGGATCACCTGGTACGTAGTCACTACGTTGGGGACCCCCCTAAGACCTCTTTGGATGATTTTGCCCGGAATAGAAGGGGTGGTAGTGCGGTTTGCGACCATTGTGTGGCATGTGTTAATATGATCAAAGATGACACCTTTATGGATTCTACGGGACAGAAAAAATATAAGATTGTTCAAACCATTAATTGCATGTCCCGTAATGTCATCTACTATGCCACATGCCCCTGTTCACTGATTTATATAGGGCTCACCACCCGACAATTGAAGGTCAGAATCAGGGAGCATGTTCTAGGCATACAAGCCGCTGCTAATGAAGAAGAGGTGCATCTACTCAAAACATTACCCAGGTATTTTAAGATACATCATAACTGTGACAGCAGTGGCCTGAAGGTTAAGGGTATTGATATGATAGATACAGGGATTCGGAGTAGGAGAATATCCCAACGTCTAGCTCAAAAAGAGACGCGGTGGATATGGACCTTGAATACGGTGCATCCTAATGGGTTAAATGAGAGTTTGTCATATATTCCATTCCTGTGATTGTGTTTGTTCGCTTTGGGACTGTGCTTTGGCACACATTAGTGTGGCGGTTTTTATGTAATTTTATTTGGTTTTAATTTTGATTCCCCTTTTTTTAGTTTGTCACTATTGCCTACTGACTGGAGCTGCTTTTGGACATTTATATCCACTACTTATGGTTTGTTCGGAGGAAGAATTCCATGCCATTTTCTACCATTAATGGAAGAAGTCGAGAAGAAGAATTATTAACTTATATAAGCCTGGTGCCTGTTGTTACCTATATATGGTGTATGTGAATGCATTTTACTCTGTTTTGTATTTTTATATAATTTATATACGGTATATTGGTTATTAATATAATATCTCCAATGTCAGATTCTAGCGTATTATGTATATAAGGTATCATGGTATATACTAATGATCTGTATATATTGATCTTTATGCAGTTTGAATATAATGTGGCACTGAGGGTATATCTTCTCAGTGGAGGTATTTCTTCTATAGGGATATATCGCCATTTTTGCACAATGGCATATTTTGGATACCTTCCCCCTTTTTCTTTCTATTGCAGTGTTCTAATGACGTGGCGACAGTCCTGTATGCATGCGTGTTGTGCCCGGGCACGCCTGATGGTCTCAGCATCTATATGTTTGTGGGGAGTGCCTCCTCTGGCGCCTCCCATTGCATGATGCGGCGGCCATCTGGCGTCCTCAGGTTGCCACGGCGCTTCATGCGTCACTTCCGGTCCGCATCACGGGCATTTCCGGTCCGGCGTTTTTTAAACCTCATGTCTTTTCCTCATTCTACGCCCCCTGACGAGGGAGTATAGCTCCGAAACGCGCATCGGGGAGACGTGCGGACCGCCCACCCATCTGAATTTTCATTTGGAAGTAATGTTGTCTTGGGGTATTAACCCCTATCTGGGTGGGCGCTACATATGTCCCCCAGTGGGAGGGATAAGAGGTCTCTCTGATTTACTGCGTGCTCATTGGTAATATTCCTTGTTCCTGTGGCAGCAGCACATAATTGTCCTACTGGCATTGTAGCCGTATAATTTATAGGAGCATATATTTAGATACTGTTCTATATTGACACATGTCTGTTTAGTATAGTGATCTTTTTGTATATGCCGTTGTGAGCTGTTTAGGTGTTCCATTGTTGCGCGTCGGGGAGATGGGCGGACTTCCCGGCCATCCAAATTTTTGTTTGGAGGTAATGTTGTCTTGGGGTATTAACCTCTATCTGGGTGGGCGCTACATATGTCCCCCAGTGGGAGGGATAAGAGGTCTCTTTGATATAATGCGTGCTCATTGGTAATATTCCTTGTTCCTGTGGCAGCAGCACATAATTGTCCTACTGGCATTGTAGCCGTATAATTTATAGGAGCATATATTTAGATACTGTTCTATATTGACACATGTCTGTTTAGTATGGTGATCTGTTTGTATATGCCGTTGTGAGCTGTTTAGGTCGTCCATTATTGCGCGTCGGGGAGATGGGCGGACCGCCGGGCCATCCGAATTTTCGTTTGGAGGTAATGTTGTCTTGGGGTATTAACCTCTATCTGGGTGGGCACTACATATGTCCCCCAGTGGGAGGGATAAGAGGTCTCTCTGATATAATGCGTGCTCATTGGTAATATTCCTTGTTCCTGTGGCAGCAGCACATAATGGTCCTACTGGCATTGTAGCCGTAAAATTTATAGGAGCGTATATTTAGATACTGTTCTATATTGACACGTCTGTTTAGTATAGTGATCTTTTTGTATGCTGTTGTGAGCTGTTTAGGTGTTCCATTGTTGCGCGTCGGGGAGACGGGCGGACCGCCCGGCTATCCGAATTTTGGTTTGGAGGTAATGTTATCTTGGGGTATTAACCCCTATCTGGGTGGGCGCTACATATGTCCCCTAGTGGGAGGGATAAGAGGTCTCTCTGAAATAATGCATGCTCATTGGTAATATTCCTTGTTCCTGTGGCAGCAGCACATAATGGTCCTATTGGCATTTCAGCTGTATAATTTATAGGAGCATATATTTAGATACTGTTCTATATTGACACATGTCTGTTTAGTATAGTGATCTTTTTGTGTATGCCATTGTGAGCTGTTTAGGTGTTCCATTGTGGTTCACCTTTATGTGGACCACATTTGGTAACTGTTTTTGTGAGCACATTTAATACATTATTTGCCTCCATAAATCTCATTCAATATATATTTGAACATCTTGATAAAGGTTTTCTTTGGCCGTGGCTAATCCTGCATGTCCTGTGCACTGCTGCACTCTTTGTCTGTTGTTTGCACACGTTCCCCATTTTGTCCGTTTCTGTCCTTTCCCTAATAAAGATGATATATTTATATATACTAATATGGGATCTTTGGTCGTAATGTTTTGTGGTTTCCACACTCCCACTCTATGGATGAGAATTAGGCCAATTTTTCCTACAATAGTGTGAGCAAACCCCAAAACTGAATGTCCACATGTTTATTTGAAGAAACCCCTCTAGTGTGCACAGGGAACTCCAACACTGCCTTTCAAGCTTTCAGTAACAAATATACCCCTTCCTGGATATTATTTCTGCATGATTAACACTATATGGGATACAATGAGCATAAACTGCTAACAAATGACAAAACAACTATTTCTTCTCTTTGTATTACATTTTAATACCATTTAAGCAGCATATTTACAATTATTGGCCACAAAACCAGTGCAGCCTTTACACTGTTCACAAATGTCAAACTGCTTCCAAGAATTGAACATCATAATTTTTCCTCTGAAATACATGACAATACTGGAAATGGATATGCAATCAGATAATTGGTTCATAGAGAGAACTTGGTTGTTGTAGTTGTGGAATTTACTATTTACCCATCAACAAGTATTACATTAATTCCAGAGTTAACTCTAGTGCCTTGGATAAAGTAGAAGCATGCTTGGTCCCTAGGCATGTTAATTGGCAAACTGTTCACTTTTATTCAAAGCTGTAAAATAAATTAAAGTCTACAAAAAATAATTCTTCAACGCAACATTCAATAATAAAAATATAAAAAAATCCCACTCACACACACGCTCTTACAATATTAATCTATTGGACTCATGTATTGCCCCTTAAAAATTTGGATATTTTATGTCCAATCTTTATAAATGTGATGAAAGGATGAGTGCAGTATATGCAACTTGACTTTATATACTTTTTAGAAGTTCTGCACCTTTCTCTGTAAGTGCAGTCAAGCCTACATGATTGCCAGAGGCGTATCTAGGGGGAGCAGGCAAGGCATGGGACCCGGTCACAGGTGTCAGGTGATCCAAGGTGTCTCCCTAGCAGCTGCATTTTGCTGTCCCCCAGACTGGGAAACGCTGCTAATGTCAATTGCCGGTGCACAAACTAGATTGGTGGTAAGTGCTCCAGTAGAGCTGAAAACACCGAAGATTTTGTGTAGCGGGCTTTAAGAGTGAGGGTGTGGGGAAGGTTTAGTAAAGCAAGGAGAATGGGAAGATTTAGTATAAGGGGGGAAGATTTAAGGACACAGTTTGGGGGACTGGATAAATTTGAGGACACAGTATTAGGAGCAAGGTGTGAGATGGGAGGCTTCTCAGATTTTCACTGAACATTGAGAGAATTAAGGAGAGCAGCAAGACGGCTTGTGACTGTAAGTATGTAAATTGCATATGTGGGAGGGGGCGGCAACTGAATTCTTGCCAGGGTACCAGAAAATTTATCTGGAGAAATTTGCCTTTCATCCTAACTCCCAACCCAAAAACAAAGCTTTCAGATATGGGGGCATGTGCAGGAACACACCAGTGCTCATGCTGAAACACTCTGTGTTTGTGCTGTTTGATCTTCATAATATTGCCTAATCTTGGATGGAATGAGTTTCAGTGGAGGAGGCTGATGAGCATATTTCGCACACGTGTCCTCCACTTGTGGCCATTTTCCCAATAGGGAGGGCTTATAATTAAGGCAGTTCACTTTGGGTTGAGTAGCCCTACAGATAGAGAAAAATAGAACAAAACTTCTATAAAGTACAGTATATTTTAAAAAGTTGCTTTCACAGTATTCACATTTCCAACATGTTTGTTAACATTAGACACAAAATGGCCAGCGGGAACAATGGTGGATCCAAACCTCCTTCACATCATGGAGTTTGTGAATTGTAATATATACAGTTAGCAAGATGTCTATACAGGAGGACAACTTACTTCCATTTCCATGACATAAAGTAAGATGATAGTAGTTTGGCCCAAAAATGTTGAAGATGTGCAGTATCAACTATGAGATGGAATGAGATATGGTCTCTGGACAACCAATCTTAGAGTTAAAATCAGATCCTTGCACTATGGTAGCAATTTTTAATTGTTAGAAATTGTGTTTTCTATTCAAACATTTTGATCAATAGGAGTATTTTTCTGGGCTTTTAGTCTACCTCATGATGGAGACCAAACCTTACGAAGCTGAATGCTTTCTTTGTGAGCCATGCAGCTGTACCTTTCCTCCCATCACTCCAGTTCCAATCAAACTGCATAGACAATGACAAATGCCATCAATGAAGTGAGATGGTTGATGCAACTGTCAAAGATACCCATGTGCTGGTAATATTATAGCATTAAACAGAACATCTAGCAGTTTAAACTATGCATTGGTATCAAGGCTTTTTCTCCTGTGAGGAAAATCAGAAGCTCTGACACCTCATCACACAACACTACATCAATGTCACCACTATAGATTTGTAGTTCATGCTGTAGATTATATTGCATCTCTGCAAGATAAATAAGTGAAATATGGTTTATATACAGCATAAGTATAGCCATTCAATTGACCAGTGTTATCCAAAGTTGTCCACATCCAGTTCATGGGTCAAACACCAATTTTATCCAAAGGAGTCTAATGATCATTCCAAGAAAGTGACAGAGCACTAAAGGGATGTCGAAAGAAGCTATGTGTCTCTTTCTTAATGGCCGTTAACAAAGATGAACACGCTAATTCCTGTGGTCAGGTCAGCCAGCCAGAATCGCACTTCTTCAGTAATATCTAGTAATCCGCTGGGTGGATGTGCTGAAAGCTTAATATATATATATAATACAGTAGACGTAAAAGTCTAATTGACCTCATCCCTCAGAGCCTATAGAGCCAGCTGGAGTTTGGTCATATTTCTTTGATGCATGTTGTGATGTCGGACCAATTCATCAGACCTGGCAAACTTTTTCTGACAGCTAGGCCATCTGCAACTGAAAGGTTTCTCACCTGTTAACAAAGAAATGTCCAGTTATCATAGAGGAACATCTAAAACCAATAATTGAGAAAGAGAAATGCAAAAAGTAAGCATGCAAGGAACTCATAAAAAAGTTAAAAGGATTTGACCATAAACTAAATTTATCACGCATCACAGACTAATCTCTATCAATCCCATAAACTATGAATAAAGTGGTGGTGCCCTGTGGATATATGATAAATGTTGTCAATTGTCCCATCCCTGTAAACATAGAATTTATGAACAATTCTCTACATGCAGATACGCTAAGCCCAGATTGGACTCATCTGCACGTGTCCTCCTCCCCTACAAGCAGCAAACAGTGCCACAGCTCGCTAAATTGTATCCGGTAGTGTCTTCTAAAGGGTGCCTGACATTGGCCAGTAGTACAGAGATAATTGCAGCTATGGGAAAAGGATTCTGCAGCTTTGATTTGCTCTGTGGGCCCATTGAGGGTGATTTACCACTTACAATATGCAAGTACTCTAAAGACAATAGCACCTGCTTACATTCCCTACACCAAATGACTATTATGTTTCTGGCACTTTTTGTGCTTTGAGAATATTGGTGTTAAGTATTAAGTAAGTCAGTCAAAATATGGTGCAAAAAGAGGAAAGTGTTGGACGTATGTTGAATATATGGTCAGCTATGAACCACACCTTACAACTTTCATATAGATAACAGGTTATATATATCAAGGTAAATACACCATAAATCTTGGGCCAAAAATGTCTTTCATGCTTCTAAAGCCAGTAAACTGTATTACCAAAGAGTTTTTTTCTTTCTACACTGTATTACACTTTCCAGAATGTAAATCCCCCGAGAACGCTATTGGCAGCACTGAACAAACAGGGAATGCTGGAAGATTATAGCACGGCAGCAAAAAGAATTGGAACTGCAGCTGTGAATGAGAATGAACGTTAATACAGGATGTTACTAGGAATCAATACAAGGTATCGCCCGGCAATCAAAATACTTTCATCCGGGGTTCTTTTGTTCATTTGTTTCTCCAACTTTCCTTCTACTCCTACTTTCCTTATTGCACATCCTCCATTTACATTAGGGGATGTGCTAACCAACAATCATTTTTATAGGCACACATTTTGGTCGGTATATCTCCTCATGGAAATGGGGGATATGCTGCCAACAATATGGAAAAGTAGGAGTAGCAAATGACTGGATGAACCACCAGACTCACTGGTACGTGAAATTATGCTGAATCACTTGCTGTAAATCATCGATTGGTGCTCACTAGTGATGAGCGAGTATAGTCGTTGCTCAGTTTTCCCTGTTGTTCTCCGATTATTTTTGTGTGCTCGGAGATTTAGTTTTCCTCGTCTAAGCTGCATGATTTGCGACTGCTAGACAGGCTGAATACATGTGTGGAATGCCTGTTTGTTAGGGAATTCCCACATATACTCAGTCTGTCTACAAGTCGCAAATCATGCAGCTGAGACGAGGAAAACTAAATCTCTGAGCACGCCAAAATACTCAGAGAACACCCGAGCATGCTCGGGGAGACCCGAGCAACAATGCTACTCGCCCATTACTAGTGTGGGGAGGTTGAACTGACGGACAGGTTTGCTTTTGGAGAGAGGCAGAGGGATAGCGCAGTGTAGGCTGAGATACAGAGAAAGGGTTGTCATGTGGTAGTTTGACCATTAGAAGGCAGTGGGGAGTGTAGGAGAGAGTGACTGTGTAACTGCCATTGGTCGAGGTAACTGCCATTGGTCAAAGGTAACTGTCAGGTGATATTGGGCGGAGCTACCAGAACTGGGAGTATAAAGGCTGAGGGAAGGTTCTGGAAGGTCCAGTCAGCCAGGGGAGCTCACTAGAGAGGAGGATCTGCCGTAGAGAGAAAGACGGTAAAAGCTTTCCGGGAGTAGCTGACAGTGGAGATGGTCACGGGGGGGGTGAACCAAAAGGACAGTAGCAGCAGACGGAGACGGTCTGGGGGTACCAAGTGGATGGTGTACTTTGAAGGGTGAAACACTGTGGTGGAAGTGCCTAGGGCAGCCACGGTGGGAAGAGCCACAAAGGACGCCACGACAGTGAAACTAAAAAGTGAAGGTACCCGGGTCTGTAAGCAAGAGAACAGTGAAATTCCTGTGATGAAGTGCAGTGGTCGTTAGAGAGGCGGCCAATAAAATCGGACCTGTTGAATATAACTCATGTCTCTGTCTCGTGTCTGTCGCCGGCAAGAAGTGGGTCACCCCCCCATTCCTATTGGATTATCACCTCCCCTCGCCTATCCTACACTAGCACTGCTCACGTTTATCTGATCATGTAGGTAGACACACTGTTGTGGAATAGCATTAGGACAGTAAATGAATAAATAAATATGAATAAAGGTTTACGCACTTGTTTTACCTGTATGAGTCCTGGTGTGCGTCTTCAAGTGGTCAGAACGGGAAAATTTTCTCTCACATGTTTTACATTGGAAGGGTTTGACACCTGAGGGCAAAAACATGATGGTTACAAAGAAATATTCACTTTTCACTGTACTTTGTTACATTCAGTACAGATATCAATACTACTAACTTGCCTTGTATAGCTGGAGTGCATTCCAGAGCATTAATAAAGTTCAGCCATATGGTCTACACTCATACAAGTTCACGTTTTACCTTTATTACAAAAAATAAACACTTCACTAATTTATTAGTTCTGGTAAATTAACAAATTAAAAAAAGCTGTCAATTATTATATAGAGCTTCATAGATTTCTATGTTGCCATCACATTGGCTGCAGATGGGACTCTAGCTGTCTACGGCTAAGGAGGTATTGGAGAGAAGCTCTGGATGCAAAAGGATCTTCTAAACATTGAGTCAGGTTACATGTTATCCCTGTATTTTATATACTAGGATGTTAATGGAGTTTTCCTAAGAAAGTAAATAAGAATAGGGCATTACTGATTCCTGGGGTTCTGATCTTTTGAATCCCTAGAAAATCGCATTCTGCGGAGCTCCATCTGAATGGACCAATGTTATTCAATGAGGCAGTGCAGATGTGATTATTTTTTTCTCAGCTGTATTCGATATATGAGAAAAATCGCAGCATGCTCCAATTTTACTCCAAAATAAAACAGTGCAAGAAAAAAATTGCATCCCATACGGACTATCAGGACTTCTGGATGAGTATGGGGACGATCTTTTATACCCAAGTGTAAGCAAACCCCTATGATTAGTAGGTGCAGTTGTGTCTCCCATTTTCTTGATAAGCATATATTCATAGCATCATTTTCACACACATTTTGGCTCGTATTGTGCACCAAAATCTATGTGGAAATTTTTTTCTGTTTGAATCCACACTGGGTTTTTTTTTCTAGCAGCATATTTGGATCCCAAGTCCTAAAAATAACAAGTAAAATGTGATTTTTCAGTATTGAATAGAGCTGATGGAATCTTTTGAAATTTAAATTTGTTTGATTGACACATTTTTCAAAAAATTAAGTTTTATGCAAATTGCAATACTGTAAAGCCTTCAATTTACCTGAAAAGATGGATGTGTGCAACACTCTCCGCCTGACTGTTGGTCTCGGGATGGTAGGCAGAGGAGAAGGTCAAGCTAATACCCAATCTTTTGTAAAACGCCCTACAAAATTTGGACATGAATTTCACCCCTCTGCCAGACATCAAATTCAGAGGCACACCATACAGCGTGCTCAATATACAACTTAGATAGTGCTTTAGCGTTAGGTAGTCCTGCCAAAGGAACAAAATGCGCCTGTTTGCTAAATCTGTCAACCACTACCCAGACCAGTGTTTTGCCATTGGAAAAAGGGAGATCAGTGATAAAATCCATGAACAAATGAGTCCAAGGTCTATCTGGAATTGGTAATGGCACCAATTACCCTGCCGGCCAGGTATGGAATGCTTTAGCACGAGCACACGTATCACAAGTAGACACAAACACGGCGATGTCGGAAGACAAGGAGGACCACCAAAACAGTCTAGCAATAGCTCTCTGGGTGGCCACTGGGAGCAGATTCATGGAACTCTCGGAGCACCCTCAACCGATACTGAACTGGCACGAAGAGCTTGTTATCGGGCAATGACGGAGGAGCAAGAGACTGAGCCTCACAAATTTCAAGTTCCAATTCGGAGGACACCCCAGTCACAACCACCCCATGCTGATGAATGGAGGAAGGAGGTTCGGGAGGTGGTATCGGATCCAAGCTGCAAGATAAGGCATCGGCCTTGACATTCTTGAAACTAGGCCGAAAGGTTATAGAAAAATTAAAACGTGAAAAAAATGCGACCACCTAGCCTGTCTAGGAGTCAAACGTTTGGCAGACTCAATGTGGGACAGGTTCTTGTGGTCCGTAATCACCGTGATCCGATGAACATCCCCCTCCAAAAAATGCCTCCATTCTTCAAAAGCTATGGCTAATAACTCCCGATTCCCGACATCGTAATTTCTCTCAGCAGGAAAAATTTCTTGGAGAAAAAGGCACAAGGTCTTAAGTTAGTCACAGTGACGAGTCCCTGAGACAGCACTTCCCCCACTCCCACCTCCATTGTGTCCACCCCTCTACAGTGAATGGATCAGACGAATCAGGCTGGACCAACACAGGAGCAGATATAAAGCATTTTTTACATGTAGAAAAGGCTTCAACTGCCGAGACGACCAGTTTTTAAGATCAGCCCCCTTATGAGTGAGATCAGCGAGAGGCTTGACCACCTGAGAAAACCCTTTAATAAATTTGCGATAATAATTGGCAAAACCTAAAAAATGCTGAAGACCCTTGAGGTCTCTGGGCTGCACCCACTCAAGAATGGCCTGTACCTTTCCATGGTCCATACGAAACCCATTGACAGAAAGGATGAACCCCAGAAAGGACAGCTCTTGGACACAAAATAAACACTTCTCAGGTTTAGCGAACAGAGAGTTCTGCCGTAGCCTGTGAAGAATTGCATGTAAATGACCCATGTGAGATTCTTTGTCACATGAAAATACAAGAATGTCATCTAGATATACCACCATAAGGCACCCAATGAAGTCAGAGAATATATCATTAATGAAATTTTGAAAAACTGCTGGCATGACCAAATTTTCAAGCAAACTCTCAGAGGTGAGAAATAACATTTTCCACTCATCCCCCTCCCGAATACAGAAAAGATTATATGCTCCCCTGAGATCCAACTTGGAAAGCCACTTAGCCCCAGATAATTGGTTGTAAAGATCTAGAATCAGTGGGAGAGTGTAGGTATTTCTCACCGTAATTTTATTTAGTTCCCGAAAATTGAGGCAAGGGCGTAAACCACCATCTTTCTTTTTGACAAAAAAGAATCCATCAGTCACAGGAGAGACAGAGGGACGGATGTGACCTTTGGATAAACTTTCTGAGATATAATCTTTTATAGCAGTATGTTTCAGGCCAGAAAGACTGTACAAATGGGCCTTGGGCAATTTAGCACCTGGAATAAGATTAATAGTACAATCATAGGGGAGATGTGGTGGCAAGACCTCAACCTCTTTTTGGAAAACACGTCCTTAAAATCTTTCAGGTACTCTAGAATACCCTCCAGATATATTGATGACACCAGAACAGCAGAAAGACAACAATTTCAACAATTAAAACCCGATTTCACAATATTCCAAGATTCCCAGTCAATAACAGGATTAATCAATTTTAACCAAGGGAATCCCAACACAAGTCCCGCTGGAAGAATATTCAGAAGATAACATGAAATTCGTTCCTGATGCACGGAACCCACCTTGAGGAGAAACTCCTCAGAGACAATCTAAACAATATTTTTAAAAGAAGAAAAATATCCGGCACCGTTGTGTGAGAAAAGATTACCCTCAATGATAGCACCTGTGACTTCACATCCGTGGTCAGTAACACATTTTTTTCCCTATAGAACGGGTGCTCAATCCCATGTAGAAAAAACATGAAATTTCATTGTAAGAAAAGGAAACAGGATGGCACTCACCGTTCTCTTGTAGCAATTTACTTTATTTCATAAAACGAGGCATAGGCATCGGCACAGGAGCAATGTGTAAAAGACGGACAACAGCCGTTTCGCGCACAACGTGCTTCAACAGGTCCTATGCTCAGACTGAGTGAAACATCTATTTAAACCACATGTGTAGGTAAAAAACTCCACCCCTTCACCTGAACTTGTTTCATAACCCTTCTATCCCAAAAAGACCAAACAACAAAAAAAATAACAAAAATAACAAATATCCATATATTACAGACACCATATCATAATTAAACACATACAATCATAACTGCAAAGCCGGTCCGGGTTCTTCTGTTGGTGGTTCTCCTCGCACCTCCGTCTGCCCTGGGTCCATCCCGCCGTGCCTCCTGTACTCCTGCTTTCCGGCAGTTGGCTCCCCGGCGCGCTCCTCCTCCTCTGCCGTCGGCCGCGCGCACTGTGCCTCTGCACATGCGCCGGAGGGCCAGGCCGCGCGTCCCTGCAGCTCGTGTGCCCTCTCATGTGACCTGACCCGGAAGCCCCCTCTGACCTATCGGAGGCAGCCACCAGGTAATTCAGGCCGCCCTCCCTCAGTGGAGGCGCCTGACTATTGAGTTAGTTCTCTTTGTGTCCAGGCCCTGCTCGCTCCCGCTAGCCTCGCTTGCTCCCGCTCGCTTCCTCTGGTCTCCGTTGTTTCCCGTCACTGGTTCCTGCTAACCGCTGTTTGTCCTTTGCTTTTCAGCTCCTGCTCCAGCCCCGTCTCCTTCTGGCCTTCCGCTTTTCTCCACCATCCTACACCCTACTAGCTCCTCCCTCCGGACTCTGGTTATCCCGGACCCCTCTCCGGATCCTCAGCTGCTCTGCATCGTCTGGCCATCTTCTCGAGCCGACCCCTGGTCCTGGCTGCCGTGGCGCTTGAACTCCCTGTGCCTGCTCCCTAACAGTCCCTGTATAGGGGTTGGTCCCACCTGGCGTGCTCGCACAGGAAGGGTTCGGCGTCACGGTCCAGTGGGTCCATTCTTGCCCTCGTCGCCCGGGACGTAACAGTCCTGTTCTGATTTTAGGGGGCATAATACTCTATGGCTAGGAAATCATTCCGCATAAGGACCTTGAAAGGGTTGTTGTAGTGTGTGGGACACTAAGAGGCATTAGTAGGGGCTTTATTTATGCTAGCAATAAATGTCCCACTCCCTGTAATTAAAAGTTGGAAGGTATGCTCTTTTGTGACTACGCGTATGTGTCATAACCCCACCTACTGTGCTGAATAAATTTATTTGGAGGGGCAAGGGTCCAATTTGGACTTTTGCTATGAGGTCCCATGATTTCTATGTACGCCCTTGTACATGCAGGTTGTTTTCACAGGTTAAACTTTTGGTATCTAAGGGACTGCGTTATTATACACATATAAACATATGCTGAGAAGGACTGACCTATTAAAAAAATAATAGGGGCAAGGCAAATAACGTTTGAAAATAACAAACTGAGCTTTACTTTACCAATGAGCAGCTCTAGTGCCTCAGTGGTCTTGTGCTGTCTATCCCTGCATGACTGCTGGTGTTACCTGCAGTGGTCACATGTTGTAGAGGTGTCACCTCTGCAACCCTGTAAACCATAAAGTCCAGAGAAAAGGTGTGGAGAAGCTGCACTAGAATTTCTGTGGGTCACCTGGTAAGTATTGCTTATTTTGTTATTTTCAAGTGTTATCAGCCTTCCCCCATTTTTTTGTCATCAAACAACACTTTAAGTTGTTGATTTGAGTTCTATTTGTTTCTTGCATTTTAGGTTAAATTTAAAAAGCACCATGTTCAAATGCTGTATGAGTCCTAAATCCTGTCAAAATACATACAGTAATAACACTGCTTCTCTGTCCAGGATAAATGGCTACCTCAGATGAGACAGTGCCAGCTCACATATGACCACAAGTCATCTGTCACTTTAAAAGTGTAATCCAGATGCACTCACTGCTGTTTTTGGAGCTGCTTGGGACACTGGTGGTGTCATGTCTACAATTACCTGTCAGCACACAGGTACCACGCTCTTGCCCTATCTTAATAGAACTGATTTGGGGTGTTATGTATTGTTGGTTGTAGTTACCACATTATGCAGGGTGGGCCATTTATATGGATACACCTGGGTGGGCCATGTATATGGCTACACCTAAATAAAATGGGAATGGTTGGTGATATCAACTTCCTGTTTGTGACACATTAGTATATGGCGGGGGGAAACTTTTCAAGATGGGTGGCGACCATGGCGGCCATTTTGAAGTTGGCCATTTTGGATCCAACTTTATAAATGGCCCACCCAGGTCTATCCATATAAAAGGCCCACTCTGTAGATTGACTTGTTTCTAAAAATCTAAATTATCGATGAACTTTATGGTAGTTGATTAAAATTCACTTGACTGTGGGTTAATCCTTTGCAGCATATGTGGACAATTCAGTTTTTTTAGTGGCTCCTTTGTAGGAGGAAAATTCTGATGATGCGCAGTTTGCCAACAACATTTCCAATAGGTAGAGAACCTATTGCTTAGCATATTAATCCCACTTCTGGTATGAAGTTTTGAACTCTAGAACCTTGTTCCAAAACTTTTCAGACCCCATACGTACTGTATATTTCACCAAGGTACCAACCTGTGTGTCGTCTTTGATGCCTCTTCAGTTGATCTGATCGTGAGAACCTTCTCTCACAGTCTTTGAAATCACATTGATAGGGTTTCTCACCTTAACAGAAAATATGTGTAATAAGACACAGAATCTGCTTTTTTGGTAGCCCCAAAAACATTCATGGCATCTGGACATTTGCCTGTATATCCGAAAACTATTTACAAGATGATCAGCACCAGAAATGCAAGGCTGACAGTTGGATTTCTGCCCCACATGTGCAGTTGATGTGCCAAGAATCAACAAGAGGGCTGACTCCTTTAAATGGGTTAATCCACAGTGGGGCTAATGCTAAACTTTTCCATATGGAATCTACAAGAATAAACATGAAACAACATCCTCACAAGAGAAAACCTTCTCTTTCTTATCAAGGAGGGAACATATTAGTGGTGCTGACAAAAATCTGCTCAATTTTACTCCCAAATCCTCACTAGCTCCCAGACGTGAATGAGACCTCTACTGTATAAGCACATTAGTTTTCATGTAAATAAAAGACTTTCTACACAAACCTTTTCTCACGTGACCTACAGCTATAGACTTAGCGCAGAGCTCTGAGCACTGAATTACCTGTGTGCTTCCTACTGTGCATCTGCAGATGGGACAACTTAAAGTATCTCTTGTTGCATCCCGGATAGGCGCACATGAAGGGTCGCTTTTCATTGGTTTCTGATGTTGACCGTACAATAGTTGGGGTCACTCCCGGAACACGTCTGACATCCTAAAATAAGAAATACATAAATATTAAGTCTTTGGTTTAATGATACTGTTGATACTCCTAAATATGTAAATAATTAAATTACTCATCAAAGTTACCATACTTGTGTCCAATTTGCAACTTCAACATCAGTCATGTTGTGCGTTTTTGTATCACAGTTGTCTCGTGCTACAGATTTTATATCTGCGTTGTTAGCACTGCCCCATAGTATAACAATAGCCGAGTGCTATATGATAAAACATTGTAAAGTCCTCAGCTGTGAAGTAAGCTCGTGTTATTGAATCCTAAAGGGAAAGTCACAGCTGATTCATGCTTCCCTAACCACAGGCAACAATTAGAGCAATTAGGGCTCTGTCATTTCGGCCTATTACGTCTTAGTCTGAAAAGCTGCTGCATTTCAGCAGAGACTTACATTTAAAAACCATCAGGGCACCAAGCAACTTGAGGAACTGTCCAAGATCCTAGATCCCGGTGATTTATCCTCGGCCCTCTCCCCTAAAGTGACAGTTCTGTCCCTACTTGTGTGTATGGGGAGAGACCTATCACTCACCAGGAATGGAGTGGGAAGAATCCCTGGGGATTTGGACTTGTCATATGAGCCGCATTTCAAATCTAAGTTTTCTCTGAAACATTGCAGCTCTTCAGAGCAAGACATAGGTATGGAATAATGGAGCCAGTCTCTTATTCACACGGCCTTTTTAGTCAGTTGACAGGTTCCCTTTAAAGAGTTTTCATTCTTCAACAAAGCAATTGTATAATGAAAATTTATACAATTTACTGTCATTTTTTTTACCCTTTCTAGAAAATTTTCATGATCTTTCCTTGCTGCTAGGGTTGATAGAATAGCTTCGGATAAGTGCTTATCCAAATAGCTATAGCGCTTACCGAATAGCTGCATCGGGAACCCCGATACCTGTAGCACTCCCGATAATCAGCTGTTCGGCGCCGCAGGTGCAGGTGTCAAGGCTGTGTGACAGTCAAAGCACATGCATGGAGAGCCTGTTTGTTGTGACTGTCACACAGACACAACACATATAGCTGCAGTGCAGAACAGCTGATCATTTGGAGCGCTCCAATTATCCGGGGTCCCGATGCAGCTATTCGGTAAGCGCTATGGCTATTCAGATAACCTCTTATCCGAAGCTATTTGATCAACCCTACTTGCTGCCTTTCTATATGAAGTTTCATTGAGTAACCCCAGGGCATATAAGATGTCTCACTCATGCAATCACACAGGTGCTCCTTACAAGACCCAGATTTGGGAACTGAATTCTAACTGTAATAAATTGTCCATCCAGATGTCCATCACAAGACCATGGTGAATTTTTATCTACTAGAGGTCAACAATGAAGATTCCTTTTGAATCACAATAAACGGAGATCTTGATATTTGATGAATAAATAAAGGGAATCTGTCAGCAAGCTTTTGCTGTGTAATCTGAAGACAGCAGGAGATAGAGGCTGAAACACAGAATTCAGAGATGTGTCAATTGTCAAAGTGTGTGCTTCTGTTTGCTAACTGTGAATGGTTTATCACTAAGAGATTAATACTGCTGGACTAGTCCTGCAACTAAGCAGCTCACTGTCTATGGACTTTGTACACAGAGAGTCTGGTGTGGGCGGGGTCAGCTGTGGTGTGGGCGGGGTTAGCTTTCTCAACTCTGCTTCATTCTAAATCTAAAAGCTCTGATTGTGTCAGAACACCTGTTCCCAGTAATATAAGTGACACATTGTTGGATTTAGCTTCTCTTTGCCTACATCAGGCTGCTCTAAGATAAGGTAGCAAAAACCTGCTGAAAGATTCCCTTTAACCCCTTCACCCACCCCCACCCAAGCCTGTTTTCAACTTCATGACCAGGCCAAATTTTACAATTCTGACCAATGTGACTTCATGTGATAATAACTCTGGAAGACTTCAACGGATATCACTGATTCAGAGACAGTTTTTCCATGACATATTGTACTTCATGATAGTTCAGTATGACTTGCATTTATTTTGTTAAAAAAAAAATCAGAAATTTGTTGAAAATTTTCAAAATGTAACAATTTTCAAAATTTTAATTTGTATGCCCTAAAACCAGAGTGTTATGTCACACAAAATACTTAATAAATAACATTTTCTGCATGTCTACATTATAAGAGCACAATTTTTGAAAAAAAAATACTTTGTAAGGCTGGTTTCACATTAGCGCATTTTCAGCGCGCGCACGGCCGGGGGTAGCTCCGCCCCCGAGCCGGCTCTCTGCCCGGCGTGCCCGCCCCTTCCTTGTAGCGCCGCCTCCTAGCGCACAGCGGCGCCTGCGATCGGCGCACCCTATCTTTAGCATAGGGTGCGCAGATCGTGCGCAGGCCGTGCGCTAGTTGCGCTTTGACCTGCGCTGCGCACTTTTGACGGTGCGCCGTGCGCGCCAAAATCAAACTTTTCGGATTTTGGCGCGCACGGCGCACCGTCAAAAGTGCGCAGCGCAGGTCAAAGCGCAACTAGCGCACGACCTGCGCACGATCTGCGCACCCTATGCTAAAGATAGGGTGCGCCGATCGCAGGTGCCGCCGTGCGCTAGGAGGCGGCGCTACAAGGAAGGGGCGGGCACGCCGGGCAGAGAGCCGGCTCGGGGGCGGAGCTACCCCCGGCCGTGCGCGCGCTGAAAATGCGCTAATGTGAAACCAGCCTTAGGAAATTAGAAGGGTTAAAAGTTGAAAAAACATTTTTTTAAGGACATTATTTTTTTAAGTAACTTTGAGGGGCCTACTGTATATGACAGATAATACCCCAAATTGACCTGATTCTAAAAAAAACTCATTCTTCAAGGTGCTCAAAACCACATTCAAAAAGTTTATTAACCCTTCAGGTGCTTCACAGGAACTGAAGTAATGTCGAAGCAAAAATGAACATTTAACTTTTTTCACAAAAATTTGACTTTAGACCCAATTTTTTTATTTTCATGAGAGAAAATTGAACCCAAAATTTGTCATGCAATTTTTTCCAGAGCACATAGATAACCTATATGTGGAGGAAATCTACTGTTTGAGAGCATGGCAGTGCTCATAAGTGAAAGAGTACCATTTTACTTTTTGGACGCAAAATTGGCGTGGACACCATGTCACATTTGGAGAGTCCCTGATGTGCTTAAACAGCGAAACTCCCCCCCACAGGTAATGCCATTTTGGAAACTAGATGCCTCAATGAATGTATATAGATGCGTGGTGAGCACCTTGAACCTCCCATTTCATCACAGAAGTTTATAACGTAGAGCCGTAAAAATAAAAAATAATAATTTTTTTCCCACAAAAATACTTCTTTTTAGGCCCAAAATGCATAGTGCAATTTGCTGGGCAATTTCTTCTTAGTTCGTTGATATCCAATATGTGAAGGAAAATTACTGTTTGGGCGCACGGCATGGCTCGAAAGGGAAGGAGCGTCATTTGACTCATTAATGGATGCCATGTCATATTTGGAGAGCCCCTGATGTGCCTAAACAATGGACACCCTTCACAAGTGACCCAATTTTGGAAACTAGACACCTCAAGGATTGTATCTAGATTTGTGGTAAGAACCTTGAATCCCCAGGTGCTTCACAGAAGTTTATAAAGTTGAGCTGTAAAGATAAAAAATCAATTTTTTTTCCACAAAATTGTTCATTAAGCCCCAATTGTTTTTAATTTCACAAGGGTAACAAAATAAATTTCACCACACAATTTGTTGTGTAATTTCTTCTGAGTATACCGATACCCCATATGTAGTCGAAAACTACTTTTGAGGCACAGTGCAATGCTCAGAAGGAAAGAAACGCCATTATGGAGGTCAGATTTTGCTAGAATGGTTTGATGGTGCTATGTCACATTGGCAGAGCCCCTAAGGTGCCATGCATGACATCATTTTACAAACTTCTCATCTCAATGAATTCATCTAGGTGTGCAGTGAGCATGTTGACACCACATGTGCCTCGCAGAAATTTATACCAATGGGCAGTGAGGAAAGAATAATTACATTTTTACCACTAAAATGTTGTTTAGCCCCAATTTTTTCATTTTTATAAGGGTTAATAGGAAAAAATGGAACTCAGTTTGTTGTGCAATTTCTCTTGAGAACGCCAATACTCTACATATAATCAGAAACAGCTTTTGAGACACAGGGCAAAACTCAGAAGGGGATGAGCGACATAATATAGTGCAAGTTTTACTGTTATGGTTTACAGGTGCCATGACCAACTGGGAGAGCCCGAGGTACCAGAGCAGCAGAACCCACCATAAGTGATCCTATTTTACAAACAATACTTCTCAATTAATTCATAAGAAAATAGTCCAATGAACATAGTGGATAAGAGAATGAAAAAGTATATATTGTAATGGACACAGTCACAATCTCACATATCCACCATAAAGAGGACAAAGGAAGACCAACTGCAATGTAAACTCACAGACAAAAGGCAAATACAGTCAAAAGGTCAAAACGCTGAATAAAAACAATTTTATTAGTATATATAAAAATATGTATACACATATATACAGACAAACATGCATGGAAAAGGGCTGAGTGATGGAAAAAGGCTATAGCAACCACATACAGAAACCCCGGTAGGTATGTCACAGGGGAATAGCAATAAACAACAGGGTATTGTGAGTATATCAATCACTCATGGCAATGTGCCAGCAGGTAATGCATCACAGGTACCCATGCTAACAAATATACCATCCCCAAAAAGAGGGTCACACATCCTAGAAAAGGTGAATACCACCAATAATAATGAAGGCACGCCGAAACGCGCGTTGGGGTTGGTAGGTCGGTCCGGGAGGGTTGCCTCTTGCCTATAAGGTACCTGTATTTCTATATATTTTGTTTATTATTGGTGGTATTCACCTTTTCAAGGATGTGTGACCCTCTTTTTGGGGATGGTATATTTGTTAGCATGGGTACCTGTGATGCATTACCTGCTGGCACATTGCCATGAGTGATTGATATACTCACAATACCCTGTTGTTTATTGCTATTCCCCTGTGACATACCTACCGGGGTTTCTGTATGTGGTTGCTATAGCCTTTTTCCATCACTCAGCCCTTTTCCATGCATGTTTGTCTGTATATATGTGTATACATATTTTTATATATACTAATAAAATTGTTTTTATTCAGCGTTTTGACCTTTTGACTGTATTTGCCTTTTGTCTGTCAATTAATTCATGTAAGGGTGCAGTGATCAATCATATTGACACCACGTGTGTGTCAAATAATTTCAAACCATTGCGCAGTAAAGCAAAAATAATTACATTTTTACCACAAAAACTTTGTTTTAGACTCAGATTTTACATCTTCACAAAGGGAAATGGGTAAAAATTTCACCTAAATTTGTCACACAATTTGTAGAAATACCTCAAATGTGCCTGTACAGTACTGTTTAGCCACACGGTGAGATTCAGGAAGGACAAAGTGCTATTTGCCTCCTGGAGTGTAGATTTTCATAGAATAGTTTGCATACCTCCATATACAGAGCCCCTAAGTGCTAGAAGAGCAGAATACCCCCACAAGTGACCCCAATTTGGAAATTATACCACTTTTATCTACAGGTGTAGTGATGATTTTGACTCCATGGGTGTTTTCCAGAAACAAGCAGCATTGGTTGTTGCTGTGTGAAAACTTAAATTCTGCTATTGCAGACCCTGTACATTGTAGTGACCAGTACATTATGCCCAGCTTGTGCATCTGGAGACATGCATCCATAAATTAGGTGGGTTCACATCATTGCAAAAATGCCAAACATGTGGACGCCAATTGTGGTTTGGGCACACTATGGGGCTCAGAAGGGAGGGGGGCATTTAGATTAGGGAGTGCAGAATTCCCTGGATTCTTTTGGGGGGCGAGGAGCCATTGTGCTTTTCCAGAGCCTTTGTACTAACTGTAACATGGAAGCCCCTTATATTTCCATACCTGAGTGCGGACTTACTCTTTTGTGGATTGAGTTGAAGCTTTTATTGGGATCATTTTATTTAACATTTGGGATCACATTTATGCTATGCTCTTTGCTGAGCATTTATATTGGGGTTTTTATCTAAATTTCCAAATGTCGTGATTCCGCAAATGGCTCTATTCACTATAATGAGGCAGCAGAGTGACTCTGGACTCAGTCTGGCCTCTGTTCAGCGATATCCTTCTTTTCAGAGGTGCACAAAACTGTGACCGACCACACTTTTCTGCATGTCTAGAAAGACGGACACAGCCAGATCACAGGTCAGACAGCATAAACAGTGCCACCATATGCCTCATTATAGGGAATCTTCCTCTGGGGGTTCCGTCTGAATCACGTGTTTCAGAGATTTACACAGAAAACCCAGTGTAAGAGCTCAGCGCAGAGCGCAGGATAAATGTGAGCTGAGTCTTACTGTGGTTTTTGAACAAATCAACAGCAGGTGGGGAATTGGTTTTGTTTATTTTTTACAACGTTCCTTGTGCAGTATAAGTGATTAGATGACTTTATTCTTTGGGTCTTCGCAGCGATACCAGATTTATATAGCTTTTTTATGTTTGGCTGCTGTCACAGCCAAATATGCTTTTTTTCTATGTATCAGCCACCAAAATCATATGAGTGCTTGTTTCTTGTGGGCTGAGTTGCCGTTTTTATTTGCACCATTTTTGGAGACATGACATTTTTTGATCACTTTCTATTCTGATTTTTGGGAGGCAGAATGAACTAAAAATAGCTATTCAGGAATTGCTTTTAGGGGGTTTTATTATACCGTTCCGCGTATGGTAAAATTAATAATAATAATCTTTATAAAGCGCTAGCATATTCTGCAGCGCTTTACAGTTTTCACACATTATCATCACTGTCCCCGATGGGGCTCACAATTTAAATTCCCTATCAGTATGTCTGTGGAATGTGGGAGGAAACTGGAGTACCCGAAGGAAACCCACGCAAAGACGGGGAGAACATACAAACTCCTTGCAGATGTTGTCCTTGGTGGGATTCGAACCCAAGACTCCAGCGCGGCAATGCTATCCACTGAGCCACCGTGCTGCCCTTGATTAAACAGTTTTATTCTTTGGTTCATTACGATTACAACAATACCACATTTATCTTTTTTAATGTTTTGGTGCTTTTAGAAAATAAAAAGTATTTTATAGAAACAAGAATTATATTTGCATTGAGCTATAACTTTTACTTTTCCGCTAATGGAAAGCTTGGCAGCTTGTTTTTTGCGCGACAAGATGACGTTTTCAGCTATTCCATTTCTATTTGCATGCATCTTTTTGATTGTGTTTTATTACACTTCTTGTTTGACAGTATGATGAAAAAGCATTGTTTTCTGCCTCCTTTTTTATATAGTGTTTTCACTGAAGGGGTTTACTATTGAAACAGTTTTATATGTCGGGTGGTTCCAGACACAGCAATACCAAATATGTGTACTTTTTGTATTTATTTTTTTTTCATAAAAATATTTAATTATGGGTACAATATATTTCTATTTTTTTAATTATTTTGGGATTTTTTTAAAAAATATTTGCACAATTTTTTTTTTACTTTTTATTTTACTTTTTTACTTAGTCCCTCTATGGGACTTTCACTTTCACATCTCTGATCGCTGTTATAAAGCACTGCAATGCAGGAACATTGCTATGCTTTATAACTGTTAGTCCTGGACTTACACAAGTTAGTTATATCATGCACTGCGCATGATCAAACAAGCAGCTTGCTAGCCCTGGTGACCTAGATGTCATCATGCCCCCTCCCTCTCCCTGCCTTCTAAATGCTGTGATCGATATAGATGGCAGCATTTAGGGGGTTAAACTGCTCCGGTGAGGGCACCGCTCCTGGCAATGAGTGCCGGATGCCAGCTAAACACCTGGCGGCATTCGTGCTCCCACAGCTGCTGTGCACACAAAATCGCCATGATGTATCCATATGTCCAAGGTCGGGAAGTACTTCCCAACCTGGATGTATGGATATGTCTAAGGTCATGAAGGGGTTAATACAGAAAGTAAATTACACTAAAACCAGAATACTAAACTAGGAGATGACCCTGGTTAGATCTTTACATGGTCATGGTCAGTGCATCAGGTATACTTTCGTGGTTACCAAATTCAAATTTCAAAGGCTTTAATGGCTTATTTTAATCAATCAGTGATTAGTGGGGTCTGATCATTCTAATATACAGTCCGAAATGTACAGTATAGACACTTTTTTAGATTTTTCTCTTTAAATTTTTTTAATTTCATTTTTTAATGTTCCTTAAAATGTAATACAAAAATAAACCTGTAAATTTTGTAACGCCATCGCATACAATACAAATGTTATCATCGCATGGCTTCAAGCATATTTGGTCTTATTTATATCCCCTTTCAGCATTGTGTAGTGCTACAATGTAATATTCCTTGTCCTGTTTGTGTTCTTTGCTGTCAGATGACCCTTTAGTGATACAATATTGCGGGTTACTATATGTCCTGGACAGATCAGAATGATGACAAGTGATTTTCCAGTAAACAGCCCATCTCTTGTTCCTCTGCTGCTTCTATCTCTTTATAATTTGTAGTAAATAATTTAGAAGCTAAAACTGATTCATGCAGCAGAATTGAATCTGGAACCTGAAACCTATTCTTCACCAACAATACAAAGGAAAATGTGGGGTAGTTTTGTAGTGAAGAAACAAAGAAGGAACATTATGGACTTCGTTGGAAAAGTGTCTTATGCCTACTTTGGTGTAAAGCTAGGTGATCAGGACAAGTCATGGGCTCCACACGTAGTGTGTTCTGTTTGTGTAGAAGAACTACAACAGTGGTCTAAAGGGAAGAAAGGGAACTTTAGTTTTGGCTTATCTTTGATCTGGAGGGAGCATAGTGATGACTGCTACTTTTGTACATGCTATGTGGAGGGATTCAACCTTAAAAATATGAAGGAAATGATATACCCGGACCTCCTGTCTGTGATTCAATTTGTGCCACACGGTCCAAGGATACCTGTCACTTCACCTCCGGAAAAACTTGACAATACACCTGATTCAGAAGATTCAGAACATGAAGAGCAGGATTCTGATCACGCTAGTCCCAACATGCCACAGCTTTTTTCACAGCTTGAATTAATTGATTTAGTCAGGACTTTGACCTTCCTAAACATTCTGCAGAACTTTTAATTTCTAGACTGAAGGAAACTAACCTGCTAGATCCTGGTATCCGTTTTTCATTGTACAGAAGCAAAGAAAAGGAATTCCTCCCATACTTTTCTAAAGATGGTGCTCTAGCGTATTGCAGTGATGTTCTGGGGCTGATGGAAAAGTTTAACATTGAGAACAATGTGAGCGAATGGAGACTCTTTATTGATTCATCCAAAAAAAAGTCTGAAAGCTGTGCTACTGCACAATGGCAGCAAATAAACTTCAGTGCTTGTAGGGCATTCTGTGCACATGAAGGAAAGCTATGAGAATTTAGACTTTATTCTCAAGAAACTTAACTGCGGAGATCAAGGATGGTCAATATGTGGTGATCTGAAAGTTCTTTTTTTGGTCCTCGGGCTGCAAGGAGGATACACAAAGTACCCAAGCTTTATGAATGAATGGGACAGCCATTATAGGACTAATCACTGGAGCCAAGCAATTTGGCCTATGAAACATCTTTGTAACCTGCACTCAAGAACATAGTAACAGAAAGTTTAGCTGGTCCCACTAAAGTTCTCCTGCCACCACTCCACATAAGCATGGACAGATGAAGCAGTTTGTGGAAGCTCAAACGAAAGAAGGAGAGACTTTTAACTACCTGTGTGCCAAGTTTCAGGGACTGTCACAATACAAAACTGAGCAAAGGCATTTTTTGTGATTCCTGATATTTGGAAAATGATGAAGGACAATGTGTTTGAAACAAAAATGAAAGCTGTTGAAAAAAGGTTTGGGATTTTTTTTAAAGAAGTCATGAACAAATGTCTAGCTAAAAACAAAGGTCCAAAATTGAAGTCCATCATGGAGAACATGCTGCAGTATGCTGCAAGTCTTGAGTTGACTGATG
Organism: Dendrobates tinctorius; assembly: GCF_039654945.1. Taxonomy (NCBI): domain Eukaryota; kingdom Metazoa; phylum Chordata; class Amphibia; order Anura; family Dendrobatidae; genus Dendrobates; species Dendrobates tinctorius. The sequence goes on from NW_027361716.1 coordinate 16,580,450, forward strand.
AATTTTTTACATTCACATTTGGACTACTTTCCTGAGAACGTTGGTGTTGTTAGGGAAGAGCAAGGAGAAAGATTTCATCAAGATATCAAGGAGATGGAACAATGATACCAATGTAGGTGGAATATGAACAAGATAGGGGACTACTGCTGTATGCTTAGCAGAGAAGATCTGCAGACCTTCTATAAGAAAAAAGGTACCAAGATGAACTTTGGATAGAAAAGGAAAGGCGCAAGAATTCATTTCCAATAAAGTTGCAGAATAAATGTACAATAACTTTTTATATACATTGTGTACATTTTTGGCTACAATAAAAATGTTTCTTGTTCATCTCACTTATACTTAATTTCACATTTGTTTTGTGCAAAATCCATATGTGATGGTAAAAATAGAAGTGTTTTTTTAAAATCAGGGCATCAGAAAACATACTGCAACAATCAGTCACTGCATTTGAAAAAAAGTGTCATAAACTCAAATTTTGCATACCTGTGTAATGTGGGTGTCAGGAAGGAGCATCAATATCTCCTTTGTCCACTAACTGTCCCCTGACTTGTAATTCAAAGAATATCAAATATGTCTTAATTTCTGTGTTAAAGTGAACTTGTCACATCAAATATGCAGTCTGATAGGGGCATCATGCTACAGAGTATGTGGGGCATAACAGGTAAGAAAAGATTCAGTATAACTTGTACATTTTATTTTCCTGCTCATTCTAGACTTAGGAGCCAAGTGGGCATTGATCAGAGATTAACAGTTATCTGGATATATGTAATCTGTACACTAGCCACTAGGACTAATAAACTCATTTCACATAGACAATCAGTAACTTACTGGATCTAATCATACTGACTTATATAGAGGTCAAAAGATTTGAGAGTGACACAAACTTTGTTTTTTGCTGCTTCATTTTTGTGTGACAATTTGCAAGTACTTTAGAGTGTTACAATAATGGACCATATGAATTTTAAAAAAAGGATTTTCTCGCTATTAAACTTACCGTAACTTATATATAAAAAAGGCAGCATGAATCACAGATGGGCTGCAAGCTTCCAACCAAGTGTGTCAGTCTTTGCAAAATGTAAGTATTTCAGAAAAAATATTCTTTAACCCTTTAGAGACAGAGCCAGTTTGCAGCTTAATGACCAGGCCAATTTTTACAATTCTGACCACTGTCACTTTATGAGGTTATAACTCCGGAACGCTTTAATGGATCCCACTGATTCTGAGAATGTTTTTTCGTGACATATTGTACTTCATGCTAGTGGTAAAATTTCTTCGATTAGTCTTGTGTTTAGTTATGAAAAAAATGGAAATATGGTGAAAATTTTGAAAATTTTGCAATTTTAAAACTTTACATTTTTATGCCCTTAAATCAGAGAGATGTGTCACACAAATTTCTTAATAAATAACATTTCCCACATGTCTACTTTACATCAGTACAATTTTGGAAGCAAAATTTTTTTTGTTAGGCAGTTATAGGGGTTAAAAGTTGACCAGCGATTTCTCATTTTTACAACAAAATTTACATAATCATTTTGTTTAGGGACCACATCATATTTAAAGTCATTTTGAGGGTGTACATGACAGAAAATACCAAAAGTGGCACCATTCTAAAAACTAGACCCCTCAAGGTGCACACAACCACATTCAAGAAGTTTATTAACCCTTTACGTGCTTCACAGGAACTAAAGCAATGTGGAAGGAAAAAATTAACATTTACCTTTTTTTTTGCAAAAATTTACTTCAGAACCAATTTTTTTTATTTTCACAAGTATTAAAAGGGAAAATCAACCACAAAATTTGTTGTACAATTTCTCCTGAATGTGTCGATACCCCATATGTGGGGGTAAACCACTTTTTCAGCACACGGCACAGCTCGCAAGGGATGGAGCGCCGTTTGACTTTTTCAACTCAGAGTTGGCTGGAATTGAGATCGGTTGCCATGTTGCGTTCGGAGAGCCCTTAATGTGCCTAAACAGTGTAAACCTCCCATAAGTGACCCCATTTTGGAAACTAGACCCCTTAAGGAACTTATCTAGATGTGTGGTGAGCACTTTGAACCTTCAAGTGCTTCACAGAAGTTTATAACGTAGAGCCGTGAAATTAAAAAATCATTTTTTTTCCACAAAAATGATCTTTTCGCCCTAAAATTTTTATTTTTACAAGGGTAACAGGAGAAATCATACCCCCACAGTTGTTGTGCGATTTGTCCTGAGTATGCTGATACCCCATATGTGGAGGGGAACCACTGTTTGGGCGCATGGGAGATCTTGGAAGGGAAGGAGTGCCATTTTGGAATGCAGACTTTGATGGAATGGTCTGCGGGCGTCATGTTGCGTTTGCAGAGCCCCTGATGGGCCTAAACAGTGGAAACCCCCCACAAGTGACCCCATTTTGGAAATTAGACCCCCCAAGGAGCTTATCTAGATGTGTGGTGAGCACTTTGAACCCCCAAGCGCTTCACAGAAGTTTATAAACGCAGAGTCGTGAAAATAAAAAGTCTTTTTTATTTCCACAAAAGTGATTTTTAGACTCCAAATTTTAGACCCCCAAAGTTGGTAAATAGAGGAAACCCTTCAATTCTTGCTCCAACCCTAACCCCAACACACCCCTAACCCTAATCCCAATGCTAACCCTAATCCCAACCCTAATCCCTAATCATAATTCTAACCCTAATCCTAGTTCACCCTAACCCTAATTCTAACCCTAGCCCTAACCCTAGCCCTAATCCTAGCCCTAGCTCTAACCCTAACCCTAGCCCAACCCTAACCCTAGCCCTAGTCCTAACCCTAGCCCTAACCCTAGCCCTAACCCTAACCCTAATGGAAATCTGAAAAAAAAAATATTTTCATTATTTCGTTATGTTGGCCTAACTAAGGGGGTGATAAACGGGGGGTTAGGTACTATTTTTTTCATTTTGATCACTATGATAGTTTATCATAGTGAGCAAAATGAATGAATGGAATCTAGCAGCCGAAGCCGGCAGATTCCCGGCGGGCACACTGTGCATGCGCCCACCATTTTCTTCCGGATCCAAGATGGCGGCGCCCACCGGAGGACGCCGGTGGGACACGGGACCACCGGGAGGGGACCCTGGACCACGGAGAGGTACCGGGGGGTCGGGGACCCTAGTTCTCTCTCCTCTGATGTGCGATCACATCAGTGGAAAGAGAAATTTAATGCAAAATCGCAGCTTTTTTTTTTGCGGTCACCGTTATAGGGTTAATAACGGCGATCGCAAAAGCGGAGTCGGTAAAAACCAACCAATTCATGTTCTCTGGGGTCTCGACTACCCCGGCTGCCAAGACCCCAGAGAAAATCTGACACTGGGGGGCGCTATTCACTTTCTCCACAGCGCCGTGAATTAGCGGCGCTGTGGTTTATGTACACTTAATTACCGCCGTTAAAAGGCATATCGGCAGTCGCTATGGGGTTAAAGATCCATCTTAATATCATCAGAGGTGATTGGCATGTACATAGAGAGAGATCTGTCCCATCTCCTGCAACGGCGCTGGTCAGAGACGACTGGGTGTGGAGCCGGCTCTTTATGGTATATTATTGTGCTGCCATGCCGAGATTATTTAAGGTTCCCTTTAATATCTATTTAGTGAAGGTTTATTCAGCTAACAGCTTTTTCTCTTGACCTGCCCGCAGACATACACACACTCAAGTTTGACCATACTCATAAGTCTCCTGGTCTTTCTGAAATCATCGGGTTTGGCCACCTTTGCTCTTTTGTGTACGGACACCTTAAGATTTGATACTGGGTTCCACAATCAGCTGTGTTGTGTCGTCATCTAAATTTTACTAGTATAGGCCAGTTTATTGTTGGTTATAGGACCCCCTATAGAACAGTACATATTACCACTAACAAAAGAAAAGACAGAAAGTTAGAACGGAGACATAGAGACACTAAGGTATTAGATACATTTGAACAATGGCCTAATTTAACTAATCGGTAATCCAACCCTCCTAATAACAATTATATATTTCTTAGCTACGTTCTGTATATGTCCGTCTAAAAACAAACTTCCTAAAAAATTCATGATGCAAAGTTTCCATTCTTACTTGTATGCCTCTGAAAACGCCATGTGTATGTATCCGGTACTGACCCCCACAGCTGTATAACATTGGGGCGCTGTGACTGTCATTTTCATAAGTCGTCCCATGACTGTAAGTAGAAAAACATTGAATAAATAAGTGGATTTTTTTTTGCTGAAGAGTACATAAAAGTATTAGTAACAAGTCAAATAAAACTGGTAAAGATAGGATCTGTGCTAACATAGATACATAGTGAATTCTCCCAAGGACTGTACTGTGTAACACTTCGAAAAAACAATTTACCGTATCAAAATGTTGTTTATGTTTTTGTACAGATCAATAAAATGACATAACAGATGTATTTTATGCCATGTGAGGATTATTTTAAGGGGGTTTTACAACCATAGAAGGGTATGCATCATTTTTTGGTCACTGCCAAACTCACTTCTAGAGAAAAGGGTCCCAACGTTAGCAACGGATGTCATATACTCTAATAAAACCATGGTAATTAATGGGTAGGGGGCCATGCTTTAATATCTCTAGATTTCTAATAAGTTCATCCATCTTGGTCCAAAAGGAACTATAGGAACAACTCGGCAGCACTACTAAAAACAAACAAGTCATTAAAGGGGTTGTACCCTTTCAATAACATTTCTATCCCAACTGTAACCTTATATGAATCAACAAACCACGCTGTACTCACCTGGGTCCACCAGTTAGTCTCCCCTGCTGCATCTAGTGGACGGCATTGGCTGAGGTGCTGATGTCATCTCGACAGCCAATCAGTGAGCTCAGTCTGGACAGAAGGCCTACCTCCGAGCTACTGAGCTCACTGATTGGTTGTCGCACTGTCAATGTGACGTTAGCGCCGCTGCCAATGCCAGGCACAAGGGGGCATCGGTGGACTTGGGGTAGGTGAGTTTAGTGCAGCTGCAACAGATAGAAGCTTACTTGAAAGGGAACAACCCCTTTAAGAAAGCCAAGAAATGTTCATAGTTATAATTGTATGTAATTATGTTTTAATTATCAATGGTTCAAAAGATAATTATGAAAAAAGACCATAAAGGAAATAAAAAGGTGGAGGGGACTTCGTGAAAACTCTATATTATGGATGTATGAGGCTTATGTTTATGGCCACCGACACTAGAAGAGTTGAACTATGCATTGTAACTCTCAGCCAAACAAAGACTGATAAAAATGTTGGCATTCTATCTCAAAGATGAGGCCATGTCTAGGACTGATTTTCCTCAGATTCCGCAGCCTTGGACATAAAGAAGAGAACAAAACCTTTCATCTTCTCCTGAAGGGCTGTACATCATCCATACAGATTCTTTTCCTTTATCCTGAAGACATGCTCAGGTCAGATATTTTTTTTTCTAACAGGCTGTGAACTTTTAGATGGGCTGAGTTCCATTAATTGTAAAGCTGAGGGTCTGTATTATTTCTATTGTATTCTATTTATTAGCCATAAACTCCCATCCTCATCCTTTATGTTCAGAGTTCAGATATTCCTCAAGGTCAGAGCATTTCCTCACTGCCGCCTTTATAGAAATCCTCAACATTTTGAATATAGAGAAAAATGTAAAGTAAATCTACTTTTTTAGAACCACCTTAAAAATTTCATTATGGTACTGTACTTAGTGGTGACCTCTGGAAAATGTCATGTTTTTAGCATTTACTCATGTTTTCAATATTATGCTTTCTAGCATAATGGGTAAAGTCGCATTAATGATCTGTAATTTGGCCTGGAGAGCTGTTAGGAGACATTTTGGAGTCTAAGGGGTAACGTCCAGGCCTGATATGCTACTGTAAGAAGATTTAAAGGCCATGCAATGCTCCTCTTGGAAATTAAATATGCAAATTACCTCTACAGAGAGGAAGAGGACATGAACTCTAGTGCCACTTACTGGAAGCAGCAATCCTAAAATTCAATATCGACCTTTTAACAAGCCGTCTTGTCACATGACAAACCAGAATCTCAATTTGCAGGTACATGTTTCCTGGTGGCACTGGAATTGTAGTCCAATTTGCATATTTAATTTCCCAGAGTCAAGTAGTGAGAGAATAGGACAATATTGTGGTTCTCCTGATGAAGAAGTTGGTTCAACTTTGAAATGTGTTGAGATAAAGAGCATGGCCAATCCTGTGCGCCGTCTTCTGGATTCTTAAATTACATCAGCAGAGCAGACTACTACTCCTATCCTTCCCACTACTTGCCATATACAGCGGGATCTCCTGACCTAAGGGTACCACAGCAGCTGTCAATCCTTAATTCCTTGGTTGTGGGTTTAATAACTCTAAAAGGGAAGCCGCTTTCCTCTCTCCTATGCCAATATGGCCATCAGATAAGACCCTATTGCGTTTGGTGTTCCCTTTTTTTCTTAATTCCCAGAGGAACATTGCAAGGAGAAACATTACTCCTTAAATCCCAGTCAGAGTCCTCTCATACAGCCAAAACAGATCTCTTGCTTTGCACTGAGGAGGAGCAACACACTGAAACACGAGTCTGCAAATTGTGGTTTTGGTTTGGCTTTTATCCTAACCCCTCTGACGAGGCTCGATAAAGGGTCGATATTGACTTTTAGGAGTGATAATTCCAGTAGGTGGCACTAGAGTTCTATTCCTTTTCTCTGAAGAGGCAGTTTGCATAAGACATTTTTGGTAATGGCGGCTTAGGGATAAAGACATATTGGCTTTCTTTCATTTATGCTGCCCCATATGCACAAGCTCATTTTTGGCAGATTTGATCAACATTAATCTAATATATGTGACTGACTAGTTTTAGCCTCATCCCTGCATAATCATCAACTAAATACATGAAAATGTGATTCTGCAGTCGTTAAGGTAAATCATTTAGTCTCGGACTATAGGCTGATATTCTACAAATAACATTGTAATAGGGCTGCAATGGCTCCCCTATCCTGGTTTGTATGGTCCCCTCATCCCCATCCTGAGAAAGATGGCCCCCCTCATCCCTACCCTGGTATGCTTTGCCCCCTCATCTCTAGCCTGGTATGCATGGCCCCCTCATCCCTATCCTTGCAAGAATGATCACTCTCAATGCTATACTAGTATGCATGGTTCCATCTCTCTCCTGGTATGCAAGGTCCCCCATCTCGTCCTAGTACGCAGGGCCCCTCATCTCGGCGGTCACGTGTGCTTCTAATTAAGAGAAATGAATAATCACAGCATTCCACTCCCATGGGCATGGAATTCAGTGAATATTCATTTCTCTTTAGCAGCGGGAAGAGGAGCTAGCCGCAGCAGCTGGCTCCAGCCGATACCACTCCGTTGCTCCGCCGATACCACTCCGCCACGTCCCCACCACATTTTGGAGGAAAAAAAGTGCGTCTTATAGTCTGAAAAATACGGTACTACTCCTATTCATATAAGCTAAATAAGCAATTAGAAACGTCAGGTACTAAATCATGTAATGTACTGGAAAGTGGGGGAAAATTAAATTGAGTCAAAATTGCAAAAAAAAGTGCAATTTCAAAATTGTTTATTTGTTTTTTATATACTACATTCACTGTATGGTAAAAATGACACGGCAATATTATTCTCCAGGTCAATATGATTATTGAGATAGCAATGTTTATTAAGTTGCAAAAACAATTCGGAAATTTGTTAAAAAAAATGTAAAAAACAATTTTGCTTGTGTTGCCATTTTCTGAAACTCACCATGTTTTGAATTTTTGGTCGATGAAACTGTGTGAGGGCTTATTTTTTGTGGAAAAAAACAATTTGGCTCCAGCTGCATAAAAATTCTTCTTTATTGGATCGGTATAAAGTTCGCTATATTACATAGCCCTCCAAAGATTAGGCACACAAAGGACAGAGGCTACGCGTTTCGACCTGTACGGTCTTTGTCAGAGCCATCATGCAATAGCATAGATTTCCTGTATATTACAAAAATCAGTCTCCTATGAACACAAGCCAGAAGCTGGTTTTCACAAGAGTATCATAACATGCTCAGGGGTATTCAGCAGACCCCCAGCCATTAAGGCAACCCATCAGTGCCCTGTGATCACGTGACAGAGGTGCAAATGAGTGCATGGAATGTTGTGCCCCCCTGCCAATGCGGTGTAAGTGCCACTGTCAGAGATTGATAGCGTCAATTAAAAGGTTAACAGCGGCTCGTGGAGCTCTTAGAGCTACAATTAAAAGGTTAACAGCAGCTTGTGGAGCTCCGCTCCACTCATTAGAGGCAGATGATGGTTGAATATCACAACCATCAACTGACGTTAATGATGTAGGATCGGTTACTTGAAGCTGCTTCAAAGTCAGGGAACTGGCATATGTCGTCACTGTACGTCATAAGACAGTAAGGGGTTAAATTATTTCTCTGTGTGATGCATTACGTGGGCAGGCCTTTACTGACAGGAAATCAAATGAAAACATACATTTCAACATAAACCTACCTGGGTCATGGACTGAATCATAAGTATATTATATACTTTCATCATGCAATAGAAATCTGTAACATGAACTTTTACGTTTTGTGTCATCCCTATTTCCTCATAGATTGCAACACTTTTATGAGTAAGGACCTCATTCCTATCTTTAGCAATGATGACTGGGGTGTAAGGCTCTGTTCACACTTCCATTCGGACATTCTATATATCTGCTCGGATTTAGGAACAGGCAAGCGGAAAAAGTGATTGCATTAGTTATGCAATCAGAATCAGAGGAACCCATTGATTGTTATGGTGTCTCTTTTTCAGAACATAATATAGTGCCCCATGCCTTATTATGTGATGTCCGATTTTACTTATACATACACCCTCTATACAGTAAAATAATGTTCTTCACAGAATGTTTGTGTTCTATAAATAAATATTAGTATTAGTATTATTATAATTATATATTGCAATATTACTATTTTTTACTATTTACTGTATTTATTTCTGTTACTTTTTACTAAATGTGATAAATCTGTGCAATGTACTGGTGGCCTTACTCTACCATAGACTATGTCAAATAAGTGCTAAAGGGCCACATAAAAGTTTCAATAGCTTTGTAGTTAGAGCTACAAGTGCTTCTCATAAAATTAGAATATCACCAAAAAGTTTCAGTTCTTCAATATAAAAAGTGTAACTCATATTATATAGAGTCATTACAAACAGAGTGATCTATTTCAAGTGTTTATTTCTGTTAATGTTGATGATAGTGGCTCACAGCCAATGAATATCCAAAAGGCATTATCTCAGGAAATTAGAATAATTAACAAAAAAACACCTGCAAAGGCTTCCTAAGCATTTAAAAAAGGTCCCTTAGTCTGTTTCAGTAGGCTCCACAATCATGGGGAAGACTGCTGACTTCACAGATGTCCAGAAGGCAGTCATTGACGCACTCCACAAGGAGGGTAAGCCACAAAAGCTCATTGCTAAAGAAGCTGGCTGTTCAGAGAGTTCTGTATCCAAGCATATGAATTGAAAGTTGAGTGGAAAGAAAAAGTGTGGTGCAAAAAGGTTCACAAGCAACCGGGATTCCCGCAGCCTTGAAAGAAATGTTAAGAAAGGCCATTCAAAAATTTGGTGGAGTGTCACAAGGAGTGGACTGCTGCTGGAGTCATTGCTTCAAGTGCCACCACACACAGATGTATCCAGGGCATGGGTTACAAGTGTCGCATTCCTTGTGTCAAGCCACTCATGACCAATAGACAACGCCAGAAGCTTCTTACCTGGCCAAGGAGAAGAAGGACTGGATTGTTGCTCAGCGGTCCAAGGTATTGATTTCAGGTGAAAGTAAATTTTGCATTTCATTTGGAAATCAAGGTCCCAAAGTCTGGAGGAAGAGTGGAGAGGCCACAATCCAAGCTGCTGGAGGTCTAGTGTGAAGTTTCAACAATCAGTGATGGTTTGGGGAGCCATGTCATCTGCTGGTGTAGGTCCATTGTATTTTATCAAGACTAAAGTCAGCGCAACCATCTACCAGGAAATTTTAGAGCTCTTCAAGCTTCCCTCTGCCGACAAGCTTTATGGAGATGGAAATTTCATTATCCAGCAGGACTTGGCACCTGTCCACACTGCCAAAACTACCAATACCTGGTTTAAAAACAACAGTATCACTGTGTTTGATTGGCCATCAAACTCACCTGACCTTTAACCCCATAGAGAATTTATGGGGTATTGTCAAGAGGAAGATGAGAGACACCAGACCCAACAATGAAGACGAGCTGAAGGCTGCCATCAAAGCAACCTGGGCTTCCATAATGCCTCAGCATTGCCACAGGCTGATCGCCTCCATGCCATGCCGCATTGATGCAGTAATTGATGCCAAAGGAGCCCCGACCAAGTATTGAGCGCATTTACTGATCATACATTTCAGTAGGCCAACATTTCGGACTTTAAAATCATTTTTCTAGCTGGTGTTATAAAGTATTCTAATTTACTGAAATAATGGGTTTTCATTGGCTATAAGCCATAATCATCAACATTATCAGAAATAAACACTTGAAATAGATCACTCTGTTTGTAAAGACTCTATATAATATGAGTTTCACTTTTTGTATTGAAGAAGTGAAATAAATTACCTTTTTGATGATATTCTAATTTTGTGAGAAGCACCTGTATAACTTTTTGTTTTATATGACTTTATAAATTCTTGTCTATTAATTTAAGAAGGGGAATATTTACCTAAAGTAGCATCTGAGTAGGTATAAATTTCTGGGCTGATTAATTTTTTAAATCATAGCAGTTATCCTCTGTATAACCATAATATTCGTTTTTACTTCTAGCCACCACTTGAGGGAGCTTAAACGGCTATTCCCGTCTCCAAGATCCTACACCAATATGTAGTAGGTGTAATGATAATAGTTCAAACACCTCGAATTAGAAATGTAGTATAATTCTTCTGATTCATTATGTCATTTACCCCATGTGCAAGGCATTGCAGTAGCTTAGAGATCCATGGTTAGGATCACTAACTAACTGTCACTATGTGAGTGGTCATAACCAAGGATACCTCAGCTACTGCAATGTCCTGCACATAGGGTACATGACATAATGAACCAGAAGAAGTATACCACATTTTTATTGGCGTTATTTGCTAATACTATTATTATTATTACTACACCTAATATATATTGGGATAGGATTAGTGATGAGCGAGTATACTCTTTGCCCGGGTTGTCCAGAGCATGCTCAGGTGATCTCCGATTATTTTGGTGTGCTCGGAGATTTAGTTTGTGTCACCTCAGCTGTATGATTTGTGGCTGCTAGGCAGCCTATATACATGTGGAGATTGCCTGTTTGTTAGGGAATACCCACATGTATTCAGGCTGTCTAGCAGCCGCAAATCATGCAGCTGAGACAACAAAAACTAAATCTCCGAGCACGCCAAAATACTCGGAGGACACGCAAGCATGCTCAGGGAAACCTGAGCAACGAGTATACTCGCTCATCACTAGATAGGATCTTGAAGACAGTAATACCCCTTCAAGCACCTACTACATACAGTAGCTGTAGTAGGTGCTTGAAGGGGTATTACCATCTTCAAGATGTGATTCACTTTGGTCAGCGTAAATCACAGTCTGGTTCCACAATTACAAGAAAGTATACTTTGAAGATTTGGTTGTGAACCATAGCCGTATACAAATCTAGTCCGGCTGTGCTCTTGGAGGCTCTCTCCAGCACTGCTGCAAGTGAAGACAGGTCTCTGTCTATGTGCACGCAAGAGAGAAAGCTGTCGAAATGCTCCGTGGGGGTTGGAAAGTCAGTTCATGGTTTAAACTGCTTTCGTTTTTACCCTCAATATATACAGAAGAATGTTTTCATCAGACATTTGTGTAACTACTCATCACATGGGTTTCACCATAAAACATCCCTTTCATTTCACTTTGAGGCTCACTTTCTCTACACATCAGCTCTCACACACAATGAGTCAATTATTCTTAAAGTTGCATGAAATTATAAGAAAACATATTTTTTCTTACAGAAACAGAACTACTCTTATAATAAAATTGCACTTAATATTGTAGCTCAGCCCAATTGATTTGAATAAAGTTGAGCTGGGAGACCACACATACAGTGGGGTAAATAAGTATGGTATTTGATACACTGCCAATTTTGCAAGTTTTCCCACCTACAAAGAATGGAGAGGTCTGTAATTTTTATCGTAGGTACACTTCAACTGTGAGAGATAGAATCTAATAATAACAATCAGAAAATCACCTTGTATGTTTTTTTAAATAATTAAATTGCATTTTATTGCATGAAATAAATATTTGATCACCTACCAACCAGCAAGAATTCTGTCTCTCACAGACCTGTTAGTTTTTCTTTAAGAAGCCCTCCTACTCTGCACTCATTAATTGCACCTGTTAGAACTTGTTACCTCTATAAAAGACTCCTGTCCACACACTCAATCACTCACACTCCAACCTCTCCACCATGGCCAAGGTCAAAGAGCTATCTAAGGACACCAGGAACAAAATTGTAGACATGAACAAGGCTGGGATGGGCTACAGGACAGTAAATAAGCAACAACTGTTGGCGCAATTATTAGAAAATGGACAAAACACAAGATGACTGTCAATATTCCTCAGTTTGGGACCCTATGCAAGGTCTCACCTCCTAGGGTAAAGATGATTCTGACAAAGGTCAGGAATCAGCACAAAATTACACTGGCCAGTGACCTGAAGAGAGCTGGGACCACAGTATCAAACCTTACCGTTAGCAACACACTATGTCGTCATGAATTAAAATCCTGCAAAGCATGCTAGGTCCCCCTGCCCACAACAGCACATGCCCAGGCCCGTTTGAAGTTCACCAATGACCATCTGGATGATCCAGAGGAGGAATGAGAGAAGTTCATGTGGTTAGATGAGACCAAACTAGAGCTTTTTGGTATTAACTCCACTCACCGTGTTTGAAGGAAGAAGGAAGGAAGGATGAATACAACCCAAAGAACATCGTCCCAACCGTGAAGCATAGTGGGAGAAACATCATACTTTGAGGGTGCTTTCCTGCAAAAGGGACAAGACGACGCCACCATTTTGAAGGGAGAATGGATGGGTTCATGTATCGTTAGATTTTGTCCAACAACCTGCTTCCTCCAGTAAGAGCGTTGAAGATGGGTCATGGCTGGGTCTTCCAGCATGACAGTGACCCAAAATACAGCCAGGACAAGTAAGGAGTGTCTCCGTTAGAAGCATTTCAAGGTCCTGGAGTGGTCTAGCCAGTCTCCAGACCTGAACCAAAGTAGAAAATCTTTGGAGGGAGCTGAAACTCAATGTTGCCCAGCGACAGTCCCGAAACCTGAAAGATCTGGAGATCTGTATGGAGGAGTGGGGCAAAATCCCTGCTGTAGTGTGGACAAACTTGGTCAAGAGCTACAGAAATCAACTGAACTCTGTAATTGCAAACAAAGGTTTCTGTACCAAATATTAAGTTCTGTTGTTCTATTGTATCTAATACCTATGCACTTCATGCAATAAGATTCAGACTAATTATATAAAAATCATACAATGTGATTTTTTGGATTTTATTTTAATATTTTGTCTCTCACAGTCGAAGTGTACCTACGATAAAAATTACAGACCTCTCCATTCTTTGCAGGTGGGAAAACTTGCAAAATCGTCAGAGTATCAAATGCTTATTTTCTCCACTGTAACCCATGGACAAGAGTGGCACTGTTTTTGGAAGAATTTAGCTTTAGAATTTTTTTTGCCTATATATAGCAAAATAAAGTGCAACCTGGGGCAATTATTACGGTAAATCTCATCTAGCCGAGACAGTAACAATAAAAGTGATTGAACATGTTATAAAATACATATCTATCACTTGCCGCAGTAGAAATTAGATTCCGCTCACGATTTTTGCTTCTGCTTTTATGATAAATAATTTATGGGTGGTGTGTCATTCACAAACTGTTGGACGGAATTTACAAGTCCTCAAGTCACCTATAATAGCTCTAAGTCGCCTTATGTAGAAAGTGAAAGGAATAAAACTATAAAATAGTTTAGGCAGAGTCTTACCTCTTCAGTGATGTACCCAAGTTCATCTGATTCCATGTCATACATTCCAGCTGTGAGGTCATTTGGTAGAGGTTATCACTGTAAAAACCCCAACATAATAGACACTGGTTGTTGTAGTGTACAAAACATACATATCTCAAAACTTATTTAATGTGCCTCTCTAAATGTATCTATAAATTTCAAACTTAGACGTGTAAGCCATAGTTCTAGAGTTCTTAAAGAAGCACTCCTATTAAAGTTTTTATGCTCTTAGTATATTGCAGTCATCATAAACCGCTGCACGACCAGCTCTACCCTCGCCTACTGTATTATCACCCATCCCTTGAAGATTGTGAGCCCTCGCGGGCAGGGTCCTCTCTCCTCCTGTACCAGTTATGACTTGTATTGTTTAAGATTATTGTACTTGTTTTTATGTATACCCCCCTCACATGTAAAGCGCCATGGAATAAATGGCGCTATAACAATAAATAATAATAATAAATAATAATAATAATCATATTATATAGCATTGTGCACTTACAATTGCTCATTTCTCCCTTCTACTCTGTAAAGCCATCTCTGTTCCATTAGGTCTATGACATCACGTGATTAAAAACAGAATATAACAATAATTTTTAGCTCTATGTAGAAACAAGAAGTCATTTTTTTCTGCATGAGTCATCATTAGAACTACAATTCTATATCACTGCAAAGTCCCTGGCAGCCCAACTCCACCTACTGTTCAAATCCAATTGCAGCTGCTCCCACCCCATTGATTTTACCTCTCTTCTTTGTTTCCTTTTGTCAGTGACATAGGATTGTGTAGTTCTAATGCTGACTCGTGAAAGAAAGGCTTCTGGCTTCAACATGTAGCTTAGAAGGATTCAGCTAGTCTGTTTTTAGTCATGTGATGTCACAGACCTAATGGAAAACAGAAGATTTAATTGGGTAGAAAGGCAAAATGAGAAATTATGAGTCCACAGTGCTGTATAATATGATGTCTGCAATATATTGAAAGGATAAAAACTTTGATTTGAGAGTTTTTTAAGGACAAGTTTTTAAAAGGAGTCTGTCATCACAAATTTATACTTCAAACTAACCACCTAGCATTGTATGAGTATTGCTCTTTTAGTTTTAGCATCTGTTCTTCCATTGTCCCCAAAAAATAGCATTATTGTAATATGGAAATAAAGGTGTTTAGTGCAGCCTTGTTGTTGCTAAATTACTTGGTGCACAGTTCCACCTCTTATTTAGATTATGTCCCCTCTTTGTATGTTGTCTTATCCAGAGCAAGTGCTGCCTGAAGTTAAACCTCCGTTATGTGTGCACTGTCACTGTACAGCACAGACACCACTCTCTCCTCATTGCTCGCATTCCCACAAACTGGTGCCCAAGCAATGTGAGTAGTGAGGATAGGGGGATTTGTGTGCATTCACATCTGCAGTGAAGTGACAGCAAAGAAGACAAGTGAATGTCAGAAGCGAGGAGAGAGGGATTTGTGTGCTCACTCCTGCACAGTTAAAGTGCGCGCAGGCAACGCTGGCTCTGAACAAGACAACACATAGTCAACAAACATGGAAGGAGTGGCTGTAATCTTAATAAAGTGGGACTAATGCGAGCCAGAGCACTCTCATTTACATATTACAATATAGTTCTTTTATAAGCAACAGAAGAACAGATCAGAAAACCAGAAAAATGTTTTTTTTTTTATAGTTGCTGCAGCTCCTACAAGGTTATGCCATTAGTTTAAGCCTAATTTGGGGTAACACACTCCCTTTAAATTGTCCTGCTTATGCCAGGTCTCGTACATTGAAGACTTTAAGGCCACATTCACACTATCAGTATTTGGTCAGCATTTGACATCAGTATTTATAAGCCAAAACCAGGAGTGCGTGATAAATACAGAGGTGGTGACGTGTTTCATTTAGACTTTTCCTCTGATTGTTCCTCTCCTGATTTTGGCTTAAAAATACTGATGTAAAATACTGACCAAATTGTGGCCTAAGCCCTAATGAATTTTCTTAATTAGTGTTCATCATCCAGTAATCAATACATTTTGATTATATGAGGCTAATTAAGTTTTATAAATTTACAAAAGAAATTGACTATAGAGTGAGGAAAATGAATATTTGATTCACTGCTGATTTTGCAAATGTTCCCACCTACAGCGAATTTAATTTCTATCGTAGGTACACTTCAGCTGTGAGAGACAGAATCTAAAACTAAAAGGAGAAAATCACATTGCGTGATTTTTAATTAAATTGCATTTTATTGCATGACATAAGTTTTGATCACCTACCAACCAGCAAGAATTCTGTCTCTTACAGACCTGTTAGTTTTTCTTTAAGAAGTCCTCCGACTCTGCACTCACTACCTGTATTAATTTCACCTGTTTGAACTCGTTACCTGTAAAAAAGACACCTGTCCACACACTCAATCAATCATACTTCAACCTCTCCACCATGGCCAAGACCACAGAGTTGTCTAAGGACACCAGGGACAAAATTGTAGACCTGCACAAGGCTGGGATGAGCTACAGGACAGCTTGGTGAGAAGGCAACAACTGTTGGCCCAATTATTAGAAACTGGAAGAAACATAAGATAACCATCAATCTTCCTCATTCTAGGTGTCCATGCAAGATCTTGCCTCGTAGGGTAAGAATGATTTTGAGAAATGTCAGGAAAGCCCAGAACTCCACTGGAGGACCTGGTCAATGACCTGAAGAGAGCTGGGACCACAGTCTCAAACACTACCGTTAATAACACACTGCGCCGTCATGAATTAAAATCCTGCAGAGCACAGAAGGTCCCCCTGCTCATGCCAGAACATGTCCAGGCCCATTTAAAGTTCACCAATGACCATCTGAATGATCCATAGGAGGTATGGGAGAAGTTCATGTTGTTAGATGAGACCAAAATAGAAATTTTTGGTATCAACTCCTCTCGCCGTGTCTGGAGAATGAAGAAGGATGAGTATACCCCAAGAACACTGTTCCAACTGTGAAGCATAGTGGAGGAAACATCATATTTTAAGGGTGCTTTTCTGCAAAGGGAACAGGACAACTGCACTGTATTGAAGGGAGGATGGATGGGGTCATTTATCGTGAGATTTTGGCCAATATTGTCACTCTCTTAGTAAGAGTGTTGAAGATGGGTCATGGCTGGGTCTTCCGTCATGACAATGACCCAAAACACCCAGCCAGAGCAACTAAGGAGTGGCTTGGTGAGAAGCACTTCAAGGTCCTGGAGAAACATAGCCAGTCTCCAGACCTGAACGGAACAGAAAATCTTTGGAGGGAGTATTAAATTTTTGTTTTTCTATTGTATAAAACACCTATTTCATGCAATAAAATGCTAATCAATTATGTAAAAATCATACCATGTGATTTTCTGGATTTTATTGTTAGATTCTGTCTCTCACAGTTGAAGTGTACCTACGATAAAAATGACAGATGTCTCCTTTCTCTCTGTAGGTGGGAAAACTTGCAAAATCGGCAGTGTATCAAATACTTATTTTCCCCAACTGTATGTTGTGGAAACCTTTCTGATACATAAATCATAAAATGTCTATATTTATATTAGATGTATATATAGATATATTTCTTTATATATTTTGGATTATTGAAAATTCTAGTAAAATAAACTTAAGAAATGTATCTGTAAATTAAAAAGAAAGGAAAATGTTAGCCTTATTAAATGTCCATATCTGAGTCTTGCCTTTAAGAGTTAGTCTTCATTTATATCGAATAAATATTAATACTTTTTTTTTAATATGTCAGTTGGTTTGAAAAAAAATAAGAGAAGGCATGAACATTAATTTTTAAGGTTTTTTATATATTTTTTTCATGGTACAGAACTTCATCTTAAAAACACAAAACAATTCCTGTAAAAACTAGGAGCAAGTTAAATGAAGTTATGGACATAACAGTAGTGTTTATTTGAAAATTCTTGGAATTCTTTGTAGGACCTGTCTCCCCCTTTTCTCCAATTATAAGTCATGACAAAGAGAACTCACTGGTTATTTGGTTATTATTAAGCAGACTGTGTAAATATATGACTTAAAATATTTCAATTCTTGAGGGAATCCAAGAATGGCATACATGTATCAGATCGAAATTGAGTGTTCACACACGTGAGAGTAGTACAAGTGACAGGTTTTATAGATCACAGTTCTCATTTAGTTTAACACAGGTTGGTTTTTTTTTAAATCCATATTCACATACATATCAACATTTAAATCCTCAAAATCTGAATGTTTAAGGTCCACAGTGGAAACACCTCGAAAATGGCCACTTTGGGGCAAGCTTTAATAAACCCTCTTTTATATACCAGCTCGGTGAATTGTCCTACCAAAATCAGACATCTTTGTATGCAGTGAGCTCCCTCTAGCGGTTGCTCTAGGCAGCTAAAGTTTTTGTCTTTTAACTCTATCATGGTGCAAATTAAATTAGGGAAAAAAGACCTCTATCAGAAAAATCCAGATATAATATGTAATAACTGAACATAGAGGTTTTTCAAAAAAACAGTGTGATTAATGGGAAATGGGATGTATGAACAGTATGCAATTAACTACCAACATGTACAGCTCCAAAAAAGTTGACAAGCTGTGTAAAATATAAAGAAAACAAGAATGCAATGATTCGGAAATCTATAAGTCATTTTTTACTTAGAACATAAGACACAGATCAGAAAGTTAACGTTACAGACATTTCCATTCTATTTGAAAAAAAAAATTATTGTGGAAATTGAAGGCAGCACAAAAACCTCAGGACAGGGTTAGTAAAAGGCCCAAAAAGTAAGTGGAACTGATACAAAAAACCCTGTGTCATTTAAGATTCTGTTACCCAATCTCTGTGGTTCTCTGTGGCCAAGTAATGCTACCTTTTTCCCCAAGGCAGTGCTGAGTCAGTAAAGAAATAGTCAGACAGTTCATATCAGGAAAAGAAGGGTTTAAGTGGCACTCGTCACATAAGGTATCCAGGCCCATAGAAGCACTACAAGGTGTGAAGCTGCCATTCCAGGGACATGTGTTGCTGACATCCGTGTAGCCTTTTACAATGATTTGAATACATTCCTAATATGTACTAAACAAAAACAGCTGGAGGGTCAATGTTCAACCAAGTCACATGACTGTATAAAAAGAGTATATTAGAGAGGTAGAGTCTCTCAAAAGCAAAGATGGTCAGATGTTCACCAATCTGTGAACAACTGGAACAATTTCAAAAAAATGTTTCTCAACGTAAAATTGCAAAGAGTTTGAATATCGCTCCATCTACATATCATGAAAAGATTCAGAGATTGGGAGAAAATGAATGCACAGAGCAGTAAAAACAATAAGCATTTGGTTGTGCCTATCACTTCATGGGTTCAGGAATACTGTAGAAATCACTGCCTGTGAACACAACTCACTGTGCAATCCACAGGTGAATCAAAATGTTAAATACTTTATGGAAATCACGAACACTATGTCCTATGGATTCAAGAGTAGAGAGACCATCCAGCTTGTTATTAGCACACAGCTCATAAGCCGGCATCTCAGCTATGGTATGGAGTTATTAGTGCCTATCGCATTGGCAGCTTATTTATCTTGAAAGGCACCATGAATGCTAAGCATTATAAAGAGGTTTTAGAACAATTTATGCTCCCATCCAGACAAGGTAAGTAACGAACCCTGACCACTGCTATGTCGCTGGTGAGATCTGCCTGTGTGGCAGCTCACTAGTGACCACTTGGCGATGCACCAGCGATCCTGACCACGGCGTATCTCTGGTCGGGATCGCTGGTGCATCGCTAAGTGTGACAGTACCTTAAGGGTGTTGAACTGACCTCCTGCAGTCAAGACTTTTCTCCAACAGAAGACCTTTGGTGTATTATGTAGTGAAAAATTTGGCAAAAATGATGCAAGACTGTGGAGAAGCTAGAATCCTACATCAGTCACGAATAAACTAAATGAAGAAACAAAAATAAAGTGCCAGCCAACTGGAACATGAGTATGTTGTGGAATACAACAAAACAGTGGCGCTAAAGGGAGGACGTAGTCTCCCCTAATACAGATTCACCTTTCCTCCACAATGAATTGGGCTCCAGAACATGGAGTAAAACAAGCTGTAGCAGTCCAATAATATGGAACCGGATTTACTCAAATACATAATCAGCATAAATGAGTACACACCAACAGCTTTGTCAGAAAATCTTTAGTTTCCTTCCAGAGTCAACATTTTCTATGGGATACCATACTACTAAACACTCTTTCAAATGTGGGCCACTAGTTGCAAAAAGAAAAATAATAATTTTGCTACCAAATTCATTCAAGACCATGTTGAAGTGCTGGCACCCTTGAATTGTTCCAGAAAATGAAATATTTATCCCAGGAAATCATTGCAATTACACGTTTTGATTTACACATTTATTTCTTTTGTTTGTATTGGAACAACACAAAAAAATGGCAAATTTGACATAATTTCACACAAAACCCCAAAGATGGCCCAGACAAAATTGTTGGCACCTTTCTAAAATTGTGGGTAAACAATTTTGTTTCAAGCATGTGATGCTCATTCAAACTCACCTGTGGCAAGTAACAAGTATGTGCAATATGAAAATCACACCTGAAACCAGATAAAAAGATTGACTCAATCTTTGCATTGAGTGTCTGTGTGTGCCCCACTAAGCATGGATTACAGAAAGAATAGTAGAGAACTGTCTGAGGACTTGAGAACCAAACCTGTTGAAGCATGTCAACAATCTCAAGATTTCAAGTCCATCTCCCAAGATCTTGATGTTCCTTTATCCATGTTGCAAACATAATTTAAGGAGTTTACAGCCAATGGCATAGTAGCTAATCTCCCAGGCCATGGATGACAGGGACAAAATGACAAAAGGTTGCAATGAAGGATAGTCCAGATGGTGTATAATTAGCCCCAATCAAGTTCCAAAGAAATTCAAGCTGTCCTTCAGGCTCACGGTGCATCAGTATCAGCGCAAACTATCCATCAACATTTGAATGAAATGAAACACGATGGCTAGAGACCCAGGAGGATCCCACTGCTTACCCAGACATACGAAAACTAGACTGCAGTTTGCCAAAATGTACATGAGTAAGCCAAAATCCTTCTGGGAAAGCGTCTTGTGGACAGGTGAGACCAATTTAGAGCATTTTGGTAAAGCACATCATTCTACTGTTTACAGAAAACGGAATGAGGCCTACAAAGAAAAGAACACAGTACCAAACCTGAAGATTACCAAAGGATTTTGGGCTGCATTGTAGTGCTTAGTGTCAGAAAGCTGGATTTGTGTCTAAGGTCATGGGTCTTCCAGCAGCACAATGATACCAAACATAATTCAAGAGGCACCCAGAAATGGATGGAAACAAAGTGCTGGAAAGTTCTGAGGTAGCCAGCAATGAGTCCAGATCTAAATCCCGTTGGACAACTGCAGGGAGATTTTAAAATCGCTGCTGGGACAAGGTGCCCTTCAAACATGAGAGACCTGAAGCAATTTGCAGAAGAAGAGTGGTCCAATATTCCAGTTTAGAGGTGTAAGAAACTCGTTGATGGTTATTTATTTCAAAGGGTGTGCATCCAAATATTAAGTTGAGTGTGGCAATCTATTTGCAGGGCATCACCATTATGATCCATCTACCATCAAATCTCTTAATAAACTGACATCTGTTCTGGAAGCACGTTGAGATGCCCTGGAGGAGCATACTCATGAACTGATAAGTAGCATGAAATTTGTCATATATATAGAATAGAATAGAATACATAGAATCCTAGAGTATGTAATTTGACTTGCAATTTTTGCACTTATGCTCATCATGGCATCATGTATCATTGGCTGATTAATATTTTGGCAAAATTTGTTTATATGTCCTCCCAGGAAATTAGTATAGTTCTCATTGTGGTACTACAATACATGTGTGTCTATCATGGCATTACATGTGCTTTTTGTGGATCTATTGTAATCTTTGTCAGACTAGACTTTAGGAAGGTCCCTTACTTGAGGTTATTTGTTGGGGAAATATGGAATGAATGTACTGTACTGTATATTTATTTCCTTGGTTCTGCATGTATATTATAGTATTATCACTATTTTTACCTGTATGCATATCAGATATTGAGTGACCCTAATTCATCCTTGTCTGCCTGTGTACACTGCCAATTTTTTCTTAATTGTGTGGATATTAGTTTGTGGATTATTTTTATCTTTTTCCTTTGCAGTACAAACCTTTTATTAACCTTCTGTGACCAATGGTTAGGGCTTTATAGGGACTTCGATAGGGACAGATAGCTTGGGAGTACTGTCGTACTAATATAGGGTGCCAACGCCTGCTGTCAGGAAAGTCGTCCTAGGGCAATGTTTCCCAACTCCAGTCCTCAAGACCCACCAACAGGTCAAGTTTTCAGGATATCCTTAGTATTGCACAGGTCAGGTCAGAGAAATACGAGGACTAATCTCATCCTATTATCCCCTAGGACAGTGTTTCTCGACTCCAGTCCTCAAGACCCACCAACAGTGACCTTTTCCTGGATCTGTTATCCTATAAGTCTATGTCTAAATAACTATCTTGAGGAATGGACCATATGTGATCTGGATCACTCTTTCTAAGCATGCGGCGAACAAGAAGTGTCATGAAACCCCTATGCGCAGTGGGGCTTATCTGACACCGTAAGAGAAAGAGAATAGTCCCTTATTAATTATTGTACTCTTCAATTCAACCACTTTTTAGTGTTTTTCAGTGTTATCATTACACTTGCACAAACATTTCACACTATAAGATTTTTTTGCACACTCATCTTTGTAAAGACATACGGTACATTGTTTATGGACAATTTTAATCTACTGTAATAAAGGTTATATTTTACAAGGGTTTTTTTCTTATGTCAATCTGTTATTCATATTGAGATTTTGTAATCTGTTGGTCCAATACACACAAAGGAAATAAATGTGTTTAACAAAACGTGTGTAATCGCAATAATTTTCTGAGAGAAATACTTCATTTTCTAGAACAGCTTCAAGGCTACCAACATTTCAACATGGTGAATTTGACTGAGTGACTGAATTTGTATATATATAGTGACAAAGTCACTGGCAAAGTACTGGAGGAGAGATATGTGTCACTGAGGTTATTAGCTTCGGTGATATGAACCTAGGTAAAATGCTCCAGCACACTAAGTGCTGAGAGGGGTTAATTGACTATGTTAAGGGCTGTGTTTAGTGAACATCTGAAGAGTGGGTGGGAGGCTATTTACCATATCTTCCCCCCAGAGTGGTGGAGTCCAGAAGGTAAATGAACAGCTCATTCAGGGCTCAGTGTCTCTGGAGAGGAGAGCTCCAGAGGTATGCTTGTGGCAAAGGAAGCTGAACCTTGCTGGATTTTTTTATGTTTGTTTCTTGAGTGGGTGGATTCCCACAGCAATATTGACTGTACCATATATTATGTTTTGTTTTCCCGTTAAGCAAGAAAGGCTGTGCTTATTTTTGCTAACTCTGCACTCTTTTATGCAGTACCATTAATAAACCAGCGCAAGATTTGAAGAGACAGCGTTCCTGTGTCTACCTCTATGTGAAGCCGAGTGAGCTGATCTACTACAGTTGGTGCTTGAAGTGTGGGCAACTTCCCCAGGGAGCACGTGTGATGGCTGTGGATAACCTGCATTTCTTGGGAGAAGGCAGCAGTGAGCCTGGAAACAAAGAGACAGCAAGGAGATGAAGTATCTGGTCCAAACCAAACAGCACCAGCAGCCAACACAGCAGGAAATAAGTAAACTATTGGAGCAGCAGCTCCAGCAACAGCAGAAGCAGCAATGGCAACAGGAGGTGCATATGCGGCAGATGAAACTCCTTGCAGAGATCATTCGTGGGAGACCAGCTGCCCCTCCCCCAAGTCCAGCTGATGACTCATAGATCCTGAATGCGATAAGATGAGCTATGAAAAAGATAACCCCAGGTGATGATGATGAGGCATTTTTGACTGTTTTAAAGGAAAGTAGAGTGGGAGAAGCTGCTGCCTCTGCAGTGAGTGGAAGTGCTGGCAGCCTATTTAACTGCTGAACCCCAAAAGGCTTATTATGGCCTGGCTTTATAGGATGCACAGGAGTATGACAAGTTAAAAACTGAGATATTGGCATGTTCAGGAGTGACTATTTCTGTCAGAGCACAAATGGTCCACCACTGGGCGCATTGTAGGGACAAACCCAATTGCTAACAAATATTCGACTTACTGCTGTCACGGTCACGCGCGGCTGGACAGGGCGCCCCCAGCAGGGCGGATTTAGATGACACGCGTGACCCTGGATACACCGCCTCCAGTGGGGCGAATTTAAATAATAAGACGTGCAGCTGGATATGCCGCCTCCAACAAGCGAATTTAGGTAATACACGTAACACGTAAATCTGGAAACCCCGCCTCCAGTAAGGCGAATTTAAACAATAAGGGAAACCTGGGTAACAATAACAATGGTGGCCCTGTGATAGGGAACGGGGAAGTGGAGACCTCCTGCACTCCCCTGAGTCAGTGTCTCTACACTCCCTAGGCTGGTTCTGCACCGGGCACCGATCTGGATACCTGATATCCCTAGCTCGCCCTGCACCTAAACCCTCACTAGGGAATTGGTCGGTGCGGAAACTAATCCCACCACTGCACTAAACACACATAAGGAAAAATGACAATACAGGGGAACACCACTTAGCTTTGCTCTGTTTCTTACGCTCCCAGCAGCAGAGCCACCACCTGCGTGCATCTTTTCCTCCAACCGGATCCATCACCATAACTGGATCCATCATCATAGTGCAGCCTTGGAGCAAACAGAGTCCACCACCCGTGTGCAGCTGTCCAGAAACAGAGTCCCGAAAATGAGTCCAGCTTCTGCCAAAAAGTCCATCATGCTTGAATCCAACTTTTCTGCCAAAAAGTCCAGCATGCTTGAGTCCAGCTTTCAGCAACCAAGTCCAGCATGCTGAGTGCAACTCTACACCATAGTCGCCACTCCACCAAGCCATGCAAGCACTTCCTGCTGACACCATAACTGCGACTCCACCCACCATGCCAGCCCTTCTTGCAGACACCATAGTTGAACTCCACCAATCCATGCCAGCACTCCTTGCAAACACCATAGCTGCTACTCGAGGGCTCTGACTGAGCTGCCCGTAACTCTCCTTCAGCTCCCTCCTTCACCCAGGCTTGCTTATAACTGAAGACCTATCACCAAAAGTGATTGAAACACCTGTGACTCTTTTATAGCAGAGCCAGCAATCACACTTGCATTATAAACATGTGCACTTAACTAAAGACTAAAGTGCAATGCTGCTCACCACCGCCGGGGCAAACTTAGAACAAACGACACCACAGTGCAATAATCCTAATGGCCACAGGGGGCAAACCCACACTTTGGCACACAGCCAATGGGAAAAAAGTTACCTTGTGCATTTAAACTGTCAGATCCCAACTGGATCATGACAACTGCATCTTGTGCAGAAGTGGTTGCGGACGGAATCCCCCACCCCAGCCCTGATGGTCCAGCATATTGTCATGGACAGATCTATCCAATCCCTTCCTAAGCCAGTGCAGACCTGGGTTGCCTAGGGGGACCCTTGGAATGAGAACAACCTGGTTGGCCTATTGGACAGATACCAGGTAGTCGAGACGTCCTTTAGGAAACCGAGTGTTGTTGCATCCCCATACTGGAGTGCTCAGAAGGAGCCTGACGCTCAAAAGAAGGGTAATAGAGCCACAACTGGGGAGAGTCCGAGGTTCTAAGAGGTAACTGAGGGATTGCCAAAGGCCGCTGGGAAGGACTTAATTTGTTGGAGATGTCACGTCCGGGGCACATAGCTGTGCGTTGTCCTATGTCCACCAAACAGATGGACTGTAGCATAGGGAGGTGCTGTTTGCATTATGCCTATTCAGCTTGCAGTGTGGACTATCAGCTCAGTGAGGCAGCACAGGCATGTCCCTTGTCATTAAAAGGAGTACTGGTGTAGGGACATTTGGACTCAGGGAGTCTTGTGATCAGGGTAAGGGCCACACTCCCCCACCAGTTGATCCACGTAAAACTCCTGGGCGACCACTGTATTTATGGGGATGCCAAGGACTACCCTGTTGCTAGACTGTCTATAAAAACAGTCCCATGAGGTCAAAGTAGTTAAATATCTGCTAAACCAAGTTATAATAGGGAGGGACTTTAGCTTGTTCTGGGACTTATGGCAAAAGATGTAGTAGGTCTAACATTTGAGAGTAAGGGGGTTTGTCACTGCAGTACGCTCAGTGGTGGACCCTTTGTGCTCTGAGAGACATTCACTTCTGAGAGTGGCAATATCTCAGTTTTTAATTTGCCATAAACCTGAACATCCTGTAAGGCCAGGTCATAGTAAGCCTTTTGGGGATTGCCAGTTAGATAGGGAGTCAGCACCTCTGCCTACTGCTAAGGTGGCAGCTTCTCCCACTCTTTTACCCTTTCAAACATATTCAAAAATGCCTCAAGATCTTAACCTGGGGTTATCTTTTGCATGGCTCAATTTAGCACTTTCTGGATTCATGAGTCATCACCTAGACTTGAGGAAGGGGTGTTTTTTCTGCTGCGGACACCCCCTGCCAAGAATTCCATCTACCATTGCTGCTGTTGGATCTGTTGCATCAGGAATTTATATGTCTCCTGCTGGGCTTGCTGCTGGTGGTGCTGCTGGCTTTGGATCAAGTGCTCGACTCCACTTTGTCTGACCACTGTTCCATCACTATAGCTACCTTCACCAAGGACATGAAGTTTGCCCACAGCCATCACACTTGCTTTCTGGGGATCATGCCCATACTTTAAGCACCAACTGTGGTATATGGGCTCACTCGGCTGCACATAGAGGTAGACATAGGAACGCTGTTTCTTTAAATATTCTACTGGTTTATTGAAGATACTGCATAAACCGGTGCAGCATTAGGAAAACAAAACACAACCTTTTTTGGCCTAATGGTTAAACAAAAAAACATATTGTATGGCACAGACTGTGTTGCTGTGGGGTTTGCCCACTTAGGAATAAGCAAAAAGTTCAGCTTTCCTTATCATGAAAACACAGCTCTGTAGCTTGTACCTCCAAACACACCCAACACTGAATGAGCCAGAAGGCTATTTATTCTCATGGGGTGGAGATATGGTGAACAGCCACCCAACCACCCTGCACTGTTCACTCAACCAAGCCCTAAACATGGCTGATTAACCCCTCTCAGTGTGCTGGAGCATTTTCCTAGGTTCATATCACTGAAAGTAACAATCACAGTGATACATATCTCCCCTCCAGTACTTTCCAAGCAACTTTACCACAATATATATTGTATCATGAGTGACATGTGGTACTAAAAGAAGGATAAAAAATGTGTTTGTGGTAAATTACTGCATCATTCAGTGCAGCATCTGGCAAGGCATTAAAGGGAATCTCTCAGTAGGATCAACCCTTCTAAGCCATCAATATGGACACACTTTTAATGAAAATAAGCCCCGGATGCAGATTCTCGTACAGATCTATATCCGGCCCACAGATCTTTACAGCTCATTTACATGTAAAAAAAAAAACTTGGATATTTCTGGAATAAGACACTGGATTACAGCTATCAAGGTATCATTTTATTCAGCTTCCTATAACCTAGATGCCCATATAGATGGGCCTTGAGGATTTATACAGCTGACAGATCCCCCTTAAGCTCACAAAATATCCTTCATATCAATTCTAGAATGAGAGACGCTCCTGCAGTTTCCCCATCGTCCCGTGCTGGTCTGTACCATTACATTTAGCAATTCCACAAATTCTTCCTGTAGCACAGTGTAATTAATATCTTTGAGACCAGTTTTTTTATTAGAAATACCAGCTCAGGATCTTGCAGCAGGAGTTTCTTTTAAACCTGGGCTGACACGTCATTATTAACTTGAAATGTTTTTTCGTTCTTCATGTTCGGCTGGGTACTGTTCAACATGTGATGCCATTCTTTTCCAGTTTGTCATTAATTTTAGATTGTTACATATCATTATGTTTCCTTGGAAGAGCGCCACCAGAAATAACACACAATCCTGCATTTATTAATGTGTTTACACCGGTTTGAGAGTATACTGTGTCTTAAATAGTCGCAAATCACAGAGCTTTCAATGTGTGCACAACTGTTCTCGGTAGATTTGAAAAGTGTAAAGTAAAAGAAGGCATGGGCAACAGTTAGTGGGGGTTGTCTCCTAATTTTTGACAGATGTATTAACTGAGAAAACAAAAATAATGTACAATTTTTTTATATAAAAGTATATCCGTTTAAAGAAGATGTTTCAATTTTCTGATTTTTAGACCATTTCAATAGTATCGAATTTATTAAGGCACACTTTAAGAATTTTCATACAATTTATACTTTCTCTTATACTGGCATAAGGAAAATCAGTCTGTGGGTCTCGAACAGTTCCACTAGTTGGTGCTGTTTTAAATACTAGAAGAACCAGTACAGAGACTTTGGACACATAAGAGGTTCCAGAGGCATCATTTTCCCCAAATGCAAAATTCCCCTCATCTACTAAGTGCAATTTAGAATACTAATGTCTTCTTATATGGCAGAAGGCTGCACAACCTCTCAGATGCCTGAACTTGGCTGTGACTGTTTGAAACTTCTATGCTTAATCCCCTATATTGTGATCATAGGCAGATTTTAATTAAGGCAATCAGGATTACGGCCCAAGATAGATAGATAGATAGATAGATATTAGATAAATAGAAATTAAATAGATTCAGTCATGCTCAAAAGTTTACATACCCCGGCAGAATTTTTGCTTTCTTGACCTTTTTTCAGAGAATATGAATGATGATAACACCAAAACCTTTTTCTACACTCATGATTAGTGGTTGGGTGAAGCCATTTATTGTAAAACTACTGTGTTTTATCTTTTTAAATCACAATAACAACCCAAAACATCCAAATGACCCTGATCAAAAGTTCACATACTCTGGTGATTTTGGCCTGACAACATGCACACAGAAGTTGACAGAAATGGGTTTGAATGACTACTAAAGGTGACATCCAATTCCTCATCTGTGACCTGTTTTCTTGTAATCAGTGTGTGTGCATAAAAGCTGAGTGAGTTTCTGGGATCCAGACAGACTCTGGCATCTTTCATCCAGCCACTGACATTTCTGGATTGTGAGTCAGGGGAAAAGCAAAAGAATTGTCAATGGATCTACAGGAAAAGGTAGTTGAACTGTATTAAACAGGAAAGGGATACAAAAAGATATCCAAGGAATTGATAATGCCAGTCAGCAGCATTTGAACTGTGATTAACAGATGGAAAATCAGGGGTTCTGTAAAAACAAAACCACGGTCAGGTAGACCAACAAAAGTTTAGTCCACAACTGCCAGGAAAATTGTTCGGGATGCAAAGGAAAACCCCCAAATATCATCAGCTGATATACTGGACTTTCTGAAAACTAGCGGTGTGGCTATTTCAAGATGCACAATCTGGATGCACTTGAAGAAAAATAGGCTGCATGGTCGAGTCGCCAAAAGAAAGGCATTACAGCGCAAATGCCACAAAGTATCTCACCTACAATACGGAAAACAGCACAGAGACAAGACTCAAAACTTCTGGAACAAGGTAATTTGGAGTCATGAGACCAAAATTGAACTTTTTTGTCACAATCATAGACGTTACATTTGGATAGAGGTCAACAAGGCCTATGATGAAAGAAACACCATTCCTAAAGCACGGAGGTGGATCGCTGATGTTTTGGGGATGTGTGATCTACAAAGGCAAAGGAAACCTGGTAAAAATTGAAGGAAAGATGGATGCATCATATTATCAGCAAATACTGGAGGCAAATTTGCAGTCATCAACCCGGAAGCTGCGCATGGGACGTACTTGGACATTCCAACATGACAACGATCCAAAACACAAGGCCAAGTCGACCTGTCATTGGCTACAGCAGAACAAAGTGAAGGTTCTGGAGTGGCCATCTCAGTCACCTGACTTCAAAATCACTGAGCCACTCTGGGGAGATCTCAAGCGCGCTGTTCTTGCTAGACAGCCCAGAAATTTACAGGAACTGAAGATTTTTTTCCAAGATGAGTGGGCAGCTTTACCATCTGAGAAAATAAAGAACCTCATCCACAACTACCACAAAAGACTTCAAGCTGTTATTGATGTTGAAGGGGGCAATACACGGTATTAAGCAATGGGGTATGTGAACTTTTGATCAGGTTCATCTGGATGTTTTGGGTTGTCATTATGATTTAAAAAGAGAAAACACAGCAGATTGACAATAAATGGCTTCACCCAACCACTAACAATGAGTGGGGAAAAAGTTTTGGTGTTATCATTCATATTCTCTGAAAAAGGCCAAGAAAGCAAAAATTCTGCCGGGGTATGCAAACTTTTGAGCACAACTGTAGATAGATAGGTAGATAAATAAATGATAGATAGATAGATAGATAATAGATAGATAGATAGATAGATAGATAGATAGATACTAATGTAGAATATTGTCATAAAAATACAGATTAAAAAGTGGTATAATTTAATTTTACTATTCGACTGTAAGACTGTGGAAATTAGAAGCACATGGAGAGTTAAAGTTTGGAATGTTTTGGGCATCTGACAAGTGAAACCCTCCAGCAGTATAAAAGTGACGACAGTTTTACTATACTGCATGATTTTAAATGTAAGATCTGGGCTACCCATTGTTAATCAGAATAATTATCTGGGATCATCTTGGATAAGAATAGGCAGAAATAAATGAAGTGTTTTGTATAGTTCTGTAAATTTAGAACTAAATGATGCCTCCTAATGGAACACATATAAGTCAATGCTGAAACGAGGACTGCTACATAGACCTGCAGAAGTCATTAGGGTCCTTGGCAACACATTTCTTTCCATATTTCACTATCCCCATGTGTCTGTTGTTAATACCCTCTTGGATGAAGAGATAGATAGATGATAGATAGATAGATAGATAGATAGATAGATAGATAGATAGATAGATAGATAGATAGAGAAACACAGAAGTAAAGTCAAATAAAGAACGAAATAAAGAGAGAGAGAAAGAAAGGAAAAAAGGAAAAGAAAGGAAGGAAAGAAAGAAAGAAAGAAAGAAAGAAAGAAAGAAAGAAAGAAAGAAAGAAAGAAAGAAAGAAGAAAAAGAACAAAAGGAAGAAAGAAAAAAGAGGGAAGAAAAATAGAGAAAAAAAGAAAGAACGAAAGATTGGCATTTACCTCCATGCTAGTCTGCAGTTAAATACTGTTTTGAATATATGTGTGCAGGGAGAAAATGAAGTTATATCCTTACTGCAGCCACTCACTTCCAATAAAGTGTTGTGAACACTCAACCTATAATGTTAGCCCTAGAAGCAACACATACTAATGTAGTCATCAGCACTGTACAGATTATAAATCAATACTTCTTCCTTTGGGGATGTCACCAGTGAACAGTCAGAGCTCACTACATATAGAGCTTGCTGTAATCTTACCCACTGATCCTTGTCTGACAGTTCACTCAGCACAGACACTGCAGAGCAGGATGCCAGTCAAGAACCAGGGATTGCGATTACTGTGTAGTGAGCTCTGACTGTTCACAGCCCCCGACGCCACCCACTTGACTGTTGGCAGATTACGCCTTCTTTTTCTCCTTGTAGCAGAATTTACAGTTAAAATGCCACATAAATCTCAACTGCGATTACTTACATATTATTACAATGGTCTCAGGCAAAGACCATAGTTTTTAATAAATTCCCTTTAAATTATTGTGAAATTAATTCACATTAATATCATTTTCATTTAGATTTCTATGAAATATCACCAAGTAGGAATCTATAGCAAAAACTATAGTGAGCTCCGCAAGGAAGAGGTAATGATGTCATTAATGTAGTGATTTGCAGTCTGTACAGTGCTGTGCCGCATGTTAGGATGAAAGCTAATCAGAGGATTGTAATAATAGTGAATGTCCACCATTCATCTCCATGTCATTATTATTGATATTGAGTGCTGCACAAACCATGGGCAGCATGACTCAGAGCCGAGCTGCACAATGGCACCTAGGTCTTTTTCTAAGACTCTTTCCACCCTTCACCAGGTGATGGACAGGTGTCTCCCATGTCTGTACATAACGGGAGAGACATCAATAAACTAGGGTGTTAACTCAACACAACAGACGTGACAAGTGTGCAAACATCAGTGCATGGCACAAGGGGTGATGGTGTGAGCTGACCATGCATAAACACTCCTGTCTACCGAGGAGCACAAAGCCATCCCTTAATAAACATCTTGACTAATACGGAAACGGTCACTAGATATTCATGGGGTTGATGGTTCTTGGTGTATGTTGGTCATCAAATTAATTAAAAACTTGATGCTAATAATTGGAACCATCTATGAGGTTCTGTTCCCTGAAGATTAATATGTCAAACACTCCCATAGACCTTAATACTTTTCTGTACCGGCCAGTAATGATAGGTCACTGCCAACAGTATCACATTGTCAAATATACAGTATATATTTTTAGAACCATTTTCTGCATGAAGGCAGAAGCCATTCAAAAGTTGTGATCCTCTGATAGTCTTCATGTGTCTGTCACCTACCTAAATAGGTAAAGTCTCAGGTCTGCTTGCACATCATTAGTACTGCAGGATTTCTTGCGGTAGATATATCATGCATATCCACAGCGTATGTCATAAATATCTGATACCTGCTAAGGTCTGGTTGGGACAGAAGCCAGAAGCGTAAATGGAAGAAACCATTGCATGCTATGATTTTTTTCAAGCACAGATTCGGTCCATAAAACAAAAATTCGCTACTTTGTATTCCTCTTCAGAATGACATTAGTTCAAGTGTAGTACATTTCATGTCTATAGACAACCATCCGACCAAAAATATAGTTGCGTGAACTTGGCCCAAATGTAAACAAAGAATACATTGCTTAATAGACCAAAAGATCTTAGGCTACGTCCATGCATGCTACAGTTACTGTGACAAATTTCAACAAAATTTGCAGGCACATTCAGCAGCCACAAATCTGCATCAAATCATGGATTATTTTGGTGCTAAATTTATGTGGCTTTGTCTTTTGCAGAAGATAATCTGCATGCTCTCCATAATTAGCACCTGTATACTGTCCTCCAGGAATGATGTGACAGGCACTTCACTGGCTGGCATTTGTCATTAGGACACATCAATGCTAGAGACCACTACAGAGATTAGCTGATGACCAGACAAATGTTGGCACCAAAGTGTCAGGAGAGGCTGATAAACTCTGTATACTGTTTTATGTATATATATATATATATATATATATATATGTAAATCAAAATTATATCCCATGGAGATCTGGATTGGAATGATACTGAAAATCCACACAGAAAATCAAATTACAGGCTAACTTCAGTGGAAATGGGTCAAGACAAGGAAATTATTCTCAGCAGTGTGTATGGACTCAGTGTGCCCTTATGACTTCACTACAATGCCTGGGCATGCTCCTGATGAGGCGGCGGATGGTCTCCTGAGTGATCTCCTCCCAGACCTGAATTAAAGCATCATCCTGGACAGTCTGTGGTGCAATGTGGCATTGGTGGATGGAGCGAGACATGATGTCCCAGTTGTGCTCTATTGGAATGAGGTATGGGGAACAGGCAGGTTATTCCATAGCATAAATGCCTTTATCATGCAGGAACTACTGACACACTTCAGCCTCATGAGGCCTAGCATTGTCATGCATCAAAAGGAACCCAGGGCCCTGTGCACCCACATATGGTCTAACAATGGGTCGGAGGATCTCATTACAGTACCTAATGACAGTCTGGCTAGCACACGGAGGGCTGTGCAACCCTCCAAAGAAATACCTCCCCACATCATTACTGACCCACTGCCAAACCAGTCATACTGGAGGATGTTGCAGGCAGCAGAACTTTCTCCACCGCATCTCCAGACACTGTCACGTCTGTCACATGTGCTCAGTTTGAACCTACTCTCATCTGTGAAGAGCACAGGGTGCCAATATGAAATCTGCCAATCTTGGTCTTCTCTGGCAAATGCCTATCTGTTATGAATGGGAAACCGAGGAGGAAAAAAACACAACAAGCTAAGTCTCAGAAAACCAGAGAAGTTGGTAACTATGCAGATTGCAGACCCCGATCTTAACCGCAACAACTAGCAGCAGTCGTGTAGCGTTCCTACGTTGGTCCTAGACACCTCATCACAACCGGAGAACTACATAAGCCTAAAGCGGGA
Source organism: Dendrobates tinctorius (assembly GCF_039654945.1). Lineage (NCBI taxonomy): Eukaryota > Metazoa > Chordata > Amphibia > Anura > Dendrobatidae > Dendrobates > Dendrobates tinctorius. The sequence goes on from NW_027361716.1 coordinate 16,614,668, forward strand.
AAAGAGGAAAACTAACTGCCCCAGAGCAGACTCCAAAGGAAAGACAGCCCCCCACATGTATTGACGGTGAAACAAGCTGAAAATACAAACAAAGGCAGGAAAATAGGCTGAGCAAACGATGGGGCCCGGCTAACTAAAAAGGACAGAAAAGGAAAGACACTGTCTGCAATCTGCCTAAAAAAACCTACAAAAATATTGTCCAACACTTCTGATAGCAAAATTAACCCTGAAGTCACTAGACTTCTAAACCTATATCAGCACTCTGAAATATTCTGAGACAAAGCAAAAAAGAGGCCAATCTAATAAGGGACAAAAAGCAGATTGGCAAATACTGATCAATAGGAGTGGAATTTCAGCATAGCCCCAGCAGGGGCAGGTTGATTACACAACAAACTGAATTGACCAACAAGCGCAAGTGTGAACATTAGCAAAAAACAAACTTAACTTGAGAAGACTGGAAGAGAGCTGAAGTCCAGGACCTGAGAAGCAGACTGATTCACCAGCACCCGGATAGGGCATCGGCTGACTTATATCCAGTCTGATACTCCAGAGATCCAATCGTTATCTTCCTCATCAGGTGGCAGATCACTACCACTTAAGCCAACCGCACTACCTCCTGTCACCACCAGAGGGAGAACGGAAGGGGAACTCTCAACTGGTGGAGCAGAAAATGAGTTCATGACACCTATCACCCTGCACATTGTTGGTCTGTAAGCACAACACCCACTTGTGGATGTCGAGTCTTCATATCACCCTCATGGAGTCTGTTTCTGACAGTTTAAGCAGACACATGAATGTTAGTGGCCTGCTGGAGGTCAATTTGCTGAGCTCAGGCACTGTTCCTCCTGCTTCTCCTTGCACAAAGGAGGAGTTAGCGGTCCTGCTACTGGGTTGTTGCCCTCCTACGGCCCCCTCCACGTCTCCTGGTGTATTGGCCTGTCTGCTGGTATCTGCTCCATGCTCTGGACACTGTGCTGACAGACACAGCTACCATTTTTGCCACTGTTCGCATTGATGTGCCATCCTGGATGAACTGCACTAACTGAGCAACTTCTGTGGGATGTAGACACCAACTCATTCTACTGTACAGTACCGCTAGGGGCGAGAGCAATGACAAAATGCAAAATTGACCAAAACAACAGCCAAAATGGATGAGAACAGAGAAATAGTCTGTGGTCAACCCCTGCAGAACCCCTCCTTTATAGGGGATGTCTTGCTAATTGCCTATAATTTCTACCTGTTGTCTGATCCATTTGCACAACAGCAGGACAAATTGATTCACAATCAGTATTGCTTCATAACTGGACAGGTTGATTTCACAGAAGTGTGATTGACTTGGAGTTACATTGTGTTGTTAAAATGCTCCCTTTATTTTTTTGAGCAGTATATACTCTTTATAAACTCGGCATAGTGTTTTATGTTTACATATACACATATATGAAACAGTATGCAGAGTTTGTCAGCTTCCCCTGTCATGTATATATATATATATATATATATACAGTGGGGCAAAAAAGTATTTAGTCAGTCAGCAATAGTGCAAGTTCCACCACTTAAAAAGATGAGAGGCGTCTGTAATTTACATCATAAGTAGACCTCAACTATGGGAGACAAACTGAGAAAAAAAATCCTGAAAATCACATTGTCTGGTTTTTTTTCATTTTATTTGCATATTATGGTGGAAAATAAGTATTTGGTCAGAAACAAGCAAGCAAGATTTCTGGCTCTCACAGACCTGTAACTTCTTCTTTAAGAGTCTCCTCTTTCCTCCACTCATTACCTGTAGTAATGGCACCTGTTTAAACTTGTTATCAGTATAAAAAGACACGTGTGCACACCCTCAAACAGTCTGACTCCAAACTCCACTATGGTGAAGACCAAAGAGCTGTCAAAGGACACCAGAAACAAAATTGTAGCCCTGCACCAGGCTGGGAAGACTGAATCTGCAATAGCCAACCAGCTTGGAGTGAAGAAATCAACTGTGGGAGCAATAATTAGAAAATGGAAGACATACAAGACCACTGATAATCTCCCTCGATCTTGTGCTCCACGCAAAATCCCACCCCGTGGGGTCAGAATGATCACAAGAACGGTGAGCAAAAATCCCAGAACCACGTGGGGGGACCTAGTGAATGAACTGCAGAGAGCTGGGACCAATGTAAAAAGGCCTACCATAAGTAACACACTACGCCACCATGGACTCAGATCCTGCAGTGCCAGACGTGTCCCACTGCTTAAGCCTGTACATGTCCGGGCCCGTCTGAAGTTTGCTAGAGAGCATTTGGATGATCCAGAGGAGTTTTGGGAGAATGTCCTATGGTCTGATGAAACCAAACTGGAACTGTTTGGTAGAAACACAACTTGTCGTGTTTGGAGGAAAAAGAATACTGAGTTGCATCCATCAAACACCATACCTACTGTAAAGCATGGTGGTGGAAACATCATGCTTTGGGGCTGTTTCTCTGCAAAGGGGCCAGGACGACTGATCCGGGTACATGAAAGAATGAATGGGGCCATGTATCGTGAGATTTTGAGTGCAAACCTCCTTCCATCAGCAAGGGCATTGAAGATGAAACGTGGCTGGGTCTTTCAACATGACAATGATCCAAAGCACACCGCCAGGGCAACGAAGGAGTGGCTTCGTAAGAAGCATTTCAAGGTCCTGGAGTGGCCTAGCCAGTCTCCAGATCTCAACCCTATAGAAAACCTTTGGAGGGAGTTGAAAGTCCGTGTTGCCAAGCGAAAAGCCAAAAACATCACTGCTCTAGAGGAGATCTGCATGGAGGAATGGGCCAACATACCAACAACAGTGTGTGGCAACCTTGTGAAGACTTACAGAAAACGTTTGACCTCTGTCATTGCCAACAAAGGATATATCACAAAGTATTGAGATGAAATTTTGTTTCTGACCAAATACTTATTTTCCACCATAATATGCAAATAAAATGAAACAAAAACAGACAATGTGATTTTCGGGATTTTTTTTTCTCAGTTTGTCTCCCATAGTTGAGGTCTACCTATGATGTAAATTACAGACGCCTCTCATCTTTTTAAGTGGTGGAACTTGCACTATTGCTGACTGACTAAATACTTTTTTGCCCCACTGTATATATATATATATATATATATATATATATATATATATATAAATTTTTAATGATTATTCATGTGAATTTTGATGTAGAACCACAAGCAATCTTCACCTAAATCCTGGACACTAGGGCCTAATTGTGCATTTCTATGTCTCAATTGAATCTATTTCCATGCAGAAAATTTCTACAGAATATGGAAAAGATTTGTTAATATGTTATCCACTAGTCTGCTACTGTACTGAGTGCAAACCCACAGCAGTACGGTCCAATCTGAACTCAACATGAGGCTAGGGTCTCACGAGCGTAGATTCTCTCATCTAAGAGAATTGGATCGATTATACAAATCACACTCTGATTAGAGTTTGATCTGAGAGTCAGTAGAGTGATCCGATTCTCTCTGATGAGGAGAAGATGGAGAAATAAAAATCTATGTTCTCCATTCTGTCAGTCCATGGAAATCAGACTGCACTGAAATGACACCGTCTGACTCCCTGACGGAGTGTTGTCAGGGGATCAGTGGTGTTCCATCTGGGTTGGTATTTATGACATTCTTTGATAATAATAGGGCTAAAGCAATTATCATGGCTGCTATCTATTTAGGTTTTAGTTAAAGAAAACAATTTTTTTTTTCAGCTTATTTTAAAAATTTTGTGAGTATCATCCACTTGGATACTATACTCATAATTATGGAGAAAATCGCACTATGCATCTTTTCTATTACATGATCTATTGTATCAACTGTTAACTTACTTTATTATTTTTTGAAAGCTGGATATTGATTTTTCTTTAATATATTTATTGATCTCTATGTAATTTATATTATTGATTGTTGTTTTTCCCCATATGGTATTGTGCACATCCTGTTCCCCTCGTACACACATATATTTTTTATATATATAAATATACAGTACAGACCAAAAGTTTGGATACACCTTCTCATTCAGAGTTTTCTTTATTTTCATGACTATGAAAATTGTAGATTCACTTTGAAGGCAACAAAACTATGAATTAACATATGTGGAATTATATAATTAACAAAAAAGTGTGAAACAACTGAAAATTTGTCTATTCTAGGCTCTTAAAAGTAGCCACCTTTTGATTTGATTACTGCTTTGCACACTCTTGGCATTCTCTTGAAGAGCTTCAAGAGGTAGTCACCGGGAATGGTCTTCCAACAGTCTTGACGGAGTTCCCAGAGATGCTTAGCACTTGTTGGCCCTTTTGCCTTCACTCTGCGGTCCTTGGGTTCAGGTCTGGTGAGACTGTGGAGGCCAGGTCATCTGGTGTAGCACCCCATCACTCTCCTTCTTGGTCAAATAGCCCTTACACAGCAAGGAGGTGTGTTTGGGGTCATTGTCCTGTTGAAAAATAAATTACGGTCCAACTAAACGCAAACCGGATGGAATAGCATGCCGCTGCAAGATGCTGTGGTAGCCATGCTGGTTCAGTATGCCTTCAATTTTGAATAAATCCCCAACAGTGTCACCAGCAAAGCACCCCCACACCATCACACCTCCTCCTCCATGCTTCACGGTGGGAACCAGGCATGTAGAGTCCATCCGTTCACCTTTTCTGCGTTGCACAAAGACACGGTGGTTGGAACCAAAGATCTCAAATTTGGACTCATCAGACAAAGCACAGATTTCCACTGGTCTAATGTCCATTCCTTGTGTTCTTTAGCCCAAACAAGTCTCTTCTGCTTATTGCCTGTCCTTAGCAGTGGTTTCCTAGCAGCTATTTTACCATGAAGGCCTGCTGCACAAAGTCTCCTCTTAACAGTTATTGTAGAGATATGTCTGCTGCTAGTGTGGCATTGACCTGGTCTCTAATCTGAGCTGCTGTTAACCTGCGATTTCTGAGGCTGGTGACTCAGATGAACTTATCCTCTGCAGCAGAGGTGACTCTTGGTCTTCCTTTCCTGGGGCGGTCCTCATGTGAGCCAGTTTCTTTGTAGCGCTTGATGAGTTTTGCCACTGCACTTGGGGACACTTTCAAAGTTTTCCCAATTTTTCAGACTGACTGACCTTCATTTCTTAAATTAATGATGGCCACTCATTTTTCTTTACTTAGCTGCTTTTTTCTTGCCATAATACAAATTCTAACAGTCTATTCAGTAGGACTATCAGCTGTGTATCCACCAAACTTCTGCACAACACAACTGATGGTCCCAACCCAATTTATAAAGCAAGAAATCCCACTTATTAAACCTGACAGGGCCCACCTGTGAAGTGAAAACCATTTCCGGTGACTACCTCTTGAAGCTCATCAAGAGAATGCCAAGAGTGTGCAAAGCAGTAATCAAAGCAAAAGGTGGCTACTTTGAAGAACCTAGAATATAAGACATACAGTATTTTCAGTTGTTTCACACTTTCTTGTTAATTATATAATTCCACATGTGTTAATTCATAGTTTTGATGCCTTCAGAGTGAATCTACAATTTTCATAGCCATGAAAATAAAAAGAAAACTCTTTGAATGAGAAGGTGTGTCCAAACTTTTGGTCTGTTGTGTATATATATATATATATATATATATATATATATATATATATATATATATATAGTTTTTTAATTGTTAATTTTCAGTTGTGCAAAAATATTTTTTTATCATGCTTTTCTGATCAATAAAGTTATTATATTACCTTGTTTGACTACATTTTGTGGGTTGCACACAAATGACATTTGAGGTCAGTCCAGTGTTTTCCTCGAACTCATTGACATCATTGGCTGAGAGCGATCCAAATATCAGATCAAGCTCGAGGTTGCTGAGATCTTTGGCGATAAGGGCTTGAGCAGGTGACCGTATTTTTGCACATGTCCGATTTTTTCCTTGCACAGAGGTCGGATCATTTTCGCCCATGCAAGTCAATTTTTTTCTCCATCTTCTCCTCATCCAAGAGAATCGGATCACACCGTGCTGACACTCGGATCAGAGTTTGATCATAGTGTGCTTTGCATGATCCTTACTTGTATCAACTACTAGTGAATTCACATTGAGTGGAGCCATCTGAAAATTGAAGCACAGTCATGGGCTTACGGCTTTATGTTATTGTGTAAAAATAGTTTCCATTCAATTCTCTCTAAAAATATTCTGTTATCAAACCCCTTCATGCACATTTCTTCTCTACCGCTAAATGCGTAGAAAGATTGAATTAATGTACTTTGGAGAAGAATAAAAGGAAACCGAGTCCAAGTGAAAAAGAGAGACTTTAAAGGAACTCAGTAGTAGATCATTCTGAGTTTGTTTTGGCCTGCAGAGTAAGGATGACGAGTTCTTGACCCCGGCAGTGGATGAAGCTTTAATCTACACTGCAACTCCCCCAATCTGTAGACCCTGAAGGTGAGACTTATGTGGCTGGGACTGCATGTTCACTGTCCGAGAGGCCAGCAATAGGCTAGGTTCAACAACTGAAAGCTAAGTGTATAGATAGCAGAATACTTGGCTACAAATCATAATAGTGATGATGGACAATTATTATTATTATTATTATTATTATTATTAACCAATTTATTTATTCAATGTAACAATAATGGCAGAAAATATATGTTAATTTAGTAGGATACATGTAAAAGTACTACACAAGTGTCCATTGCATCCGACTCAGTATTTTTAGCCTGATGCAACAAAGTGGAACAGAACGTAAGGCAAATCTAAAGCAAAACTGCATCAGTTGCCTTTCGGCTTTTTTACCATGAACCTCCTGGCATTGGTTCCCATCATGACATGAAAGGTTATGATCAGGTCACCAGACTGGCACAAAAACTGGTGCATTGGACTGATGGGAACAGTGTAAACAATGTGATCAGGTCTGCCATCAGTTTCTATCTAGTGTTTTATTTAAATGCAAGATATAAATTAAAACACAAAACAGGAAACTTGTGGACCCAACCTAAGAAATGGAATCTCTGAATTTAACTTTTTCTTTCTTTAAGGATGCAGCTCGCAGGAGATTGGAATGTTCTTCATTGTGGGCGAGGTGGTGACTGCCCTTTTTATCACAATGTATGCAAATTGTCTCTTCAGAGAGGAAGAGGACTAGAACTCTAGTGCCACCTATTGGAAGTAGCAATACTAAAAGTCAATGTCGACCCTTTAGCGAGCCTTGTCACCTGACTTAGGATAAAAGCCAAACCAGTATCTCAATTTGCAGACACTGTGTTTCGGGGTACTGCCCCTCATCAGTGTAAAGTGTGAGATCTGGTTTGGCTGTGTGAGAGGCGTCTGACCGATATCCAAGAAGTATCGTTTCTCCTTGCGGAGATTGACAAATTGAGATTCTGGTTGGGCTTTTATCCTAAGTCATGTGACAAGGCTCGTTAAAGGGTCGACATTGACTTTTAGGATTGGTACTTCCAATAGGTGGCACTAGAGTTCTAGTCCTCTTCCTCTCTGAAGAGACAATTTCAATATTTCCCAGAGGAGCATGGCGGCTTTAAGTCTCCTCAACTCGGCATGCTTAGCATGTCAATCTCCGCAAGGAGAAACGATACTTCTTGGATATCACAATGTATGGCACAGAACATTTATGACAGGAGCAGTAATGGATTCAACTGTACATCACTTTAAGCAAGAGGCCTGGACTTACTTTGCAAAGAATAATTCTGCTCAGTGAAACATTTTTATGTCTCTAAAAGTTGTCTGATTTAGATACCGTCTCTCCATGTCACCTGTGAGTGAATGAAAGTAATGTAGAATCTTCTCTGAACAAGGCCAACCCCATCAGTCAGCGTGAAGAGCCAATATAAGAACAGCTTCCACTGTGGAGGACCACATGGGTAAAGCAACCTAGGTAAAAGGCAAAGCAACTGCGAAGGGACCCAGCAGCTGAAAGACCTATTTCCACTGTTAAAATAGCCTCCATGATAAGTAAAAAGGCATTACTTGGGGAAAGAGTTGCAAGAATGTTTTTGAACGCGGAGCACAGAATGTCCATTGGTCATGATGATCATAACCCTTCTATTTCTTGACCGTAGTCATCACTGATGATGGTCATTGCACATAGGGTCCTCTAAGTTTTGTTCTGCATCTTCATTGTTACTTGTTAGACTTATGGAACCTATGGTCATGGGTTTCAATTGGGACCAAGAAATGGTTTATTTTCTCCAATAGTTTTAGAAAAAACAGTTTGGAATTATAATTGGTAACTTGTGTACTTTCCTTATTTCATCTACACTCATTTTTTTTCTCATATTTCCTGCTATTGTCAGATGTCCTTAGCCACTGAACATCTATAGTAAATGTCACTCTATCCATTCATGAAATACACCATGGCTGATAAATGTAGAGCCCAATCCACTATATCATTCCCTACAGCCAATGAATGAGGAATATGATGGTTCAGAATCCGTGCTGCCAAAAGTTCAAAGATATGATCACACATGAAGGTGAATCATGAATGTGGCTAATTGTCAAGGTTTCCAAACTTCTTCATCAGGAGGACCAAACCTTGGGCAGCACGGACTCTGAACCACCATATTCCTCACTGCAACATATCTCCTTGGTGGTCCTTCTGCAGCTTTACATGCTTCTATAGGAGTTGTCACTGTCACAACCCTATCAGGTGAACGTACCTATAATATTTTACACCACTTGGTTATCAGATAAGACCCTATTTGCGATTTTTTGTCTCTCCAGTTTTACCATTTGATTCCCTACAGCCAAAGATTTTTAATGCATGAGATTACCACCTGATATAATTTTATGTTGGTATGACATGGATCAGTACAAGGGCATACATAGATGAGAAGTAGTCTGGCACCTTCTAGCGGGGCTTGGAGAGTGGAGACCCAGTCTTGGTTGGTCCCAACCTCTTAATAATTAGGTAGCAAGAATTTATGAAAATTGGACTTGGATAGTGACGTTGTCATTTCGCTACCCCCACTGCTCTCGCCAAGTAATCATTAAAAACCAGAAATAACAAAAAAAATAAATTGCTTTGTCGATCCTAAGACATTATGGGAGTAAAGTTCTGGAAAAAAAAATTCCTTCTACACATGAGACCGATTATTTCACATCATGTATTACTGAAGAAAGAAAATGTAGGAAAAGATCTCATGCCAAGACAGAATGCATCAATATTTATTGGATATGGAGTCATCCTAGGGGAAATATGACTTAATTTTCCCCACTGGTTTTATGGTGCAGTTTGTACCAGTCACCAGACAAGTCTTATCAGAGTGATACAGGACTGTATCCAAGTTCACCGAGAGTTGAGAAATGATTTCCTATTCACTGCTGAAATTGTTAGGAAAGGGAATGTGATACTTTAAGTGTGTCTTGAACCTGCACTATATCTTTCCTGCTCTTACAAAAAAGGTGGAAATTCTTCAGCTTTAATTATGATTAAAAGCTGTTCAATAATATTTGGTGAAACTGAAATTTAACAGCAAAGTCCATTAAAGTCCAATTCATTTAAATGTCTAAATTGTTAATCACTATAGAAAAACACAGACACACAGCTAAGACTATTCCACGGACAACTAATGCAGTTAAGAAAAGTTCATGCAACCTTTATTATTGGGATTTGTGTTTAATTGGGAAGAGTACGAAAGAACTTTGGGGCTATGGTAAAACTAACTATACATTTTTTATATGAAAAGTCTATATTTGGGGGAAAAAAAGGCAGTATTCAGAATTACAACTTCTGAATTCTGAGAGCAAAATCTACATTTTGTGAAGAGGTCTAAATAAAGTTACACATACTTGTCAGATTTCTAAATTGATTAAGACACAATCTCCAGGTAAAAGGTTTGAAAACAGTCTAAAATTGTTCTATTTTTTTCAAAATTCGGAGTATTTTTAATTTTTGCATTTTTCCAAATACTTTTGTTTTAGTTTTCGGTTTTTTTTCTGGGGGCTTATTTTTAGGCTTCTTTGTATAGATACCCTCCCCCCCCCTTGGTAAAAGACCATAATATACTGATAAAAAAAGTGCATCTCTCCTGAACTGTATGGCAGATTTAATTAAAAAAAACAATACTCAGGGAAGGGCAAAAATTGGACATCTTTTGCCTTAAAAATGGAAAATAGAAGCTGTAATACTAATACACTACAAACAATAGTTCTAGCAGCTGTTTCTCTGAGAACAGAATAGTCAATCAGAAACAAAATTGTGCCATGACTTTCAGGTATTATCATGTCACATTTGTCATGAAAAGTGACATGGGAGCATAAAGAGAAGTGATGAGGAGCCAAAAGTACCAAATGCAGCTAGAATGAAACATTTTTCAGTTTATAGCTTTGCTTTCAGCTTTACAACATGTCAGCCCAGTCTAAAGCCTGTGTCTCGGGCCGGGATCACACATGTGAGAAAGTTGGACGAGTCTCGCATCTTGACACCCGGCACGGGACCGGAGCGTGCGGCCTCATGGAAATACATGCAGCCGCATGCTCCGCTCTTGAGTGCCGGCGGCAGTGCTGGATATCAAGATGTGAGACTCGTCCGACTTTCTCACATGTGTGATCGCGGCCTCAGAAAGCAGATCACCTGTAGCAACTTTAACCTATTAACATACAGCATTGCCTTTCACTCATACATATATTCAGGCATTCAAAATCAGTATCACATTTATCTCAAATTAATTTTCTCTCAAATTTTCTCTTAAAAACACAAAAGAATATACAAAACTTCTTAACAATTCTATAATGCTAGAGTTGTTCCTACTTACACCCTACAAGTAGAGTAGCATCTGTTATATAGGGCATTAAATACAGTTGTGGGCAAAAGTATTGACACCCCTGCAATTTTGTCAGATAATACTGTTTCTTCCTGAAAATGATTGCAAACACAAATTCTTTGGTATTATTATCTTCATTTTATTTGTCTTAAATGAAAAAACACAAAAGAGAATGAAGCAAAAAGCAAAACATTGATCATTTCACACAAAACTCCAAAAATGGGCCAGACAAAAGTATTGGCACCCTCAGCCTAATACTTGGTTGCACAACCTTTAGCCAAAATAACTGCAACCAACCGCTTCCGGTAACCATCAATGAGTTTCTTACAATGCTCTGCTGGAATTTTAGACCATTCTTCTCTGGCAAACTGCTCCAGGTCCCTGATATTAGAAGGGTGCCTTCTCCAAACTGCCATTTTTAGATCTCTCCACAGGTGTTCTATGGGATTCAGGTCTGGACTCATTGATGGCCACCTTAGAAGTCTCCAGTGTTTTCTCTCAAACCATTTTCTAGTGCTTTTTGAAGTGTGTGTTTGGGTCATTGTCCTGCTGGAAGACCCATGACCTCTGAGGGAGACCCAGCTTTCTCACACTGGGCCCTACATTATGCTGCAAAATTTGTTGGTAGTCTTCAGACTTCATAATGCCATGCACACGGTCAAGCAGTCCAGTGCCAGAGGCAGCAAAGCAACCCCAAAACATCAGGGAACCTCAGCCATGTTTGACTGTAGGGACCGTGTTTTTTTCTTTGAATGCCTCTTTTTTTTTCTTGTAAACTCTATGTTGATGCCTTTGCCCAAAAAGCTTTACTTTTGTCTCATCTGACCAGAGAACATTCTTCCAAAACGTTTTAGGCTTTTTCAGGTAAGTTTTGGCAAACTCCAGCCTGGCTTTTTTATGTCTCAGGCTAAGAAGTGGGGTCTTCCTGGGTCTCCTACCATACAGTCCCTTTTCATTCAGACGCCGACGGATAGTACGGGTTGACACTGTTGTACCCTCGGACTGCAGGGCAGCTTGAACTTGTTTGGATGTTAGTCGAGGTTCTTTATCCAACATCCGCACAATCTTGCATTGAAATCTCTTGTCGATTTTTCTTTTCCGTCCACATCCAGGGAAGTTAGCCACAGTGCCATGGGCTTTAAACTTCTTGATGACACTGCGCACGGTAGACACAGGAACATTCAGGTCTTTGGAGATGGACTTGTAGCCTTGAGATTGCTTATGCTTCCTCACAATTTGGTTTCTCAAGTCCTCAGACAGTTCTTTGGTCTTCTTTCTTTTCTCCATGCTCAATGTGGTACACACAAGGACACAGGACAGAGGATGAGTCAACTTTAATCCATGTCAACTGGCTGCAAGTGTGATTTAGTTATTGCCAACACCTGTTAGGTGCCACAGGTAAGCTACAGGTGCTGTTAATTACACAAATTAGGGAAGCATCGCATGATTTTTCGAACAGTGCCAATACTTTTGTCCACCCTCTTTTTTATGTTTGGTGTGGAATTATATCCAATTTGGCTTTAGGACAATTCTTTTTGTGTTTTTTCATTTAAGACAAATTAAATGAAGATAATAATACCAAAGAATTTGTGTTTGCAATCATTTTCAGGAAGAAACTGAGTATTATCTGACAAAATTGCAGGGGTGTCAATACTTTTGGCCACAACTGTAGGTACTACAAACAGTTAGGGCACTTTGGCCAATGTTCAAATACAATATGTAATTGGGAACACTGTGATATAATTGCCCCTGGGCCTATTAATGTCACTGAGCAGCACCAATATCTTTCCTGTTTTCTACTCCTTGTAAAAAAAATGATATATTGAAAAAACTAACTACAAGGGCTAACATGATTTAATGATTTCATCAGCATATATAGTGTATGGACTAGTTGCAGAATTTAGAAATATATTTTCGCTATTTTTCTATTTAATTAATTGTTTAAACGGAGCTTACGAGTTCCCTCGACACTAGACACAGTTACACACTTGTGTGTTGCAGAGATTGTGTGTCTACAGGGATTGTGAGTTACAAGGATTGTGTGTTTCAGGGATTGAGAGTGGCAGGGATTGTGTATTTGCAGAGATTGTGTGTTTGCGGGAATTGTAAATTGCAGGGATTATGTGTTTGCAGTAGAGATGAGTGACTTTGCCTTTTTTAGGGTCGAGTCAGGTTTCATGAAACCCGACTTTCTCAAAAGTTGAGTCGAACGAAATCGGCCGACTATAGGGAAAAGTCAGGAAAAGTCGTGAAACACGAAACCCAATGCAAGTCAATGGGGAGAAAAGTCGGCAGTGAGTGGAGGACTGTAAACACAACTGGCATGAATTTTAACCCTAGAGGCAGCGAAATCTCTCTCTCTTCTCTCTCTCCCTCCCTCTCTCTCTCTCGCTCTCTCCCACTCCCACTCCAGCTACGCTCCCGCTATGCTACGCTCCACTTCTCTCATTGGCTGGAAAAAGTCACGTGCAAGCATTCGGCGAAACCCGACTTTGGCGTTTGGGTCGCCGACCGCATGGCCTACTTCACACTGTGGTCGGGTTTCGTTTCATGAAACCTGACTTTGGCGAAAGTCGGCGACTTTTGAATCTGACCGACCTGTTTCGCTCAACTCTAGTTTGCAGGGATTGAGAGTTGCAGGAATTGTGTTTTTGCAGGAATTGTGTGTTTGCAGTCACAATATCTCCTATTCACCTGCTATGATCATCACTAATTTTCAGTTTCCTATCCAGTTCAGGATGAATTTATTTGTCACATGTGCTGTCATTTCATTTTTGGAAGGGAATAAATGTTCATTTTAATGGAAAACCTTCACAAATCATAAGGGGAAATCATTATTCATGCTTTTTTTTGCACGACTGTGTTCTTGCATTTTTATGTAACTTGTTTTGAGTGTGATTGTCTATTATACATCAGTAATATTTATTTCTATTTATCATTTTTATAATTTTTACAGTTCATTTTATTCCTCTGCATTGTTAAACGCAAGAATTTCTACCATATGTCTACCATGTGCATCAATCTATGTTCTCATGATGCTTTAGCCATATCAGTGGCTCAGTCGGACTTACATTTGAGCATATCCGCCGATGGAGCCACTGACTTTAATGAAGCAGGCGACATCACTGTGTGCTGTGTCATATATCGTTTTCAGCAGTACCCGAATCTGGCACTAAAATGTTGTCATCCATATTTTGGTCACCGCATCAAATAGGTGGTTACTGCTGAACATTACCTCTGTGACTCTGTCTGCTTCATTAAGGTCAATGGCCCTGTCAGAAGATATGCCCAAATCCCATTTTTTCAGGGCTTCAGACTTAAACCCCAATGGAGACACATTGGTATATGAAGACAAATGGAAGGGGTTACATCAGATTACAAAAGAGCACCCCTTTTGTCCATTGTCTAATTCTCATTTTGCAGGGAAGCCCCATTCAAGGAAAATGAGCTGAGGTGCAACACCAGGCACCGGTAACGGACAAGGTTGGTGCCAAACTCACAGATAGAATACTCGCATTCATCCTCACATCCTGAGAGTCATATGAGGGACCACGGCAAGCAGTGTCCACATGCAGACGGGTTTGTGATCATAGTTGTGGTAGTTTTCTCAGACACTAGTAATTGGGTTGTGCGATAGGCAACAGCTGCCAAACAAAGCTGCAACATATAAAGAACAGTCCAGAACCATGGTAAGGATTCAGGGACGTCACTACTAGTACATGTCAGTCACAAGCGTTATTGATGGCTACAACTATCTAATCTGTTACACAGTGGAAATCTAGACATCTGAGGAGCATACCTGTTGTATGGCGATCTGAGCAGGAGGGCCTGGCTGCCGGTGCAGCTGTCAGTAGGGGTATGGCAGCCATACACTGGAGGAGGTACAGAGTACTGCTGGTCCCCTGCAGGGAAATGAGATCCAGTTTACAAACATCACCCTGACATGTCATCAGCTACATCAATTACCCTCCTGTTCTCCATGCACATTTCTCATGTAAATCACATATGGAATGCATTAAGTCCCAAAGACAGATAGATTGGACTGTTCTAAACAATAGATACTGTAGTTTTCTAATGTTATCTGAATTGAATCTAAGTTTCAGAATTATGGCTCAACTAGCTGCAAATGAGATAGATAGATAGATAGATAGATAGATAGATAAAAAATCAGAAATGATTTTAATTGGCAATTGTCTATCTTTCTGTATTACACTGTAATAGACACTGGATGTGTCCTTTGTACTTACCATTGCACTTTTACTGCACTTTATTTGGTTGATTCCTTTCATTGTGAATCTCTTACTTGCTTCATATTTTGTACTATTCACTGATTGTTATAAATTGTTTTGCTTATTGCATTCACTATATATATGTATGCATTTGCACTTTACAACTGCTTGAGAAAGGTCCACATCTTGGACCGAATTGTCGCACATGGGCCAATAAATCACACTTATTTTTTCTATTGGAGTGCTGCCTTCGATTATTTGGACGATAGATAGATAGATAGATAGATAGATAGATAGATAGATAGATAGATAGATAGATAGATAGATAGATAGATAGATAATAGATAGATAATGAAAGAAAATTTGGCAGCACTACTAAAAGAAGTCAGGTGCAATAAAACCTGTTACGGCTCATACTCACTTGCGAGAGACTCCCACCATTCTCGTGTGAGTCTCTCGCATTAAAACCTGGCGCTGCCGCCGGCACTGGGACCGGAGCATGCAGCTACATGTATTTCGGTGCAGCCGCATGCTCCGGTCCCAGTGCCGGCGGCAGTGCTGGGTTTTCATGCAAGAGACTCGCACAAGAATCATGCGAGTCTCTCGCAGGTGAGTATGAGCCGTAACAGGTGATGTCCAAACCTCCAAAATAGAAAATCAGAAAAAAACAGGTAGCACGTGAAAAATAAAAGTGAAAAAATGTGGCTTTACTGATCAGCTAGCAGCTAATGCTAATTGCTGCTAATAGATCTGTTTTTCACTTTAATTTTTGGAGTGCTGCCTGTTTTTTTCCTGATGGATAGACAGACAGACAGGGCTGGAGTGGCTCGTGCAGGGTGGTGGAATATTGCACCCAGCTGTATACATTACGTTGTGTATTCAGACAAGCTCGGCTTAGCAGGGATCCTCAGAAAATGTCATGTGTGGTGTTCCCCATCCCACATGGGAATTGGGCAGGGATGAGTTTTATAGTTAGCATGACTAGGAGTGAAGATACATTTTTCTACTTATGCTTTCATGTAGAGATGCAAATACACCTACTGCAAAAAGTCACAGCCATGCACACGTACTATCTGCCAAATCCTATCAGGGCAGACTCTGCTCTGCTACATCTCTGCAATGGTGAACTTAAAAGTCACCTCAAGATTACAATGCAATAACAGGAATGTACTATACTATGTATACCGAATATACGAGCCTTACTGAATAAGAAGTTGGTGAAGTTCAGCCACATAATTCTCAGGCACGTGCACCGAGTTTGCTACCATGGCACTATGCACCACATATGAGACGCACAGAGCGCACTTACCTAGGGAGGTTTGTTGGCTGATGGGGTCTTCATGTTTGAATGAGTGGTTGGGAAACTGTGCTGTATGGTGAGATGGAGTGTGGCCATAACTTGGGGTGCCATCAAAAGCCATTGCACTGTAGCCTGCAAAAATCAAAACATTTCCATGTGACATGTAGAAGTTAAGTAACAACTACTAGTTAATGCTAGACACAGCAAAGACAGAGATACATGGATTATCCAAAATAAACCTTTCTGTGTGTGTGGTAAACGTAACTATGTCTCAAAAATTAATGAAAATCTGAGTTAGGCCTCATTCAGACATCAGTGTTGAAACATGTATGTGAAAAAATGGTATCTGTGTCGTCAGTGTTTTGGATCAGTGTGTCATTAGTGTGGGGTCAATTTTTACAATCAGTGTGTCATCAGTATTTGGTCAGTGTGTCCTTTTTACCATCAGTGTGTTATCGGTGTTTGGTCAGTGTGTCCATTTTTACCATCAGTGTGTTATCGGTGTTTGGTCAGTGTGTCCATTTTTACCATCAGTGTGTTATATGTGTTTGGTCAGTGTGTCGTCAGTGTTTGGTCAGTGTGTCCATTTTTACCATCAGTGTGTTATCAGTGTTTGGTCAGTGTGTCGTCAGTGTTTGGTCAGTGTGTCCATTTTTACCATCAGTGTGTTATCAGTGTTTGGTCAGTGTGTCGTCAGTGTTTGGTCAGTATGTCCATTTTTACCATCAGTGTGTCATCGGTGTTTGGTCAGTGTGTCCTTTTTACCATCATTATGTCATCAGTGTTTGGTCAGTGTGTCATCAGTGGTTTTTATGGATGGATAAATTAATTACAAACCTTCTCCTACACTTTGCAGTGTTAATCTCGGGCAGTACGCAGATGGCACACGGATGCCACTCATGTGCTCAATGCATTTTTTTTCGACCCATAGGCTTATATTGGTAATTTTCATCCATGATACCAGAAAAATAAACAGACATGTCTCCATAAGTTTTGCTCAGATACACGGTCCGTGAAGAAAACACAGACATGTGAATAGCCACGTAAATTATTAATGGGCACATGTTGTATCCGTGAAAAAATGGATTGATCACGCAGGCGCCACATGGACGTCTGAATGAGGCCTAAGGGCAGAGACACACTGGCGAATTTTTCGTCCGAGAATCGGATCGTAAAACTTGCCCTGGCCGGCACCTCTCCTGACCTGAGCATGACAGTGTGATGGATTACTATGCAGCTGTCAAGTTCAGGTCAGGAGAGGTGCCGGCCAGGGCAAGTTTTACGATCCGATTCTCGGACGAAAAATTCGCCAGTGTGTCTCTGCCCTAAAAAACTGACATTGTGTAATGTTTAGTTTCACTAAATTGAATAGACCAAAATCATGCGGCTTTGTGGTTGCGGTTATATGTACCACAGCTCAATTCTGTTTCCAACTATTCAGCTAATATTTGATTGAAAAAGACAGCTACAAGTGAGCACTATGGGGTTGGCTTCACACAACTTTGGGGCAGTATCTCAGTGGCTTCCGTCTGGCCTAACATATTCTTGGCATCAGGTTCAGTTTTTTTAACCTGAACTAGCTCAATAGATTACAAAGGATGGAAAATAATGCAAAATATATCCGATGCCCTAAGGCATTTTATGTCCATGCGCTCATCCAGAAACCGTTACGTGAAATTTTGTGACCCGACCTCCGGACTACGCCTGGACTAATGCAATGGACAGGTGAGAACAATGGGATCTGTTCTCCCATCAATTTCCAAAAGGCATTTTAGTTTAATGCTGGTTGGAAACGACAATGCCGTGCTGGAGATGTGTGCAAGGGGCCTCAGATGGAACAGGTGGGCCCAAATACGGAGGAGACTTTGCTGGACTTTTCCTTCATTTTGGATTCACTCTTTTGTCCATACAAAAACTGCACCAAAATGGATGATTCAGCTTTAATGTCTACGAGCGGAAGGGGAAAATGTCCAGAAAATACCTAAGACCATGACAAACCCCCACAATAACGCACCTTTATATTATGGACGCTGTGTTTCCAGGACACAAAACCATCACTAGCCCAAAAAGCTTGGGATATAAAAAGGCACAATACTAAAGACACACAGTGAAGAAACACTAGTGGGTATGCAGCCCCAGATGTGACAAGCAACGGATGGTGTAACCCAGTGAGCGCCGTTCCTCAACAAGACAAATCCTGAGTAATCACCACCAAAGCCTCCACGCTGACGGTTTGGCAGTAGGATTATGATGCGGCAGTTTACACCAGACAGAAATGAGCAGAACCCATCAGGATCAGATAATTTTGCCTTAAAAAATTGAAGCTCGAACGTTAAAATTCTTACACACAAATGCGAATTATGTTATTTATTACACATTGTTATTATTATTTATTACTATTACACGTGTGACTTTCTGCAAGCCCCATTTAAATAACCAGGACAGTCACAGATATTTCTGCAACCAATGTGAACAGTCACCGGGATCATCAATGAGGTATTGTGCAGACTTCTGACTTCAGCCCATCTACAGTAATGTTACCATCATCCATGGAAATGTAAAAGCAAATCTTACAAAATGAACCCTTTCCATTCAGTATGGTTTGCTCGGTAGAAGATGAGTTGGCCCATAGCATTATTCTTAAAGTCCATGACCCTATAGCCTACAATAGGTATATTAGTATGTCACCAAAGATGAATGAAAATGCATGTATAAAAACTTAAAGAAAGCACAATTTGCATTGGACATATCCAGTCACTAAAATCTCCCGTGTTCCTGAACTTACAGACCCATTCCACACTTTTTTCCTAGGGATTACGGTTTTAAATATTCACTGTAAAATAGCTGATCCCGGAGATCACTCCCAGAACGCACAGTACCAGGCACTGAGGCTCGTTCACATTCAGCAGGAGTTTTCTCTCCAATTATTTTCAGAAAAGACAATCAGATTAGATGGGAAATTTTACACATAATACTTCATCAGCAAAAAAACAACTCAAGT
The DNA here is from genome assembly GCF_039654945.1 of Dendrobates tinctorius. Classification (NCBI taxonomy): domain Eukaryota; kingdom Metazoa; phylum Chordata; class Amphibia; order Anura; family Dendrobatidae; genus Dendrobates; species Dendrobates tinctorius. The sequence continues at coordinate 16,633,965 of NW_027361716.1, forward strand.
ATCCAAAAAATGAATAGAAGGAAGAGAGAACTTGAGAGAAATGGCAGTGAGTGAACCTTTGTCCAGGACAGTTTGCCATATATCCACTCTATTCAATATCTTAATCAGTGACTTCTAGTATCCTGGGACTTTAAAGATTAATCTGCAGCCTGTGCACTATCATTATGGGGTTTTTATCTTCACATATAAATGAGGTGTTTCTCCAGTGATATATATATGTATGTGTGTGTACAGTATGTATATATATATATATATATATATATATATATACTGCTCAAAAAAGTAAGGGGAACACTAAACAATACATTGTATTGTTTAGTGTCCCCTGTATTTTTTTGAGCAGTATATATATATATATATATATTGGATCTCTTAGTCTGCAGTATGTAAATATACCCAAATACTCCAGTTATTTCTTCTACAGTAAATGGATCATGAGGTTGTAAGTTTCCATTTACAGGCATGAATACAGGCAGGTAGAGCATTCTATTATCTGGCTACATATTTTAACATTATGTCCATTTAAAATGTAGCTAAGTATCTTGTATACACAAAAAGAGATTTACATAATCTATATTATCAGACAGAGGAACCTTAAAAAAAAAAGATACAGCCGTGAAGGAGAAAATCTAAATAATAAAAATAATAATAAACTATATAATTATATTAATGATAATAATAATAAACATCATCATCCATGTTTTTAATAAGGATGATGACTGAACATTCCATTTGTAAAGAACTCATTCTCCTAGATTTTGTCCTTTGCTTTGTATTTTTGCAGATTTTTTTACCTTTCCAAAGAAAAACATATATATATATATATATATATATGTAGAGAGAGAGAGAAAAAATTGGAAGCAGCACACCATCTCAAGTAGTAAGACATGCTATTTTATAGCCCATTATGCAAAGTTTCGGCCTTTCTAAAGCGTATTATATATATATTGAACAAAAAAATTAATATATAATTACCCCCAGTGAATGGAGAATTACCTAATATCCATTTTACGTGGCCATAATCTTTTTTTTGTGCGCTCCACACAACTGCCTTGTGATACGGGGCCTGATGGCATACTGTACTATGGGATCGTTACCAATTATTGTTCTGGATCCTTCCATGAGCCGCAGACACAACGCTGCAAGCTTCGTTCTACAATCCAGCTCCTTGATTTTGGAGTATAAATTAGTAATAAAGAGAAGTGACATGATCTAATGCAGCTTTGACATCAGCTGTGATGATAAATCTAAACCTAGCCTTAGTAATGACAAAAAAAGAAATAACCTCCTCCTATCTATGCCAAACAAATTGTGTCAGCTTTAAATATTTTATCTATTTATTCACAATATATATTTAAAAGTTGCATATTTGATCGTAATATCTCATATATGTTTGCCTGGATTGATTTATTTTGTAACATTTTTTCATTATATACAATTATATTATTTTTTTTCTACATATAGTTACTGTTTTTATTCATATCCCCAAAAATATAGTCGTAGATTGCATTATCCTTAGTGAATGGAAAATAACCAAACCGATGTAGAATAGAATTGAGGCGCACAGGAGCAATTCTTGTGCAAAAATTCATGTATGAGCAAATGTGCCAAAAGTCCAGCAAAGTGCAAAATGACCTGTTATATTTGTCATATGATCAAAATAAGAGCCCATGCTTGGGAAAGAATTTCTGTCTGCGCCATTCTTCAGCCCTGAGATGATCTGTCAAGCCATGGGGCTGGCATCTCCATTAATTACACAGGGCTAGTTAGGGGCAATAATGCCAGTAAGTGGACTCCTCACAGTGACATATCTTCTTAGCTCTCTGCCTCCTTTTTCTTCAACTTATTACTGCAAATATAGGAAAATTGTCATCTAGTATAGGTTACCTTTACCTGATTATTTGCAGATATTGTTTTTTTATTGTAACCAAATAAATTAGATTCTAATTTCTGAAAAATCTCTCTTGATAAAAGCACTATACAAATGTGTGTCCGTAAAGATACATAGCCAAGTAGGTGTGTCTTTACACATACAGATATACACTAATATATATATTTTATATATATACATACAGATATATACTAATATATATACATACAGCTATATACTAATATATATATACATACAGATACATACTAATATATATATACATACAGATATATACTAATATATATATATATACACATACAGATATATACTAATATATATATACACATACATATATATACTAATACATATATACACATACAGATATATACTAATATATATACATACAGATATATACTAATATATATATTTTATATATATACATACAGATATGTACTAATATATATATATATATATATATATATACATACAGATATATACTAATATATATATATACATACAGATATATACTAATATATATATACATACAGATATATACTAATATATATATATACATACAGATATATACTAATATATATATATACAGATATATACTAATATATATATATAAATAGCAATATATATGTATATATATAGAGCTAGATAGATAGAGATATATACATGGATGCATATATTTTATTCTGTGCTTGTTTTATAATGCTGCATTACAGATTGTATTTATTCTCATTTCTTGTATTTTCTATTCACCTATTTCATTATTTTTTATTACAAGTCACTATATTGGTTTGGAATTGTTCATTTTCTATTTATTTTAAGATTATCTTCTATTTTCTTTTTATCCTGCTGATTTAACTAACTGCGCTAACATATACAAACTTGGCTGTTACTATTATGTCCCTTATTTAACAAAAAAAAAATGTAAAAAATCCCCTGAACAATCCCCAGCCGCTGCTTACAATGTATCTCAATGATGCGTCTCATCTGTGACCTTGACAAGTCCATCTGAAAGGCAGAATGATGTTTTGGTCACATCTCCTGGTCCTTCCTGACCCAAAACCTCGGGAATGTGATAAGGGACTGAAGCTCTGAGCAAAAACCTCTGCTGATAGCAAGTTCTGTGTCATTAGAGTTTTATCACCCCAGAACTGATTACAGGGTGCTGAAAACCAGAATGCCCCCAGCTGGGTGCCTGAAGAGGGGTCCGGAGGAAAGAAGGAGCCAAGGAATGGAGGAGATGTTCTCAGGGCGCTCTACAGGACTTGGCAGAATGGGGCATTGTTCTATCAAGGTAAAAACTTTCCCACGAAGAAGACCAAGTATCATGGCTATACTAGCCTTGAGCAGCTCTACTCTGACACCAGTATGAAGAACTAGAAGTACAAAAAGAAATAAAGAGAAAGAAAGAAAGAAAGAAAGAAAGAAAGAGGGGAAAGAAATAACAGAGAGATAGAGAGAAAGGAAGGAAGGAAGAAAACAAAAGAGAAAAGAAAAAGAAAGAAAGAAAGAAAGAGGAAGGGAGAAAAGAAAAAGAAAGGAAGGAAGAAAGAAAAGAAAGAGAGAAAGAAAGAAAGATAAAAGAAAGAAAGAGGAAGGAAGAAAGAAAAGTAAAGAAAGAAAGAAGGAAAGAGAGAAAGAAAGAAAAGAAAGAAATGAAGAAAGAAAAATTAAACATGTAGAAATGAGTAGACATGAAAAACAGGAAATAACCCTTTTATTTTTTTTATTGAAATATCTTTTCCTACTCTTATCTGTCTGTCTAGCTAATAAATTCTCTGTATATCTAGCTAATAAAATGCAGATTCTGTCTTTCTCTCTGCAGATAGTTTATGTGAGGGAAAAAAACTATTAAATTGAGTTACAGGAAAAATGTCTCTCTGTGTACCGTTTAGTTATCAATGTATCATCACCCACCGAGGACTCTAAATTATTAATATTTTTGTAATTAAATCGAGCCAATAACTTCCTGCAGGTCCGGTTCTTCCCTGGTACATGGCGCATCAGAGAGCGGTATAATAACGCTGCCGTATAACGCTCAGTGCCGCAGATGGCTGCAGATCACATGCATCAGGCGCCGCTTCAGATTCTGGGGGATCATGTCCCCATCAACCATACAGAGAGGTATTTGTACATCCAGTGATCCGGCCCCATGGGGAGCCTGTGTGTGCGGGGATTACATCCTAAAGCCCGGATTACTGATCTCTGCTGCGCTCTCAGGTGACACCTATGATGACAAGCAGTGTGAACTTGGACATGAAGGGCTAGCATCTACTAACCCCGACTCCTCATTGTCCAGGCTGTGGCAGCATGTTGTATACTAAACATATAGAGATATATATATATAAATATATGTTGCACCGTGTTCTATGCTGAACTGCATATATATATATATATATATATATATATATATATATATATATACATACATGTATCCTCCCTGGTACATACCAAATCAGGGAGATAAAAAGTAAAACTGGAGGTAACACACAAGGAGACCAAAAGCCCAAAAGAGTGAATAAAAGTCCAAACACCTTCACTGCCCCCACCATGGTCTTATAGAGCAACTCTCACTATTTGGACCCATCTTCTCGGGTGCTGCCTCCAGTTTTATTTTGGATAGATACATAAATAGATAATGGAATGGTAAAATGTGATAAAAGATGATGAAGCAAGAAAGTATGAAATATTAGAGCGTTCTGCTTGGTGTTAAGACTTGCTGATCTCCGACTTTCGAGCACTTCTCTGACCCTGGACCCTGCGAGGTCTCTTCCCTCCTCTCTGACCCTCAGTACAGTATAATCTGCACTGTGCTCTATACAAAGTGTTACAAGCCTCCTATATAACAGTAATGAATTGCCCCTGATATTAAGCGCAATCTCTCTACATGATGCCTCCATGTAGGCGCTGAGGAGCACAGACCCACCTTGGTTCCTGATGCTCTGCTGGTTCTCCAGGCAGTTGGACAGGTAAGGGGCGTTGGGGAACATCCTGGGCTGCCCCCCTGAGGCCTGGCCTGGAGGGGCAGCAGGGAAGGGCCCATACCTGCAGGCTCCAGCCGCGGTGCCAGAGAACTGCCCCGAGAAGTGCACGGTGAAGGCGCTCAGACACTGGTCCTCATGGAGGTCGGGGTTCCAGCTGGGCTCCTGCTTGATGAAGGAGTGGGAAGTGAGCGAAGTGTATGGAGCCCCTGGGGGGAAGTCCAGGACGGGGGCCCACTGCCCACTGCTGCTCACTGGCATGCTACAGCTACTGTTCCCGGAGAGAGAGGAGACAGGGGGCAGCAGGGCACTCATGTCCCTCACATCAGACCCCATCTGAAGGCTGAGGATCACTCAATAGCTCCACGGCTGAGAATTCCCTGGGAGCTCAGAGTCCTGCAGGAGCTGTGGAGTGTGGGAGCTGCCTCTCCTTGTGTCTCCTACTGGCCAGGTCCCTGATGCTCTAATAGGGGCTTCTCCTCACTGGGGGGGGGGGGGGGTGGAGTCCCAGCCCCATCTCCATTCATTCACATCCCCTGGTATCTACATCACCGAGTCCTACCCCAGCCACAGAGGAAGAGGAGTCAGGGAGGGGGATCATGGACCCCAATTACAGAAAATGCAAGTGATGCCTCAGAGATGGGCTGTGAGGGGCTGCAAGAGACAGAGATGTGAGTATCTGTAGGAATGGAAGCAAAGAACTTCTGATAGGAGATACAGGAAAATGCAGAGAAAGTCACAGATCAAACTATTGTTCCAGTGTAACAATACACAGAGTAAAGAAGAGATCACACAGAGATGGATAGATAGATGGATAGATAGAAAATAGATAGATAGATGATAGATAGATAGAAAATAGATAGATAGATAGATAGATAATTGATTGATAGATAGATAGATAATGGATAGATAGAAAATAGATAGATAGATGATAGATAGATAGATAGATAGATAGATAGATAGAAAATAGATAGATAGATAGATAGATAATGGATGGATAGATAGATAATAGATAATAGATAGATATATATAGATAGATAATAGATAGATAATAGATAGATAGAAAATAGATAGATAATAGATAGATAGATAGATGGATAGATAGATAATAGATAGATAAATAGATAGACAGATAGATAATAGATAGATATAGAGATAGATAGATAATAGATAGATATAGATAGATAATAAATAGATAGATAGATAATAGATATATAGATATATAGATAATAGATAGATAATAGATAGATAGGTAATAGATAGAAAATAGATAGATAATAGATAGATATAGATAGATAGATAGATAGATAATAGATAGATATAGAGATAGATAGATAATAGATATATAGATAATAGATAGATAATAGATAGATAGATAATAGATATATAGATATATAGATAATAGATAGATAGGTAATAGATAGATAATAGATAGATAGATATAGATAGATAGATAGATAGAAGGGCAGATAGATAATATATAGGTAGATGTACAAGAGAGAAAAGCACTTGATTCTGAGAGACACCACATTATTATTATTATTACTGGTGATCGTGCTGTATGTGAGTGCTGTGACTCTGGGGCTTTGTCTCTTTAGGGCTCTGCTTGGCTTCTGCCCCACGAGGGAGCGATCACTAGCGGAGTGGCCCTCCTCACTCTCACATCCCCCGATAATGAACTCTCACCTTGCCCCGATCACTCCCCGGTGTCACTTGTTGCTGCACTTTCACACGCTCCAGGGGGGCTGTGTGCACCCCACCGTCCGGCAGAGACCCTCAGCACCGGACCCCACAGCGCCCAGGCGGCTAACGACGATCCTACTAATGAATGAATTCTACTAATTACAGTGATTAGCGGATTCCAGCAGGTTCATTACGGAGTGGCATGATGACTTGTATCTCTCTGATCTCTCTCTACTTGTGACTGCACTTTACACGCACACTTTTCTGCAATGATAAAATGATAAAAACTTGTCACTAAAATTTGATGGAAAAGTAGAAAATTATCCTCAATATTATTAGTTAGTTTATTGCTTCAGAACTTACACAGCTTGTGGTCAAAATTGTGACATTATTATTATGCTACATCTCTGTATCGCTATATATATTCACTGTATATATATATATATCTCCACACATATGTACATGGATCTGTTGTACAGGTACATGAGGTCTTCTTTTGTTGTAGATGTTGCTCGTTGATACATTCATTCCATTGATGCATTGTTATTATTGTCCTAATTATTCATTATTTGCATTATCCACTTTTGTTATAATTTATTCTTTTCTTCACAAACAAAATCGCTTGTGACAGTTGTTACATTTGTTTTTTGTTTTTGATTTTTTCGAAATTCAATTTTTATTGAAAGGTTAAATATTCACTTGCAAAAATACAAAACAAAACAAAAGAAAAAAACTGTTTTTCACCTGAAACTCTCCAATATGCGATTCATTTTTGAGAATTGTGATATTTCACAGCTATGTATCTTTTATCTTTTTATTTAACTACCTACTTACAATTTTTAACTAATCATAAGATTAAAAAAAAGGAAAATCAATGGATGCCTGTGTAATTGGGTGGGTGTCTCCCCCCATATAAGCCTATGAGTCCTGTGGTCAGTAATCAATGAATAGTGCCATAAAGAATTGTAGTGGAGTCAATTTGCCGGTCAATTAAGCAGCTCCTGCCATTGGGAAGCCTGTGCACTGATTTAATATCCAGCAGGGGAATTATAGCCACCCAGTGTTAATTGGCAGACACCTTTGCCTCCATTTCCTCGTATTGAAAAGCTCTACAAGGTTACAGAGCAAAAAATAGAGCAGTTATTGTAGCAGTAGCGGACACAAAGTCAAGGTCAGTGGAGGCTACAAGACATCTGGGGATCACTGGGGGACAGGCAAGAACAGGAGGCTCACCCCAAATCCTGTGGGCATGTGATGGCACCATGTCTGGCCAGGGGATGTGCTCCCAGCTCTCACATGGGTATAATGCAGCTCTGTCTATGTACAAAGATGTGATGTGTATATGGAAATATACAAGTCACCATAGAATGTACAGATTTACAAATGTCAGTATTTACAATGTATGCAGTATGTGTGGATAAGGCACTGATATATGGAATTACTGGTGTGTGTGTGTGTATATATATACATAATATAAATATATATATATATTTATTATTGCACCATTTATTCCCTAGCACTTTACATGTGAATGTATATCTATATATATATAGATAATAGAGAAAAAAAATAAAAGCAGCAGCAAAATAGTAGTGGTGTGGACTGTTTAATAGCCTAGTGGCGTGGCAATGTTTCGGATATAGCAATCCTTTCTCAAGCCATTGCCTTTTCTATTATCTAAGGACATACAGGTGTCTGGAGAAGCATGCACTGCTCTAAGGTATTTTGTGCTGTTCCTACTTTTTACACACATATATATAGATATATATATCTATATTTACATATATATCTTTATATATATATATCAATTAGTTTCAATTTATAATACTTTTTTTGACACTTTTCTGAAAAACCTCTATCTTTGTACCATGTTAGCCAGTAGATAATAGTCCACTGAGGATTCCCATTTTAATATTGTTCTGAAAGACCTCAGCATTTTATGATTTTCACGACTTTTCGATGGCTACCTATCATGTTTTCGTTCCGTCAGATAACACATTAAAGTCCGTCATGCAGTGTGAAATGTGACAGTAGGATTGCAGTGTGTCTGAGTTGCTCTGGTGGTGTTTTTTCCCCTTTCGTTAAACGCTGCATTCGGCCACATTCACATGTTCAGTATTTCGAAGTCAAAACCAGGAGTGGGTGAGAAATCCAGAAGTGGCGACGAGTTTCTATTCTACTTTTCCTTTGATTGTTCCTCTCCTGGTTTTAGATTACAAAAACAGGTAAGATGCTGAATGTGTGAATATGACTTTATGATCTTTTCAGCATTTTTTTTCCCTTATAGTTTTCTCTAAGACTAAAAAAAAATATGCACATTACACATTCAAGGAGATAATAATAATAAAAAACATTTCTTCAATTCTAGGTATAGTTTTTTTTATACAGGTGGAGACATTTTTTTGTTTTACATAAATTTGTCTACACCTGTATAATATTAAAAAAAAAGTGTGGCTGTATTTAAGGAAAAAATAAAGGAAAGTTCTCCAGCGATGAAAAATGATCCCATGGGGAGGGATAAAAACAACTTTTCATTTAAACCATTTAAAGTTGTATGCAACCAATATGAACTGCACAGATAGGGTTAGATTAGTGAGTTGATATGATAGTACAGCCTGAGAAGATGCATTTTTTGGGCATACTGTGGACATTGGTTATTAATCAAGTTGTGTGGGGTAGTGCATTCCAGAGAACCAGTGCAGCGTGAGAGAAGTCTTGAAGATGGGAATAAAAGGCTCAGATTATGGAGGATAATAGTTTTTAGAGGAGTGGAGGGCAGGGGTAGGGTGGTAAACAGAAATGTGGAAGGAGATGTAGGATGCATCATTGTAGATCGGACATGTCAATTCTTTCTGCGGTTTTGAAACCGCAGCAAATCCGCGCGGAAAATTCTGCACCGTCTGCACTGCGGTTTTCATTTTCCATAGGCGATAAAGGTACTGTACACCGAAGCAGAAACTGCTGTGGATCCGCAGGGCCAAATCCGCTGCAGATCCGCAGCAGAATCCGCAGCGTGTGCATATACCCCTAATGAACAGCAGAGTCTTTGACATTTCAAAGCCAAGACAAGTTTGGATCTTGGAGATGTTTTTGAGGAGCAATGACATGAGCGAGTGAGTGATCGAATATAAGGAGTGAGGGCGGGGTCAGACTTGCGAGTGTGATGCGAGAGACTCGCTCATCAATACCTGACACTGCTGCCAGCACTCGGAACCGTAGTGTGCGGCTGCATAGAAATACATGCAGCCATACACTCCAGTCCGAGTGCCGGGTATTGATGAGCGAGTTTCTCACATCACACTTGCAAGTGTGACCCCGGCCTGGAGGAGAGATCTTTGTCCAATGTGAACCAAAGACTGGGATGGTGGAGCAGTGCTTCCCAAACTCCAGTCCTCACGGCCCTAACACATCATGACTTCAGCCTTTCCTTGGTGTTGCACAGGTGATGGAATTATTATTAAGGCATCATACATTTCCAGAGGTTCATACCTGAGCAATGCTATGGAGATCCTGAAATAGTGATGTGTTGGGGACGGTGAGGACGGAGTTTGGAAATCACTGGTAGAATCACACACAGAAATAGAAGAAGTGTCAGGTGTAAGAGAACTACACCTACAACATAATAACACTGTGGGATCAGTTCTGGTGACTTTTTCCTTCAACATTTCACTGACACATGGGAGAGACAAATACTCTGGGTATGGAGTTTTATGGCATTTTCCTATAAGCTTTCTCTATGTATCAGTCACCAGGAGCAATCCTACTAAAATGCCATAACAAAGATTTTTAGATATAAAAAAATGCAAAAAGACTGCAGAGGAGCCAGAAGTTAGATAATATAACATGATGCAAGTTAGCAGTTCAGCTAATGTTTGGAATATTCTATGGCCGATACCCACCACTTATGGGTGTTTGGGAGCTAGATATACTAAGGCTTTTCATTCTGGCAGCCCTGTCTAGATCTACCTGCCTATTATCTATCACTTAGGAAATAGACTAATAGACTAGAGGGATTTGTGTTTCCTTTCACAATTGGTGCCTCACTTCTGCCTGCAATCAGCTCTATAAATCTTACAGGCACCTATAGATATCTGTTCACACTGATAAGTCATAACACAGGGGATCTGTCTCCTCTCAAGAGTCCATGAGAGCGATCCTCTTCTGGTGGTCACACTAGTATATATCATCATGACTTCAGCTGCACTTTGCAGTGTGGTTTATACATTTTTCTGGAGTATTAAACGACGAAGCAAAAAAAACGAAAAAATGTCCAATAATCAATTAAATAGTTTATTTAGAAAAATCAAAGATGATACAGGGAGGTGTGGGAACAAAATACCAAAAAGAGGGGCTACACTTGGGATCAATTGCACTAATATATTGCACAATAATAAATATGAGTATAAAAGTGGCTACATATTATACATAAAAAGTGTATATGTATGTATATATCCAACAATGTAGACCAGCTCACTCCTGAGAACCACCTGGAACCTCAGCTGACCTGGTTAACTCCGTTGTGCCCGGATCTGGATGTAGGAGTCCATCCATACAAATGTGAACAACGACAAAGCAAAGTCCAGCAATAACGTGAGCAATCTGATTCTGGACCGTGAAGAAGGCGGGTTCTACCGCTGAAACGCGTAGTCCTATCTGCACGACTTTCCTGCGTTATTGCTGTTTTGAACTGCTTGGACCATTGCATTTTAATGGATTTATGAATAAAAAGAAAAAATTTTTTTAACAGCATCCTGGATTGCTCACGTTATTGCTGGACTTTGCTTTGTCGTTGTTCATGTATGTGTATATATATATATATATAGCAGGCCACAAATTAATAATCCAATCAATAGGATATAAATATTCCCATATATGTGCATATACAAGATAAAAAAGTAAAGTGCAAATGCAGGACAGTACTTAAATCAGTTCACAAACATGGAACAAGGGGGTATAAATAAAGTGCAAATGCTTAAATACATATAAGTAACACCAAGATGTAAGTTGCAGCTACTCCAAAAGGCAAAATATGTAGCATATAATCTGTTTCAAAATATACGCCACAGGAAGAAGGAAGTATAAAATGGCGGTGGGTTTATTTAAAACATATGCCCACTAATCAGAATATAAGGTGAAGGTACACATGCTAATAATAAGTGTGATTGCCATATATGCCCAAACTATAAGGTAAAAGTGCATGCGCTGCTAGCAGAAATAATTATTAGGTGTCCACAAATATTACCTTATGTCCGTGTGTGCGATCCCCAAGATGAGCCTAACCCCGATGCGCGTTTCGGCGTCTGCCTTCGTCAGGGGGTCTGGAGTAGAATAGAAATTAGTTTTCTGTACTAACAACCTATCTAAATATCTTATGACCATGACAAGTTAATGGCAAGATGGCACCTCCAAATGGCACTGAGAATATATACCCTGCCACGTCCAGTTATGCCTGTAAACTAGACTTGGGAAAACTGAGGCTCGCTGGCCCTCTGTGACCATTTTTCCATCCAGTCCAGCCAGCAGACAGGTACAGCAATCAAAAGCTGCAGTGTTGCTCTGGGGGTTCTCTTGCATAGTGTGACCTTACTAGTATAGACAGAGAGAGCTGCAGATCAGGTGCATGTGCGATACTGCATGCTGCATGTGCCATCTGCAAGCGTTCCTCTCTGTGTGCATTCGGCATGCCGGTCTGCTGATGGTTGTCCCTTGTCACAGTGTGACGACTGCTCTGTGAGCTTGAGCATCACAACTATTTGTGACCACCGCCTGAGCACCACATGCTGTATAGCATGATGAGCAACCATTTATGGCCACACAATCAGGAATGCCTCAGTATTTGTTCAGGATTTGACGCAGGTGAAATCTGCACCAAATCTGCATCTGAGATCACTGACAGGTCACCTGCGTTTTTGATGCGTTTTTTTACATGTTTTTGATGCGTTTTTTCATTGCATGCATTTTTTTGGTCACATGAAATATAGTTAATTGAAAGTTGGCTCCTGGGCAAGAAAAAAAGAAATCCCATGCCCACTATCACTATGCGTGCACCGACGCCGCGGCTCACCCACGGAGATGGACATGTGGCGCATCTTTCCTGTCAATTTATGTAGCGGAGATGCTCAGTCTCCGCTGTGTAAATTACCCATGCACTTTCATTAGATGCGGAAAAACTGCATTATCTTTCTAATCACATGCGTATTAAGTGTGGGAACGCAGCTTACTATGCATGCATGCTAATTTAAATAATGGTAAATCTTGTGACACAGCCGGAAGTACATGACACAGGAAGTAAAGGAAAGCACAGAGAGAGGTCCCCTCCTTTTTAATAATTAATAAAAAAAAAATAGCATGGGGTCCCTCTATATTTGTTAACCAGCCAGAGTAAAGCAGACTACTGGGACTGGTATTTCAGGCTGGTAAGGATCCAATATCCATGAACCAGGCTGCAGCAGTCTGCTTACCTTGGATGATTAACAAAAATAGAGGGATCCCCTAAAGAAAATACTGTGGGGTCCCCCTATTCTTGTTAACCAGCCAAGGAAAAGCTGGGGGCTGGTATTCTCTATCTGTCGAGGCCCATGGATTTTGGCCCTCATTAGCCTAAAAATAGCAGCCCACAGCCGCTCCACAATTGGCACATCCAAAATGTGTAAATTGTGGCACTTTACCTGGCTCTTCCCATTTGACATGTAGCGGTGGCAAGTGGGGTTCATATTTTTGGGTTGATGTCACCTTTTGTATTGTCAGGTGACATCAAGCCCACGGCTTAGTAATGAAGAAGCGTCTATAAGACACCTAGCCATTACTAATCCTATAGTTGTACGGTAAATAAATACACAGCCAGAATAAAGTCTTTTAATTTTAATAATGACCAGTGTGTGGTCCGATTTTCTCAAAAGTAGAGGAATAAAAAAAATAAAGGACTTTTCCACCTTCTCTCCATTCTGGCAGTCTGTGACAATTGGACCGCATTTGAATATTGTCTGGGCACGCTATGATTTTTTTTTTCTTGCATTGCCGATTTTTATTAATCTCTCAGATCAAAATAGGATACGTCTCAAATTGAGAAAATCGGACCTGTGCACAGCCCCATAGAAGATCAGAGGTACAAGAGAATCAGTCATGTGCACAAGTCTGAAAAGCGACTTTCAGCTCACACACAGACCCCAGTGTTATCTAGCAGTCAGTATAGCTGTCATGTGACCCAGAAGAGGACCAGAGCGGCGGCAATAAAAAGTTTGGTGGAATGTTTCTTTAAGTTCAGTCAGGCAATTCAAAGTGCATCAGGTATATAAAAAATATTAGGCACAGTTGTTGCCATTTACCTTTTTCAATTTCGTTGGCGCAATAGTCACTTTTATTTATAAATGGAAAGTAAAACCTCCTCCAGCAAAGCGGCAGGTACTTGAAATAAAGCTCAGCGTTTATTGTTGCCGAAACGCGTTGGTTGTATGTTTAAACTATAGAATTAAATCTCTGTAGTGCACTATAGTTTTATACTATGGGATCTATGTCTCCAATGAAATGCATAGGCACCATATTGTGGATTAGTGCGATTTAAATCCAAATATGTCGGTGTAAATAAGAGCTAAGGTCAGATCCCAACAAGGCCAATTTCACAAGTCAGTGAAATGGGGACCATACTCCGATTGCAATCCTCTGCCCTGTTGCCAGGTCTCCTGACCTTCACTGATTGGGCCATATGTGCCTATGAGGCTGTCAGGTCAGGAGTCCCGGCAGTTGTTCCATGCGCTGCAATCCAACCACAATCTGTGTTTCAGGGGTGTGTGAAACTGACCGAAAGAAAAGAGTCCTTACAATTAGTGCTACCGTATTCATTTCTATGGGATTACATGATGATGCAAAATTGAATCTGTTTCCATTCAGCTGTACATCATTCAAGATGCTAAATCATTCATCATTGTATTTAAAAAAAAAAAAACAAAGAAGAAAAGGGATGCATGCAACCAGATCAGCTTGCGTCAAATTGTATAGCATATAACATTATACTAATACTTTAGTATAGAATCTTCAGTAATATGGGCTCAGTCATCATTGGGACATGAGTGCAAGATTGTCAAATGTTCCTGTATTTTTGAGTAATGTATTCAGTATTTTCTGCTTTTAAATACTAATAAAAAATGTTACTTTTCATATTTTTAATATTAACAGTTTGGTGTCTTAAAATTACTTGTCGCCTGGGTTTTTGATCCTTGTTTTATGAAATCAGACATGTAATTCAGCAATGAAATACCAGAAACTCTTGATTTATATTCCTAGCTGAAGGTATTTGTTACGTTTGTAGTGTATATGTGAATAATAATTTCCATGCCCCCACCTAAAGGGCCCGTTACACGTAGCGAGATCGCTAGCAATATCACTGTAACGTCACCGATTTTGTGACGTAGCAGCGATATTGCTAGCAATATCGCTACCTGTGATACTTACCTCCGACCGGCTCCCCCGCTATGATCGCTGATCGCGTGAGAACGGCCTGGGCCATTTCTCGTCGGCCAATTCCTGCTGGGCTTCCTGTGGCGCCGACGAACGACGCGTGGACGCGGGTGGGAGGATGTCAGGATCGCTGCGTCTGACAGGTAAGTAGCGACCCCCGACCCCTGCGATGTCGCTGGTGAGATCTGCCTGTGTGGCAGCTCACTAGCGACCACTTAGCGATGTACCAGCGATCCATATCGTTGTCGGGATCGCTGGGGCATCGCTAAGTGTGACAGTACCCTTAGTCTGAACAAATCACCAGATTGATCATCCAGCAGAAGCTGCTGCGATAAATTTGGTGCATTTTGAGAAGACTGTCTACCCTAAAGGTGTGATTACCATGAAAGAGCGTTCCCAGGAACTACCTTTTCATGATAATCTTGGGCTGATGATCCCGTGAACGAGTAAAACACTAAGGCCGGGATCACACATGCAAGAGTCTCGCATCTTAGTACCCGGCACTGCCGCCGGCACTTGAACCAGAGCGCTCAGCAGCATGTATTTCTATGCAGCCACACACTCCGCTCCCGAATGTCGGTGGCAGTACCAGGTGTTGACGTGCGAGACTCATTCGAGTTTCTCGCAAGTCTAACCCTGGCCTAATTCGACAGGTGACATGTCCTTTTGGTTTCTCCAACAGCTCATTGTACCCAGCAGCACATTATCTTGTGTAAACTTGATTCTGCTGAAATATAATGTAAAAACAGCTCGCCCTCTCTGTTCCGAACAGTAAGGAAGCACGAGGCAGCGCTACTGCCCAGCGTTGGCAGAGGCAAGTTCAAGAAAGATAGGGGAACCGGCCTCGAGATCCAATTACAGAAAATCATTATTTTATTGTTAATCCGTTAAAAAGATATACCATTACAAAAATAGAATGACTAAAGGGAGACCTCCGTGAGACCCAAGAGTTCTTAATCCTCGCTGCCAAAAAACAATGGCATGCGGAATGATCTATTATAGGCCACTCAGTGCACATGTGAAGAATGGTCTGTCTGTAAAAACAGGCTATTAATGACCACAGACCGGCAAACAGTTTGTGGGTCGGCGGTCATTACGCATTGCCCATTGTAAATATACCCAATATTTTCACTGTCTTAATTCTTGGGCTAAGTTCACATGTTGCGGCTATGCTGCATTTTTTGACACACACTATTTGGCAGCAACCAGAACTAAATTGTGTAAACTCAGCCCAAGGCTTTATTCACACACCGGTAGTTCAGCAGTAATTTGTATGCCAAAATGAGGAGCGTAACCAAAACACAGAACACGTGTCAGTCTCTCAACCATCGTTTTCCTCGGTAGATTCTACTCCTGGTTTTGGCATAAAAACACTGATTCAAAATATTGACATGTGAATGAGCCTTTGCTTTACATAGAACATAGGAGATAATGATGATTAAATTATGTGGAGACACATTTTGCGTGATTTGTACAAAGGTTACTGTGTAGCGAGGGGGAGCAGGTGAGCTGTGACCATCACCTACTGTATATGGCAAATCCTGAGTTACCTATATGTACTAAAGTATTGTAATCCTGCCTGTGCGGTCTCGCTCACACAACCACATTAATCGGACGAATGCTATCATATTTTTATCAGATAGCACTTAGGCCAATGTTATTCAGTGAGGTAGTGCTGATGCACAATTTTTTTCCACTGGCAAAATCTGTGAGTGAAAAAAAAAAATCGATAACAGCATTCTGCAATTTTACTTTAAAATCGGAGATACTCGCCCATTCAAGTCTATGGGTGCGCGGAGAAGATGACATCGGAGTACGGTCACACCATGGAGACGTTTTGTTCTCCACCTTCTCCTCACTGGGTGCTCCGATCAGAGTTTGGTCAGTGTCTTTTGCATAAATGAGCGGATTCTCTCAGATCAGACAATCTACAGCCGTCTGACAGTAGCCTGATCATAATAATGAGATTATTGCTGAGTAGTGAACCCTACAGAGCAAACGTGTCAGTCTAGTAACAAGTTCAGTGGCCAGAGTGAAAACTGCAGGATTTTGATACTTAAAAAAAATAAAATAAATAAAATATAGTGTGTGTGTGTGTGTATGTACGTATATATACGGTATATATACTGTATATTATATATATTATAATAATAAAACAAAAATCTTAAAAGCTAATAAAAAAACAAAAGAATGATTCAATATAAAAGCTTAACCCTTGGAAAGCCACTGATGACAAATAATATCACTTTGAGCTGTACCAAACTACAAACACCGTTCTGCAGCATTGACCATATCAACACTCCTACATCTTGCCTGTGCTTTTCGTTTTCCCTGTATGTGTTATTCCTACTGAAGAGAAACATGAAAAAAATCCAGGCTTCCCAACTAGATAACACTTTTCTTTCATTACACTTTAATACTACAGTGACGAAGAATTCATCTACACTACAATAGAACCTGAACTTCATACATTATCATGAGATCAGAAGGAGTGTGTGCTCGGGGAGTAAGTCTCCCACTGCCCCCTACTTTAAACTTTGGCATATTGTCATCAACATCTGAAGACTGGAGAGTTGGATCCTGTTAGACCCTCTCCATCGGGGGATTTGAATCACTCTCCGCCTGTCTATATTGTACTTCCTCTGTAACCTTACAAGCAATGTACAACTGTAAAAACAGGCAGTAGACCAGCTATCTGTCAGGACTGTGAAGGAACTTAGCAAAGTAATAAATAGTGGCTGTGACCTCCAGGTGGCCTTTACCAGAACCAAACTATGCACATACTCCATCCTACAGTGAACCTTATTGGTCTGAGAATTCCAACATGTATCCGAAAGAAAAATGAACGCGGATTAATGAACACACAGAACTCATTATCCAACACTACATGATGTGGACCCAATTGCTGCTGAGCTTTCCAGATCCGTCCGACAGTCAATGCAAAACTTTGGACCTCTTATAATACAAAAAGTTAATATATTATTAGATGAGTTGGTTAGGTATGTGCACACCCGGCTCTAACATAAATCATGGCACTGCTAGGGTGATTGGGGATGGGGGCTTATGGCACCATTGTCTGCTCTGGATGAATGATGTGTTTTATGTGGAAGGTCCATTATCAGCTGGGCTTCTTTGATGTTATTTTTTTTACTGAGGACCTAGAGATAAAGACAAGAGAAAAAAAATGATTGTTACTAGTCAGGAAAGAAAACAGCACCTTGCATGGTAATAGTCAAGGATGAGAGAAGGATCCTGCCATGCCATACAGATTCTAAGTTATTTCCAAACTATAGCAGAAGTTCTTAGCTTAGAAGTCTATAAAGTGGTGATGAGGAGGGGCCACAGTCCTGTCCACAAAATAAAACTTACTTTACAAAGGGTGTCAAGAAGAAACAGATCTAACATGTGTAAAGTTGATATAATTTACTCAATATATTAATATTGTGTGATGATAAAAAAAAATTATATGCAGACTACAAATCAAAAATATATCCCGGATCCACACATTCCGCAACCAAGAATGTGCCAAAAACCGAAGTTCATGCACTCGTCATCTCCCGCCTCGACAACTGCAACCTTCTGCTTTGTGGCCTTCCCTCTTACACTCTCGCACCCTTCCAATCTATACTAAACTCCGCTGTCCAACTAATCCTCCTATCCCGGCCTCTTCACTCTGTCAATCCCTTCACTGGATCCCCATTGCCCATAGACTCCAGTTCAAAACTCTAACCTTGAAGAAAGAAGTCAGCCACAATTGTAAGATTAGTGCAAAAACAAACATCTCTCCTCCATACACCCGTGACCTCGTCTCTCGATACCTACACGCAACCTCCAATCCTTACAAGATCTCCTTCTCGACTCCCCTCTTTGCTCCTCTTCCTACAATCACATACTATATTGCTGCCGTGCATCCCCCCTACTCTGGAACTCTCTACCCCAACACATCAGACTCTCGCCTACCATGGAAACCTTCAAAAGGAACCTGAAGACCAACCTCTTCCGACAAGGTCCTCTCTTCTCCTGTACCAATCAGTGACTCCTTTTGTTCAGGACTATTTTATTTGATTTTGTTACATGTAAAGCACCATGGAATAAATGGCACTATAATATGTACTGTACTCAACTACTTAACACTTGAACTACCGCATGTTTCTTAATACCTATAACTACCATTAGGGGTCATTTTGACCCCCATTCAAAAGTACTGACTCTGGAGTAAAAATAACTTTTTTGTTGCCAACAAATTAAAGAACATTTATTTTAACTTAGTAGGAACAGTGTTAAGATCAAGTACAGCACGCATTTTCCTTTTACATGGTCATAGCATGCGGTGTCCAACAGTTAACACAAACAGTACTTTCTTCCACTTTCCCAGTACATTTTCCACAAACTGGTTTGTTACAGCTTGCGCAAGTTTTAGTTGTTTTGTTTTCGTTGCATCTTCCAACTCCACATTTTCGACGCTTGCAGATTTCTTGATCTTTTGTTTGTGGTTCAGACATTGGGGATGATGGGCCACGTCTTCTGACTCATTGTCAGATAAATTCTGAAGACATTTCAAAATGTCATCACTTGTCAGACCCCTCTGCTTACTCATGCTTCAAATATACGTCGCAAAAAGGGACTTGTAAGATCGCAGAAGTAACAGCAGCTTGGTATACACTTTTTGCAAAAAACGTATCGACTAAATACCCAGTATTTGTTATCCAGCACTTGCTGATTACTGTCATTTTTTACTGCAGAGTATTTTTGCAAATTTGTCATTTTGTGTTTTCTTGTAAGGTTTGGAATAAGTATTAGGCTGCAAAGGTAAAGCAAAACATGCGGAAAAAGGAAATTTATGAACTCCTACTGCTGTCTGGACTGTTGCTTGGAAAATAACAACGGCACCAAGCGTAAAAAAAAATTGCAATAAAATGGTTACGTTTTGAATTTGTGGTTGGTCTTAAAATACGAAGAAGTAACATACAGGACAAAAAAGGAAAAAAGTGGAAGAGAACCTTCTGCAGTCTGCTGAGAATTGTCAAAAAAGATGTCTGTGTCAGGTATTTGTTCAGTCCCAATAAAGTGAGTAGAGCAGAGTGGAGCGGTTTCTCGACACAAAAAAATGTAAATGAGTTTAAGTAACTTTGTAAACACTTTGTTTTGTTGTTTGCTAATAGTTATTTCATATTGTGTTCTCCATTTCTGTAGAGTCCCTTAAAGTACACCTTCAAGTTCAAGTACACCTCCTTTCTTCCAACTGTACTTTCAACCCAAGCCCACCTCTACCCTCCCTTATCCACGCCTCTTTTGAAGTCCACTCTGTCCGCATCTACTCTCCCTCCAACCTCCAAGTGGCTGTCATATACTGACCCCCAGACCCCACCACTTCCTTTATTGACCAATTCTCCACCTGGCTCCTTCACTATCTCTCTGTTGACATTCCCACCATCATCATGGGTGACTTCGACATCCCCATTGACACCCACCAGTCGACAGCCTCCAAACTCCTGTCCCTTACATCAACTTTTGGACTTACTCAGTGGTCCTCCTCAGCCACCCATTTGTCTGTGTCGTGGAGTGAAGATATGGAGGCCAGTGGTAGAATACAGTCGGAATGTGCGGGTGTCTAGATGTGCAAGGTTTCTGCAGGGTGCGAATGTTGCTGGACATGGGTGACAGGTGAGGAGGACAGGGATGAGAAAGTGAGTAGATGGTGGTCAGATAGAGGGAGAGAGGAGGTTATGAAGTTAGATAGGGAACAGAGACGGGTGAAGACCAGGTCTAATGTGTGTCTGTCTGTTGCATGACAGGGGCGACCGAGTTGATGTCTGATGCAAGAGTGGCATTGTAGAAACTAGTGGCAGTGTCTGGGAAAATAAAAAAATTGGGGACTAAAAGATCATGTTTGTAGAAAAAATATTATTTTTTTTTTATTTTCACGCCTGGACGTTATAAACTTCCGTGAAGCACTTGGGGGTTCAAAGTGCTCACCACACATCTAGATAAGTTCCTTGGGGGGTCTAGTTATGAAAATATGGGGTCACTTGTGGGGGTTTCCACTGTTTAGGCACATCAGGGGCTTTCCAAATGCGACATGACACCTGCAGACCATTCCATCAAAGTCTGCATTCCTAAACGTCACTACTTCCCTTCCGAGCCCCAACTTGTCCCCTTACAGTAGTTTTCTCCCACATATGGGGTATCAGCATACTCAGGACAAATTGGACAACAACTTTTGGGGTCCAATTTCTCCTGTTACCCTTGGGAAAATAAAAAAAATGGGGACTAAAAGATCATGTTTGTGGAAAAAATCTGATTTTTTTTATTTTCACGCCCAGGCGTTATAAACTTCTTTGAAGCACTTGGGGGTCCAAAGTGCTCACCACACATCTAGATAACTTCTTTGGGGGGTCTAGTTTCGAAAATGGTGTCATTTGTGGGGGGTTTCCGCTGTTAGGCACATCATGAGCTCTCCAAATGCGATATGGCGTCAAGCCAATTCTGCGTTGAAAAAGTCAAACGGCGCTCATTCCCTTCTGAGCTCTGCCATGCGCCAAAACAGTAGTTTACTCCCACATATGGGGTATCAACGTACTGTGAGGTGCCAAGGGGAGAGGTACTAGAAAACAGGTATATTTCTCCCCGTTTCATTTCATATGTCTCCCTGTACTGATGATGAAGCCAGTTTATTTCACTGTAATCCAGTCCTGGTTTCCTTAGTGATCAGCATGGAAAGGACTGGTAGTACCCCCTCCACTTATTCAATCCAGGTTTTGGTTTCCTGACTGGTCCAGCTGATATAATCAGGAGGAGCTGGGATCTCTCAGTCTATCTCGTCTGCTGAGCTGGGAGCTGACACAGTAAGATTACATGGACTTCTTTGCTGTTATATAGGTTTATTTTGTAGTTAGCCTGCTATTGTTAGTTAGTGGCCAGACGGCCTTAGATGTTTTATTTCATGTTTGGCATGTGTAACATTGAATAACAAGTGTGCACAATAAATATGCCGTGTCCATATTCATGTGGAACTTGCTAGTCTGCTGAAGTGACTTCATAGCCACACGCTTGTGCCAAAGCAAAGATCCCAGCTGAGCTATCTATTCCCCACAAATGGTGTTTCGAATGCGGGCACTTGTGGCTGCTGGACTGTGACTGCAGAGAAAACGCTGTGTATGTCCTGGCTGAAAGCTTCTGCGCTTTTGAAGAGCCAAGAGTCCAGTAATATGGAGGAACTAGTGAAGCAGTTATTGCAAGCAAATGTGCAACAACAGCAGACTAATACTTGCTTCCAGAAGGCTCTGGAGCAGCAACACCAGATGCAGCAAGAGCAGTTGGAGGCAATAAAACAGGCCTTGGTTAGGCAACCCCGAGATGAGGGAGACCGTGCACAAAGCGCTGCTAGTGCACAGAAATCCGTACAGAAGACTTTGCTTAAAATGACCGCAGACGATGATGTGGAAGCATACCTCACTGTGTTTGAACGTATTGCAGAACGTGAGCACTTACCACTGGACAGATGGGCTGAGGTAGTTGCTCCATTTCTGAGCGGAGATCCACAAAAGGCCTATTACGATCTGAGTGGAGCGGATGCTATGGACTATATCAAACTCAAAGGTGAAATCCTGGCAAGGCTGGGAGTAAACACGTATGTACGTGCACAGAGGGTCCATTTATAGAATTTTGTGGAGCATCAGCCAGCCCGCTCACAAATGCATGATCTCATCCATCTAGTAAAAAAATGGCTGCAACCAGAGGCTTTGACGTCCGCACAGATGGTGGAGTGTGTTGTTCTAGACAAGTACCTGCGGTCCTTACCCGCTAAGATCCAGAGGTGGGTTGGACAGGGTGACCCAACTACCGCTGACCAGTTGGTGAATATGGTTGAACGCTACAATGCTTCTGAAAGCCTACTCCAAGGGACGTTAGCACCCCACTAGCTCCCCAAGAAATCGCTGGAGAGTCCTGCGAAACCTACTTCATCTTCAAAAGAAGAGAACGTCATAATGAAGGGTAGCAGACCTACAAAGGCCTATGGAGGTGGTACGGGCTCACATCAAGCCAGCAGACCTCGTCTGGGATCTCCATCGAGGAGACAAGGGCCTATACAATGTTGGCGATGTCGCGGGCTTGGCCATGTAGCAGCTAACTGCCCAATGACTACAGAGCCAATGGACTGTAACGCTATGAGGCATCTTTTGTTATATGTGCAGTCAGTCTGTGTGGTGGAGACCCTCACGGGAAATGAACAACACGTGTGCCACATCGAGGTTGACGGTTATAGTGTGAATGCCGTCTTGGATTCCGGCAGTCAAGTAACTTTGGTACATGCCAGTTTGGTGGACTCTAGCGCCCTAACGAACTTAACCGTGGGCATTAGTTGCATCCATGGGGATACTAAGAACTACCCCACTGCCTGGGTTACTCTTGCCACGCCAGTAGGGACCAAAAGACATCAGGCGGCAGTCATAAAGTCTATGGGACACAGTGTAATCCTGGGGAGAGACTTTCCCTTATTTTGGGACTTGTGGAACTTC
The DNA here is from genome assembly GCF_039654945.1 of Dendrobates tinctorius. Taxonomy (NCBI): domain Eukaryota; kingdom Metazoa; phylum Chordata; class Amphibia; order Anura; family Dendrobatidae; genus Dendrobates; species Dendrobates tinctorius. The sequence continues at coordinate 16,657,484 of NW_027361716.1, forward strand.
AAAAGTGGCATGAACCCTCTAGTTGAAGACGGTACTCCGGAGCTAGCCCCTGAACCATTGCAGCAAGACGACGGAGAACCCATCTCAGAGGAAGCACTAGAATCTGCAGACTCTCCTCTGGCTGTGTATGCAGGCGAGGCAGACCAGCTAGAGGATGTTTTAGAAATGCCTGATCTTGAGGTGGCCCGTGGTAAGTTCGGGACCACTCAGCACCAGGATCCTACTCTAGCAAGGGCGTGGGAAAACATAAAGGTCTCCGAGGGAAGACCATTGTACCCAGGGGCTCAAAATGAGTTCCCACACGTGGCGGTGCAGCAGGATATGTTGTATCACATAGACAAGGTGCGAGGGGTGGTGGTAGAACAACTAGTGGTACCCAAGTCCTTTCGCCAGGTAGTTTTGGAGTTGGCACATAAACATCCCTTGGGAGGACACCTGGCAGTAGAAAAGACAAAACACTGTATTCTGCAACATTTCTTTTGACCGGGTCTAGTGGGAGACGTGACCCAGTACTGTCGGTCATGTCCTACGTGTCAATTGACCGCACCTATGTCACATTTTAGAAGCCCCTTAGTGCCCTTACCAATAATAGAGGTGCCCTTCGAGAGGATAGCAATGGATATAGTCGTTCCATTAGTTAAATCTGCCAGGGGTCATCAGTACATTTTGGTAGTATTGGATTACGCCACGCGTTATCCCGAAGCAGTGCCCTTGCGGAATGCCAATGCGAAATCAATTTCAAAGGAGCTGGTTAATATGTTTTCTAGCACCGGCATTCCGAAAGAGATACTTACGGATTAAGGGACCCCCTTTATGTCTCGTATACTTAAGGATTTATGTAAACTACTAAAAATCTCCCATTTGCGTACCTCAGTATATCACCCTCAGACTGACGGTTTGGTGGAGCGCTTTAACAAAACCTTAAAGGGAATGTTGAAAAGGGTGGTGGATAAGGACGGGAGAGATTGGGATGCCCTACTACCATACCTCCTGTTCGCTATACGTGAGGTACCCCAATCCTCCACAGGCTTTTCACCTTTTGAGTTGGTTTATGGGCGGTGTCCTAGAGGCCTGTTAGATATTGCCAAGGAGACTTGGGAACAAGAGGTGACTCCTTATGGTGACTTATGTGTAATTGAACACATAACACTTATGCAGGACCGAATTGCATCAGTTATGCCAATAGTTAAAGAGTGTTTAGAGCGCGCACAACATGCCCAAAGCACGGTATACAACCGAGCGGCAAAAACACAAGTCTTTCAACCCGGAGACAGGGTGTTGGTATTGGTGCCTACCGTAGAGAATAAATTTCTTGCGAAATGGCAGGGACCATACGAAGTGCTGGAACGAATAGGTGAAGTAAATTATAAGATACACCAACCAGACAAGAGAAAGCCCAAACAAATATACCACATAAACGTGCTTAAGGCCTGGCGGGACAGGGAGAGTCTGGTGGCAGGAGCTGCCCTTGAGAATGGGCCTCGAGGCGCACCACCTTCTAAGGTAAAGGACCTCCAGGTAGCTCCACCTGAAGTGGGTATTGCAGACACGCTATCCGAAAGCCAAAAACGAGAGACCAGGGCGTTCATACAGAGATATTTTCTCGGAACTTCCTGGCCGGACTCACCTAATTAAACATGACATTGTTACTGATCCACAGGCGCGGGTACGGCTAAAACCATATCGAATTCCGGAGGCTCGGAGACAAGCCATTTCCCAGGAAGTGAAGATGTTAGAGCTCGGGGTCATTGAGGAGTCCCGGAGTGATTGGGCTAGCCCTATCGTACTGGTGCCCAAACCCGATGGGACTATCCGATTTTGTAACGATTTTCGGAAAGTAAATGAAGTATCGAAATTCAATGCCTACCCGATGCCAAGAGTCGATGAACTGATAGAGAGACTGGGTTCAGCCAGGTACATATCCACTATTGACTTAACAAAAGGTTATTGGCAGATTCCCCTCACGGAATCAGCCAAAGAGAAAACTGCCTTTGTTACGCCCCAGGGATTATTCCAGTACCGAGATATGCCATTTGGGTTGCATGGTGCCGCAGCCACCTTCCAACGTCTAATGGATATTGTCCTAAAACCCCATGGCCAGTATGCATCCGCGTACTTGGACGACATCATTATCTTTAGCGATGACTGGGACACGCATTTGTCAAAAGTACAAGCCGTCTTAGACTCCCTAAAAACAACTGGGTTGACTGACAATCCCAAGAAATGTACGTTGGGATTGGAAGAGGCTCACTATCTGGGATATAGCATAGGGAGAGGCGTCGTGAAGCCTCAAGCCAATAAAGTGGACGCTATTCAAAATTGGCCACGACCGGTAACCAAAAAACAGGTTGGAGCTTTTTTAGGGATCGTTGGTTATTATAGGCGGTTCATCAAACATTTTGCGACCATCGCAGCTCCTCTCACAGATCTTACTAAGGGGTCGAAATCTGTCACAATAAAGTGGAACACAGAAGCAGAGGAGGCCTTTCAGCGATTGAAAACAGTCCTCTGTAACCAACCAGTGTTGGTTGCACCAGACTTTAAACGGGAGTTTATTGTCCAAACGGACGCCTCTGGGGTGGGCCTCGGCGCGGTTTTGTCTCAAGAAGTAAATGGCGAGGAACACCCAGTGGCCTATCTAAGCAGAAAGCTTACGAGAGCAGAAAAGAACTACAATGTAGTTGAGCAGGAAGCCCTGGCTGTGAAATGGGCCCTGTGCACCTTGCGCTACTAGGTCGCCAGTTTAGACTAGTGACGGACCATTCGCCCCTAACGTGGATGTCCCGGGCAAAAGAAGGCAATGCGCGGGTGACACGCTGGTTCTTAGCATTACAAGGGTTTAAATTTTCCGTTGAGCACAGGGTGGGCACAGCGCACAGAAATGCAGATGCGTTGTCTAGAACGCACTGCTTGGTGACTCATCGTGTCCGACCCCACGGACTCGAACAGAGGAGTTGGGTGTGTGAGGTGCCAAGGGGAGAGGTACTAGAAAACAGGTATATTTCTCCCCGTTTCATTTCATATGTCTCCCTGTACTGATGATGAAGCCAGTTTATTTCACTGTAATCCAGTCCTGGTTTCCTTAGTGATCAGCATGGAAAGGACTGGTAGTTCCCCCTCCACTTATTCAATCCAGGTTTTGGTTTCCTGACTGGTCCAGCTGATATAATCAGGAGGAGCTGGGATCTCTCAGTCTATCTAGTCTGCTGAGCTGGGAGCTGACACAGTAAGATTACATGGACTTCTTTGCTGTTATATAGGTTTATTTTGTAGTTAGCCTGCTATTGTTAGTTAGTGGCCAGACGGCCTTAGCTGTTTTATTTCATGTTTGGCAAGTGTAACATTGAATAACAAGTGTGCACAATAAATATGCCATGTCCATATTCATGTGGAACTTGCTAGTCTGCTGATGTGACTTCATAGCCGCACGCTTGTGCCAAAGCAAAGATCCCAGCTGAGCTATCTATTCCCCACAGTACTCAAGACAAATTGCACAATAACATTTGGGGTCCTGTTTCCCTTGGGAAAATAAAAATTGGGGGTGAAAAGATCATTTTTGTGGAAAAAATATGATTTTTTAATTTTACGGCCGTACGTTATAAAGTTATGTGAAGCCCATGGAGGTTCAAAGATCACACCACACATCTAGATAAGTTCCTTGGGGGTCTAGTTTCCAAAATGGGGTCATTTGTGGGGGGTTTCCACTGTTTAGGCACATCAGGTGCTCTCCAAATGCGATATGGCATCAAGCCAATTCTGCGTTGAAAAAGTCAAATGGCTCTCATTCCCTTATGAGCTCTGCCATGTGCCCAAACAGTGGTTTACTCCCACATATGGGATATCAATGTACTCAGGACAAATTGCATAATAACATTTGTGGTGTTGTTCCCCTTGGGAAAATAAAAATTGGGGGTTAGATCTTTTTTTGGAAAAAATATGATTTTTTAGTTTTACGGCCGTACGTTATAAACTTATGTGAAGCCCATGGGGATTCAAAGATCTCACCACACATCTAGATAAGTTCCTTGGGGGTCTAGTTTCAAAAATGGTATCATTTGTGGGGGGTTTCCACTGTTTAGACACATCAGGTGCTCTCCAAATGCGATATGGCATCAAGCCAATTCTGCATTGAAAAAGTCAAACGGCTCTCATTCCCTTCTGAGCTCAGCCATGTGCCCAAACAGTGGTTTACTCCCACATATGGGATATCAAAGTACTCAGGACAAATTGCACAATAACATTTGGGGTCCTGTTTGCCTTGGGAAAATAAAAATTGGGGGTTAGAAGATCTTTTTTTGGAAAAAATATGATTTTTAAATTTTACGGCAGTACGTTATAATCTTCTGTGAAGTCCTTGGGGGTTCAAAGTTCTCACCACACATCTAGATAAGTTCCTTGGGGGTCTAGTTTCAAAAATGGTATTATTTGTGGGGGGTTTCCACTGTTTAGGCACATCAGGGGCTCTCCAAATGCGATATGGCATCAAGCCAATTCTGCGTTGAAAAGGTCAAACGGCGCTCATTCTCTTCTGAGCTCTGCCATGTGCCCAAACAGTGGTTTACTCCCACATATGGGATATCAATGTACTCAGGACAAATTGCACAATAACATTTGGGGTCCTGTTTCCCTTGGGAAAATAAAAATTGGGGGTTAGAAGATCTTTTTTTGGAAAAAATATGATTTTTTAGTTTTACGGCCATACATTATAAACTTATGTGAAGCCCATGGGGATTCAAAGATCTCACCACACATCTAGATAAGTTCCTTGGGGTTCTAGTTTCAAAAAATGGTATAATTTGTGGGGAGTTTCCACTGTTTAGGCACTTCAGGGGCTCTCCAAATGCGATATGGCATCCGATCTCAATTCCAGCCAAAATAGTCAAAAGGCGCTGCTTCCCTTCCGAGCTCTGCCGTGCGCCCAAACAGTGGTTTGCCGCCACATATGGGGTATCAGCGCACTCAGGACAAATTGCACAATAAATTTTGGGGTTCTGTTACCCTTGGTAAAATAAAAATTGGGGGTGAAAAGATCCTTTTATTGGAAAAAATATGATTTTTCAATTGTACAGATGTCCATTATAAACTTCTGTGAAGCCCTTAGGGGTTCAAAGTTCTCACCACATATCTAGATAAGTTCCTTGGGGGGTCTAGTTTCCAAAATGCAATCACTTGTGGGGGGTTTCCACTGTTTAGGCACATCAGGGGATCTCCAAACGTGACATGGCGTCCGATTTCAATTTCAGCCAATTTTGAGTTGAAAAAGTCAAATGGTGCTCCTTCCATTCCGAGCTCTGCCATGCGCTGAAACAGTGGTTCCCCCCCACATATCAGGTATCAGCGTACTCAGGACAAATTGCACAATAACTTTTGCAGTCCAATTTCTCCTGTTACCCTTGGTAAAATAAAAATAATTGGACCTGAAGAAATTTTTTTGTGTAAAAAAGTTAAATGTTCATTTTTTTTAAACATTCCAAAAATTCCTGTGAAGCACCTGAAGGGTTAATAAACTTCTTGAATGTGGTTTTGAGCACCTTGAGGGGTGCAGTTTTTAGAATGGTGTCGCTTTTGGGTATTTTCTATCATATATACCACTCAAAGTGACTTCAAATGTGATGTGGTCCCTAAAAAAAGGTGTCGTAAAAATGAGAAATCGCTGGTCAACTTTTAACCCTTATAACTTCCTAACACAAAAAAATTTGGCTCCAAAATTGTGTTGATGTAAAGTAAAGGTGGAAAATGTTACTTATTAAGTTTTTTGTGTGCTATATCTCTGTGATTTAAGGGCATAAACATTCAAAGTTGGAAAATGGCAAAAATTTCAAAATTTTTGCCAAATTTCCATTTTTTTTCACAAATAAACGCAAGTTATATGAATGAAATTTTACAACTGTTATGAAGTACAATATGTCACGAGAAAAACAATGTCAGAATCACCAGGATCCATGGAAGCGTTCCAGAGTTATTACCTCATAAAGGGACAGTGGTCAGAATTGTAAAAATTGGCCCGGTCATGAACGTGCAAACCACCATTGGGGGTAAAGGGGTTAAAATAATTTTTCAAGCTGGTGTTAGAAAGTATTCTAATTTACTGAGATAATGACTTTTGGGTATCCATTGGTTGTAAGCTATAATCATTAACATTAGCAGAAATAAACACTTGAAATAGATCACTCCGTTTGTAATGACGCTATACAGTGCCTTGCGAAAGTATTCGGCCCCCTGGCACTTTTCAACCTTTTTCCACATGGTACTGATGGTGGTGGTGGTGCATCTGCTGGTAGTGCCAAAAACACAATAGCAGCATAGGCAGGAGGTGTTGAGCCTGCATCATGGTGTAGCTCTGGAAGGCCTGTAAGGCTCCCTTTTCTGGGAGTAGGTAGACTGGTTTTAAAGCCGGAGCAACAGGAACTGTTTTTGGCTTACATTGCTGAAACAGCCTCCAGCTCTATTGCCTGCTCTTCTGAAGTATAAAAAAAATCAAGCACTGAGTCGTTAGTGCAGGCTTCTGGTCAGGAGCAACCCCTTTCCTTGTGTCCTTCACCCACACCAAAAGTGAAGGATGAGGCAGCACACACTTCAGATTACTCCATGGAGCTCTTTTCACATACCATGCCTTGGTTAATTAAAAATGGGGCCCATCATATACTGGAGCATTCCAAATGGGGGACATCAGACACTGGAGCAGCATTTACGGGGCCCTGTTATGATTGGGTCACCGAGAAGAAAAAAGCAAAACAAGCTAAGCCACAGAAAACCAGAGTGGTTGGTAACTATGCAGATTGCAGATCCCTGATCTTACGACACAACTAGCAGTAGCCGTGGAGCGTGCCTACGATGAACCTAGACGCCTCGTCACGGCCGGCGGACTACATAAGCCTAAAGCAAGAAAAGGGAAAACTAACTGCCCCAGAGCAGACCCCAAAGGAATAGATAGCCCCCACACATGTATTCACGGGGAAACAAGATGAAGGCACAAACACAGGCAGGAAAATTGGCTGAGCAAATGATGGGGCCCAAACTAACTAGACAGGAAAGGAAAGGGAAGACACTGTATGCAACCTGCAAAAAACCCTACAAAAATAAAGTCCAACACTTCTGATAGCAAAATTAACCCTGAAGTCACTAGACTTCTCCCACTAGATCAGCACTCTGAAAGATTCTGAGACAGAGCAAAAAGAGACGAACTAGTAAGGGACAAAAAGCCAATTGGCAAAATACTGATAAATAAGAGTGGAAATGTAGCTCAGCCCCCAGCCGGGGCTGGCAGACCACACAAAAAACTGAATAGACCAACAAAATCAAGTGTGAACTTTAGCAGAAAAACTTAGCTTTAGATGACTGGAACAGAGCTGAAAACCAAGAGCTGACAAGCCAGAAGGAATCACCAGCAACTGAATAGGGCGTCAGCTGTCTTAAATCCAATCTGAGAATCCTGAGATCCAATCGTCATCCTCATTCTCAGGTGGCAGATCTCCACCGATCATACCAGCCGCACCACCTCCCTTCACCACCAGAGGGAGTCCAGAAGGGGAACTCACAACTGGTGAACCAGAGAATGAACTCACAACAGTACCCCCCCTTGAGGAGGGGTCACCGAACCCTCATCCACGCCACCAGACCGATCAGGATGGGCCCGGTGAAAAGCACAAACCAATCTATTGGCATGAATATCGGAGGCAGAGACCCAAGAATTATCCTCCTGACCATAACCCTTCCAGTTGACCAAATACTGGAGTCTCCCTCTAACCAAATGAGAATCCAATATTTTCTCTACCTCATATTCCACATTGCCTTCGACCAACACAGGGTCAGGAGGTGCTGCCATAGGAACCACTGGCTCAACAAACCTCTTCAACAGAGATTTGTGAAATACGTTATGGATCTTGAACGTAATTGGGAGAGCCCATCGAAACGAAACAGGATTAAGAATTTCCAAAATCTTATAAGGTCCAATAAATCTTGGCTTAAATTTAGGAGATGCAACCTTTATAGGAATATTCCTAGACGACAACCAAACCATATCACCCACTTTAAATCGGGGACCAATGGTCCTATGCCGGTTGGAAAATCGCTGGGCCTTTTCCTGAGAGAGTGACAACTTATCCACCACTTGGTCCCATATCTGCTGCATTCTCTCCACCACAGTGTCCACACCTGGGCAGGACGAAGATTCCACTTGCCCTGAAGAGAATCGAGGATAAAACCCAAAATTACAGAAAAAGGGTGACATCAAAGTGGCAGAACTAGCTCTATTGTTCAGTGCAAATTCAGCCACGGGCAAAAATGAGACCCAATCATCTTGATCAGCAGATATAAAACATCCCAAATAAGACTCCAAGGTCTGGTTTGTTCTCTCAGTCTGTCCATTGGTCTGGGGATGAAATGTGGAGAAGAAGGATAACTGAATTCCCAGATTGGAACAAAAGGCTTTCCAGAATCTGGAAACAAACTGGACTCCTCTGTCGGACACAATGTTCTCAGGAATCCCATGTAACCGAACCACCTGTTGTAAAAACAAGGGCACCAACTCAGCAGAAGATGGCAACTTTGGGAGTGGTACAAGATGGACCATCTTCGAAAATCTATCGCAAATCACCCAGATAACAGTCATTCTCTGAGAGACAGGAAGATCAGAAATAAAATCCAATGAGATATTGGTCCATGGCCTCTTGGGCACCGGCAAGGGCATCAGCAACACACTAGAACGAGAACAGGGTTTAGACCGAGAACAAGTCCCACAGGACTGTACAAAATTCCTGATATCACGAGATAAGGCAGGCCACCAAAAGGACCGACTCACCAAATCTCTGGTACCAAAAATACCTGGATGACCAGCCAATGTGGAGCAATGAATTTCAGACATCACTCTCTTTCTCCACTGGTCAGGAACATACAATTTTCCCATAGGGCAACGCTCAGGTTCATCCTCCTGAAATTCCTCCAGGGCGCATCTCAAATTGGGTGAAATGGCAGAAAGAACTACCCCCTCACCTAGGATGGTAGTAGGCTCGGTCACACTAAGAGAATCAGCAAAGAAACTCCTAGAAAGGGCGTCTACCTTAACATTCTTAGTGCCCGGAAGAAAAGAGACCACAAAATTAAAACGCGTGAAAAACAAGGCCCATCTAGCCTGTCTAGGATTCAAGCGTTTCGCCGACTCCAGATAAATCAAATTCTTGTGATCGATGAGGACCTCAACTTGATGTCTAGCTCCCTCCAACCAATATCTCCACTCCTCAAATGCCCACTTCATGGCCAACAATTCCCGATTCCCCACGTCATAGTTGCGTTCAGATGGGGAGAACTTTCGAGAAAAGAAGGCACAGGGATTCATCTTAAAAGTCACAGGGTCATTTTGGGACAAAACAGCTCCTGCACCAATCTCAGAAGCATCTACCTCCACCTGAAATGGAAGTGAGACATCAGGTTGCCGTAAAACTGGAGCTGAAGTAAATCTCTGCTTAAGCTCCTGAAATACTGAGATAGCCTCAGGAGACCAATTCAGCACATCAGCACCCTTCTTGGTCAGATCAGTCAGTGGTTTGACAATACCAGAAAAATTACCTATAAATTTACGATAGAAATTAGCAAAACCCAAAAACTTCTGGAGGGCCTTCAAAGAAGTAGGCTGAACCCAATCATAAATGGCCTGTACCTTGGCTGGGTCCATTTCAATAGTCGATGGAGATAAGATAAATCCCAAAAATGAAATCCTCTGTACACCAAAGAGGCATTTCGATCCCTTAACAAACAGGGAATTCTCCCTCAAAATCCGGAACATAGTCCGGACGTGTTCCACATGAGAATCCCAATCACTAGAAAAGATCAAAATATCATCCAGATAGATGATCAAAAACTTATCCACAAAGTCATGGAAAATAACATTCATAAAGGACTGGAAGACAGAAGGGGCATTAGTGAGCCCAAAAGGCATCACCAGGTACTCAAAATGTCCCTCCGGTGTATTAAACGCCGTCTTCCATTCATCCCCGTGCTTGATGCGAATAGGATTATACGCCCCCCTGAGGTCAAGCTTAGTAAACCAGCAGGCACTCTTAACTGTGGCGAATAAATCAGACATCAGATGTAACGGGTACTGATATTTAACCGTCATTTTGTTAAGGGAACGATAATCAATACACGGTCTTAATGAACCATCTTTCTTGGCCACAAAAAAAACCCCAGCACCTAAAGGTGACGAGGATGGTCTAATATGACCTTTCTCCAACGACTCCTTAATATAGGATCGCATAGCATCATGTTCAGGTACTGATAAGTTGAAAAGCCGACCCTTGGGAAATTTACACCCAGGCATCAACTCAATTGCACAGCCATAACTCCTATGAGGAGGCAAAGGCGCAGACTTGCTCTCACTAAATACATCAGAAAATCGGCTAGATAATCAGGAATATCATGAGACTGAGGAGAGGTGGAGAAAACAGAAGCATCCCTAAGAACACACTGACAACCCCAACTCACCACAGACCAAGATTTCCAATCCAAAACTGGATTATAAGTTTGCAACCAAGGAAAACCCAGAACAATAGTATCATGCAAATTATGCAGCACCAAAAAATTAACAATTTTCTTGGTGGTCTTGGGCAACCCGCATCGTCACCTGGGTCCAAAACTGAGGTTTATTCTCCGCCAAAGGAGTAGCATCAATACCCCTCGAAGGAATAGGCGTCCGCAGAGGCATCATGGAAAAACCACAACGTTTAGCAAAGTCCAAATCCATCAGATTCAACGCTGCTCCTGAATCCACAAAAGCCTTCGTGGAAAATGTGGATAAGGAGCAGATCAGAGTAATTGCCAAAAGAAACTTAGGTTGTATACTGCCCACAGCAAATGTGTGTGCAAAACGTTTCTCTCGTTTTGGGCAGACAGAAATAGTATGAGAGACGTCTCCACAGAAAAAACACAGCTTACTACGCCTTCTAAACTCCTGACATTGTGCCCTAGACAAAACTCTATCACATTGCAGAGGTTCAGACATTTGTCCAAAAGGTGGCAACTCCTCTCGTGTAGTTTTGCGTTCACGTAAGCGCCGATCAATTTGAATGGCTAATGACAAAGAATCGCCAAGACCAGAGGGAACAGGAAATCCCACCATAGTATCTTTTACGGTTTCTGACAAACCCTTCTGAAAGAGAGCTGCCAAGGCACCATCATTCCAGGTAGTAAGGACCTCCCACTTTCGGAATTTTTGACAGTATAACTCTGCAGAATCCTGACCCTGGTTCAATGCCAATAGGGATTTCTCAGCTTGATCAATAGCATTAGGTTCATCATACAACAACCCCAAGGCTTGAAAAAATGCATCCACATTAGTCAGAATAGGATCTTCAGGTGTCAAAGAAAATGCCCAATCCTGGGGATCGCTGTGCAGCAAAGAGATGACAATTTTAACCTGCTGCACAGAGCTCCCCGATGAATTAGGCTTCAAGGCAAGAAATAATTTACATTTATTCTTAAAATTCAAAAATTTAGACCGCTCCCCAAAAAACACATCAGGAGTAGGGATCCTTGGTTCAGCAGCATGTGAATGAGCGAGATAGGCGGAAATTCCCTGCACTTCAGCAGTGAGCTGCTCCACACGATCAGACAATTGCTTAATCTCCATTGAAAAAAATCCTCCTCCGGCCCCAGAGAAAAAGAGGAAAAAATATACATATAAAAAAAAATAATAAATTCTGACACTTTTTTTTCTTTTTTCTTTTTTTTACAATTCTTTCCTGCTTTTGAGTACCCTAGAATCTGCGGTATGGCTGGTGATTCTGCTATGAATGGGTCACCGAGGAGAAAAAAGCAAAACAAGCTAAGCCACAGAAAACCAGAGTGGTTGGTAACTATGCAGATTGCAGATCCCTGATCTTACCACACAACTAGCAGTAGCCGTGGAGCATGCCTACGATGAACCTAGACGCCTCGTCACGGCCGGAGTACTGCATAAGCCTAAAGCAAGAAAAGGGAAAACTAACTGCCCCAGAGCAGACCCCAAAGGAATAGATAGCCCCCACAAATGTATTGATGGTGAAACAAGATGAAGGCACAAACACAGGCAGGAAAATAGGCTGAGCAAATGATGGGGCCCAAACTAACTAGACAGGAAAGGAAAGGGAAGACACTGTATGCAACCTGCAAAAAACCCTACAAAAATAAAGTCCAACACTTCTGATAGCAAAATTAACCCTGAAGTCACTAGACTTCTGCCACTATATCAGCACTCTGAAAGATTCTGAGACAGAGCAAAAAGAGACGAACTAGTAAGGGACAAAAAGCCAATTGGCAAAATACTGATAAATAAGAGTGGAAAGTTAGCTCAGCCCCCAGCCGGGGCTGGCAGACCACACAAAAAACTGAATAGACCAACAAAATCAAGTGTGAACATTAGCAGAAAAACTTAGCTTTAGATGACTGGAACAGAGCTGAAAACCAAGAGCTGACAAGCCAGAAGGAATCACCAGCAACTGAATAGGGCGTCGGTTGTCTTAAATCCTATCTGAGAACCCTGAGATCCAATCGTCATCCTCATTCTCAGGTGGCAGATATCCACCGATCAAACCAGCCGCACCACCTCCCTTCACTACCAGAGGGAGTCCAGAAGGGGAACTCACAACTGGTGAACCAGAGAATGAACTCACAACAGGGCCCATTATACACTGGAGCATTAGAAATGGGGCCCATTATATATGGAGCATTATTTGGCCCATCATACACTGGAGCATCATCCATGAGGCTCATCATATACTGGAGCATTCCAAATGGGGGACATCAGACACTGGAGCAGCATTTATGGGGCCCATTATACACTGGATAATTTGAAATGGAGCCCATTATATATGGAGCATTATTAGTGCCCATCATACACTGGAGCATCATCCATGAGGCCCATCATATACTGGAGCATTATGTGGAGCTCATCATATACTGTATGAAACATTATATGTGACCAATTATTCTGTATGGAGAAATATATGGGGCTCATTATTCTGTATGGCGCACTAGGTGGTGGCCATTATACTGTATGGAGTAAGATACTGTCCATTTTTTGAGCTATTGTACAATTTAAAATAGATTAGTCATGTCATGTAAGCAGTGAAGTATTTGTCATTGTACTATACCTATATTTCTGTGCCGTATCGGAGCATAATGAGTTGTGGTATGTGTTAAAGGGGTGCACTGACACTCTTTGGCCCAGGGCACACGAAAACCTGGAGCCAGCCCTACCCCCCACAACTTTAGCCAAATAACCCCCAGTTTCCAATGCGTAACTGTTATTATGAAGTAAATTAAGGTTGACAAGCTTCAGTAATAAGAATTGATGTTTTTGGCATTGAAATGGGCACTGTAGGTGTGTTTACTGTCCTCCACTCCCTGCCGACTTTGCTGCCCCATTGACTTGCATTGGTTTTCGTGTTTCAGTCGGCCTCCGACTTTTCCCTATAGTCGGACGATTTCGTTCGACCCGGCTTTTGCGAAAGTCGGGTTTCATGAAACCTGACTCAACCCTAAAAAAGGCAAAGTCGCTCATCTCCATTGTTGACTCTCAGATGTTTTTTTCACATAGTCCGCCAAATCCAGCCTTCGGATACAAAGATAGACAAACCCTTAACGTCACCATGGGTCGCGAAACCGATGGCTACCCTCACCTGGTGTAGCCCTTCTGCTAAAGTGGTGCTCCAGGGTGTACCAACTGCTGCATGCGAGTAGTTATTTGGAGGTACAGGCAAGAGCTTAGTACCAGATGAGGACCAAAGATGGGCAGCTGCCCAAAAAGGACACCACAAACCCTCCACAAGAGGTCCAACCTCTATCTGGACACCTGGACACCCGATACACCCTACACAGTAATCTAAGAAACGATTCACTGTGCATATGTTCCATCTTTCATCATTTCTTTTAACCACATCAGGCTTAGAAAGATGTTAAGCTGTTAAAGTAGCATGAGACTAGCAGCTGTGAGGAAACACGTGGTGTGTGTGGCGCATGAAGCCCCACGCCCAACCCCTATACCATGTGACTTCCAGTATTGGGCTAGTTAACAGCAAGCATGCAGTATCTTCAAGGTAACCCTACATGACAACAACCGTGAGTGTCAGCCGACACTATTTTTGAAGACTGTGAAAGTCAGAGGGGCTATCTAGTGCACCACTAGTGTGAAGATGACAGGAAAGAATATCATACTGTCTTTACAGCATCCCTATCATGAAGCAATATAAGAATGATTGAAAATGCAAAAATATGTGGCAAATGAACTTAATATAATAGCTCAAGACAACAGAGAATAAACACGCATAATGAACAACAAATATAACTCCACATACACGAGGCGCCTATAAAATGATCAGATACAATGTCATCCTGTCATCATTATTGTCAAAGTCCGAATTGGAATAGGTTAAGGAGGTATTCAATAAAAACTAGCAAGCCTAACGCACAGCGCGAATGCTCTCGTCTCACAAACCGCAGGGAAACCGCCTGAATCCTCAGAAAACGTTATTAACTAGGAAGGTGGTGCATCCCAACTAATTAGAAAATGTATCGCCTGAAAAGTGCAACTTAAAAAATTACTATCCCCATATTTATTAACTATATATAAGTGATACTGTGATATAAGTGTACATGCAAATGTGAAATAAAATCCTGTACCATTAAGTGCATAATGTAAATATTAGGTTTACTGTATTGTTTCAATTAGTATTTCAAGTTTAATATATGTAATAATAATGCAGAGTGAAATAAAAGCATACCTAAATGATCGAGTTTATGGTGAACACCTAATACACAATTGAAAGTGTAAATAATGCAGTGATATTTGGCATAAAAAAAATCACAACAAACAACACCAAACATGCACCTTCCTAGTTAATAACGTTGTAAAATATTTAAGGACCCCTGAAGAAGCAACACCACAAAAAGCAAAACGTGTTTTGGGGCTCTTTCCATGTCTGGCAACCTGATTTGGTTTAATTTATGATAGGTAAGACGGACTTTTCAATCTTCTATATATATGAATAATGGCATTTTAGGAAAGCATTTAGTATGACCACAGTGGTTAGTATTTCATATAGGGGCGCTCTCCTTTTAATTCATGTGCTGTCACTTCTATATTGAGAGTCTGGTCTCTTACTTTGTAACTATTTAGTATATTCCATGTGGAACATATTGTATATACCCATCTCAGCTTATAACTTTGTTATCTGGTAGTCAATGTGCTGGTCTTTCAGCTATTTAACACCTTGCTATTTTTCTTTGTAAAGAAAAACTTGAATGGCACCACTTCCCACAGTGTTGAAGCATCAGAGAGCAGATAAATGTCTTTTGCGTGGCCGCTGGCGTTTCCCCATAACTCCCTATTTCTATGACGTCTAGCTGATTATCATACCAATCTACTCCAACTACTACATGCTTTGCACTATTGAGAGTTGCTCAAATTTATTTGCAGAGAATCAAATTTTCTGGGAAAATTTGGTAAATTCGAATTTCAAAAGATTCACTCACTGCTACTTGTAAAGCCACATCTAGAATTTATACACACGTGGTCAAAATTGTTGGTACACCTCGTTTAATGACAGAAAAACCCACAATGGTGACAGAAATAACTTGAATCTGACAAAAGTAATAATAAATCAAAAATCTATGAAAATGAACAAATGAAAGTCAGGCATTGCTTTTCAGCCATGCTTCCACAGAATTTTAAAAAAAAATAAAACTCATGAAATAGGCCTGGACATAAATAATGGTACCCTTAACTTAATATTTTGTTGCACAACCTTTTGAGGCAATCATTGCAATCAAATGATTCCTGTAACTGTCAATGAGACTTCTGTACCTCTCGACAGGTATTCTGGCCCACTCCTCAAGAGCAAACTGCTCCAGTTTTCTCGTGATTGAAGGTTGCCTTTTCCAGACGGCATGTTTCAACTCTTTCCAAAGATGCTCAGTGATTTAGGTCAGGGTTCACAGAAGGCCACTTCAGAATAGTCCAATGTTTTCCACTTAGCCATTCTTGGGTGTTTTTAGCTGTGAGTTTTGGGTCATTAATTATCCTGTTGCAAGACCCATGACCTGCGACTGAGACCAAGCTTTCTGACACTTTCTGACCAAGCACATTTCTCTCTAGAATCCCTTGATAGTCTTGAGATTTCATTGTACCCTGCACAGATTCTAGACACCCTGTGCCAGATGCAGCAGAGCAGCCCCAGAACATAACCGAGCCTCCTCCATGTTTCACAGTAGAGACCGTATTCTTAGTTTGATATGCTCCATTTTTCTGTCTGAGAACATAGAGCTGATGTGCCTTGACAAAAAGTTCCATTTTTGTCTCATCTGTCCATAGGACATTCTCCCAGAATCTTTGAGGCTTTTCAACATTTAGTTTGGCAAATTTCAGTCTGGCTTTTTTATGATTTTTTTTCAACTATGGGACATTAAATTGTGAGCCCCAATTGGGACAGTGACAATAATGTCTGTAAAGCGCTATGGAATTAATGGCACTATATAACTGAGTAAAATAAATTAATAAATAGATAAATAGATTCAAGGGAGGAGTAATCCAACTTTGTTTTTGGTATTTTTTGTATTTTTTATTTTATTTTATGGAACTGACTTAAAACAACATATAATATGCTAGTTTTAGTTTTGTAATCTATAACAAGAAGGCATAGGTCCTATAGGAGGAAGAGGTGGATGTGTCAATATCTGTGGAAGATGCAAGGGAGGAGGAAGAGGCAGCTTTTTTGTAACTTTTTGCTTTTTTCATTTTTTATGTAACTCACTTAAAACAACCTAGAATTTACAAAACTAAACTAGCTATCTAGAACCATGAAGTGTAGGCCCAAGTCAAGGAAGAGATGAATGTGGTAGTATGGATGGAAGAGACAAGGGAGGAGTAATCCAACAGTGATTTTCTTTTTTTCTTTTTTTTTTCCTTAAGGGAAAAAACTTTTAAGAATATAGAATGAACCCAAAACAAAACTAATAAGCTACAATCAGGGGGCAGTGGATGTCCAACTGGAGGAGGAGGTGCAGGGGATGGACGTGGCAGTGTAGGTAGAAGAGGTGGAGGAGGAGGTAGCCAACAGTTTTTTGTTTTTTATATTTGGGGAGGAGGCACACAAATGAAAGGAATGGCAAATAGTTGAAGACTGGCTGGGTGCGGTTGTTATAGTTGTCTAGTCATCCAAATGTATGAACAAGTCCTGCTGGATCCACGACTGGTTCATTTTAAGGAATGTTAGTTTCCCCATGGATGTGGACAGGTGGATGCGCCTGTCTGTGATGACACCCCCTGCTATGCTGAACTCAAATTCTGAAAGTACACTTGCTGCAGGGCAGGTCAGCAACTCTAAGGCATAAAGGGCATGCCCAAGCCATGTGTCCAATTTGGATATTTGGCCATGAGTTCCAATTTCGGGGTGCCCCAGCTGCATTGGTGACTTCCTCCTCCGCCTCTGCCTTGCTATTTCACTGAACCTCCACTGTCAGGCAGGAAAGCTATTAGTAGTTTTTCAACCACCATGTGCTTGTATTCACACATTTTGTCATCCCTCTCCAGTGACGGAAGTAATGATGATACATTGTCCTTATGGCGGCGATCCAACAGGGTGGCAACCCAGTAATCTGCACTGCTAACAATATGGGCAACTTGGTGGTCATTGCACAAGCATTGGAGCATGTATTGGCTCATGTGTGCCAGGCTGCCCATGACAATGACAAGCTATCCTTGGTGGGAGGTATATCGTCTGGATACTCTGTATCCCCCCTGCCAAGCTCCAGTGATTTTTGTGAGCTGATCTGAGTGCCACCCTGCTATTGTTTCTCCTCCTCCTCCATTGGGTATCTAGCTGATGTTGGGACAGTTGTTAGGCGTTGATTTCCCGCTACTGCACAGGGGGAATCTCAAGCCATGTCCTCTGCAGTCTCCCATTCTTCTGCAGGCTAATGCTATGCGTCTGGTTGCTGCTGCCACCCCAGGTTCAGCGATAGCATCCAACATTAGTCAGCAGCGAGCAGACGCTCCTGGGACTAAGTACCGCTTTTCTCCATCTGAGCATGCCCGTGAGATGACCGCTCATTGGCGGTCGGAGGTCACATGCTCAGGTCCTCAAACAGCTCGGATTGTGCCATTAGCAAGGACCCGAAATGCTGCGGTTATAAAAGGATCGCACGGCCGTGCGCTAGTATAGACAAAGTGGAGTGAGTGTTGCATGCACATATGAATGTCTCTGGTAACTGACTCATTATGAAACCCCTACCCTTGGTACGCATGTGTTGATCAGCCTTGCCAGTTAGTGCCTAGGCTGATAGTGCAGGTAGGAGGCAGAGTCAGGGCCTAGCCTAAGTGCCAAGTAGTGGCTTTGCCTGTACGCCACTGTGTACTTGGTCTGCACTCCACAGTAGCCAGCGTATATTAGTGGCATTCGCAGGTGCGACGCCATGCGCCTAGTGGGTCTAGAGAGGCAGTGTGTTGCAGTGTGTTAGCAAAGTTATTAACAACTGTTTGCTATTAAAAATAGTTACTTACAGGCCAGCTATTTAAAACTGGTTTGCCCATCACATGGATCACATATAAGTGTGCTCAAAATTCAGCCATTTCTAGCCTCCACTTAAATTTTGTTGCAGTGTGTTAGCGAAGTTATTGACACCAGTTTGTTGTTACAAATAGTTACCTATAGGCCAGCTATTTAAAACTGTGGTTTTCCATCACACAGATCACATATATATTCGCTCCAAATTCAGCTTTTTGTAGTGAAAGTGGAAAATATTGTTCTCCATTTAAAATGGGCAAGGCGCGTTGCAAGGGATGGGGAACTGGATGTGATGATGATGGTGCATGCAGAGGCTGAGGCTGTTGGTAAGCTGAAATTACACCACAATAAACACCCACCTTCTCACCTGACCTTCCTGTCCCAATTACCAAGGGATCGCAGCACACAACTATTGAACCCAGAGCAGTGTCAAAAGTTTGTTGGTTGAATAGCGGATAATGCTTCCAGTCACTTTGCCACCACCACCACCCTGTCTTACACACGGTCAGGTCTCAGTAGCCATGAGTCTGGACCACATATTCCTCACCCTGATCCTCCTTACTCCCACCATGCCGAGTGCCTGGAGACAACTGATCCCACACTTGGACACTCCGATGAGCTGTTCACGTTTCCATTTATAGATTCGGGCCTCTCACGGGGCAAGAGGAGATTGCTTATAGCGATGCCAAAATATTTGAGCAGCCACGGTCACATGAAGGCAACAGTGGGAAAGTGCCAGAAGAGGTGGACGATGATGAGTCACAGTTGCCAGAAAGTCAGGAGTAGGTCCAGGGTGCGGAAGTGGAAATCGAGGTGGTGGATAATATAGTAACTGACCCAAGCTGGCAGGAGGACATGCAGAATGAGGACAGCAGCACACAGGGGGAGTTAAGCGTAGCACCCCAACTGGCTGGAAGAAGCAGTGTGGTGGCCGCAGACAGAAGGTGGGCAACCGTTCCCCGTAACACCAACATGACGGAAGTTGAAAATCCAACTGTTAGGTCTTCCTGAGTGTGGTTGTTTTTTAAAGACTCGGTCAATAACCCCAAAAAGGCCATTTGCACCATCTGCCAGGCCAGCATTAGCAGAGGTAGCAAAACTACGTGCCTGACCATCACCAGCCTGATCAGGCACATGACAGCAAAGCACCCGACTTTGTCGGCCGAATCCCAGGGTCCAGGAACAGTGTCTGCGAGTGACACCACTGCTTCTTCCACTGTTGTGCGTGCAAGCCAATCCCCTGTCCATGGTGCATACGAAGATGCCTTCTGCCCTGCACCTGTCGTTGTAGACACTCAACTAGCTCAGAAGGCACATTCATGTCCTTGTCCCAGTGCAGTGTTTAGTTGACCATACCCCAGTCCTTGGAACGCATGCGCCAATATGCAACCAACGCCCTACAGGCCACACTGGTAAATTCCCACATTTCGTGACTGCTTGCGCTCGAAATGTTGCCTTTTAGACTCGTGAAGATGGAAGCTTTCCGTAACCTGATGGCGGCAGCCGTCCCTCGGTACTCAGTCCCCAGCCACCACTATTTCTCCCAGTGTGCAGTCCCCACATTACATAAGCACGTATCCCACAACATTAGCTGTGCCCTCAACAATGCAGTTACTGGGAAAGTCCACCTAACCATGGACACGTGAACAAGTGCTTGTGGGCAGGGATGGTACATCTTTCTGAAGGCACACTGGGTTAACATAGTGGAAGCCGGGACCCAGTCGAACCTTGGGATGGAACAATTTTTTATGAAGCCCTCGTATACATCTCTTCCAAGGAACATTGGAGTGCCTCCAAATTTTTGGCAACACTGGCATTCACTGCATAGGCAAACAGTATGGGAGACCCACTTCCTAATAATGGGAACATTTTTTCATGAGGCTCTCCTCTATCTTCAAAGGGGCATTGGAGTACATCCAAATTTTGGGCAGCCCTACCACTCACTGTATACACAATAACAGTATAGGAGACCCATTGTTTAATAATATATTTTATTTAATTATTTTACTCATTTATATGGTGCCATTAATCCACAGCGCTTTACAGACATTATTGGCACTGTCCCCGATGGGACTCACAATCGAAATTCCCTATCAGTATATCTTTGGAATGGGGGAGGAAACTGGAGTACCCGGATGATACCCTCACAAACACGGGGAGAACATACAAACTCCTTGAAGATATTGTCCTTGGTGAGATTTAAATCCAGGACCCCAGCGCTGCAAGGCTACTACAGTGCTAACCACTGAGCCACCGTGGTTGGGATGGGAACAACACAGCACAGCCTGCTGATGGCTCTCTGAGAATATTGAGGGCCAACTGCTGGGCCTTTAAGAATAGTAAAGGCCGCCTGATGGCCTATAAAAATAGGCTTTGTGACTTTCAGAGTCCCTCCTTTATAAATGAAACAAGATGTGTCTGATGATGTGTCATACCCCACATGGCCAGATAAGGTTGTAAAATGTTAAAATGACATTTCCCAGTGAATGCATTTGTCTTGGTTGAAAGCAATGCTAAAGTTCAAAAATGCTACGTGTGACCATAGCACAAGGTGTGGAGGAGCAATTTTGTTTTTGGTTATTTATTTTGCCTTATATACAAGTCATTACCCTGGAAAGGAGGTTCCTTAACATATTTCACAGGAAAATCTATTTTGGTTTTGTTTTTGTATATTTTATTGTGTCTGTGAAAATGACGTAAGACTCTGACAACGTTGTTCATGGCAGTGACGTGGGAGTCAGAAATGCTTCCATGGGTCTTCCCCATGCTGCTCCCATGTCATTTGAGCACTGTTCCCATCGATTTCTGCAATTTCTAGTCCCTCTGCAGACCGCCGGGGGGGCCGCGAGAAAAATGCTCGAGATTCTCATAGATTTACATTTGGCTCATTGATCGCGTCGAGCACCTGAGCATTCCAATTTGCTTGACCCGAGCAATGAGCAACCGAGCATTTTAGTGCTCACCCATCATCACTATCCCCTATTTATTATACTGATAGATGGACCATACACTTGTGTTTCCCCTATTGGCTCATAGAATGTAAGCTTGTGAGCAGGGTCCTCACTCATTTTGTAATAATTGAGTTGTGCTACTCTGTAATGTGGTATTTTACTTGTATAACTTTCCCTCTGATTTGTAAAGTGCTCCTGAAAATGTTGCAGCTCTCGAAAATAAAATTTTACACGTGACTTGAGGAGTTGTTATTTCCTCCACTGTATGTGCTGCAAAAAACACACTAGATTGATGGCTTTCTATTCCCACGTTAGAGCAGAGTCAGAACATTAAGCCGTTATTTGTGGCCCTCTCTATTATTTCACCGTAAATCTTTTAAATTCTGGAACTAATTACACTGAGGACACGTCTCAATTTGTTCTGCATTAATGCCACAGCCGAGGCTGCACCCAAAGATGATTCTCAGCTTCATGGAGTTGTTGAACTGAGTCTAGCACAGGGCGAAATAACCATCTGGAATTTCAGTCTGAAGTTACCGGGAAGAGCCTCTGACCCCACATTCAACTTTTATAAGAGAAAACCTATACAGAACATACGCAGTACACCTGTAAGAAAGGGAAGTCACAACATTCAATATATTATTATTATTATTTAAGCAGTAATTGCTAATATTAAGCTTAAATGGAACCTGTCACCCCAAAAAACATATTAACCTGCAGATATGGGGTTAATCTGTAGGTTAAAGGCATTACTAACCTGCCCAGAGCCTTCACTTAGCCGAACATTTTAGGGAGAAAATGAACTTTACTCCCTCCTGGCAGCATTCTGTTTTCAGTCACAGGGCGGCGCTGGTGCTGGTTCAGTCACCTCCCTGAGTATACAGAGCAGTGGATGTAACTGCGCCCCCAGCCCTGAGTAACAGCCGGCCACAATGCAAACCAGTGTCAGTCAGTGCTGTGGGTGCCGTAACTTTTGCTTGAAGATCCACCATGTGAACTAGAATTAATAATTGTACCACATGTTGTGTATAAGGGATAAGTATTAGGATACTAGAATATCCCCTTTAAGACAGGCAACTGTACCTTATTGCAGGCAGACAGATAGGCAGCAGTCAGCAGGGTTGAATTGAGTAGTACTTAGTGGTTTGCAAGCAGGCATTAGACAGAGACGGCCTCCAAATTAACACTGCACATGCAGGGAGGGGTGCAGAAGAAGAGAAGCAGTTGGGTGGGCCAGTGGGTGGGCGAATGGGAGCTGAGATGGGGGAATGGGAGATCAGACGGGCGAGTGGACTGGTGACTGGGTGTCACGCACAGTGTGGGAAGACTAAGTGCAACACGAGGGGAAGAAGGGAAGGAAGCCCAAATGCTGGGGAAAGGGAGAGTGGATACCCCTAGGCAGATCTAATAGCACCCTGCCTCCCCCACCATCCCTACATTGGCTCCAAACCAATCGTCGAGCAGGAACCCAAGCCCTGTATATTCTTAGAGCTAGGCCCTGAATAGGGAAGGGGGATGAGCATTGATCAGTCCCCACTGTACACTAAAGAGAATGAGGGAGACAAACAAGGGAGAAGCAACTTGAAGCTTGAACAGACTCGGAGAGATAACACCAAACATCCTCTAACAAGCACCAGAGAGGAAGTTAGCCGACTGATATAGCTCCAAGCCTTCACAGGGGAAAATCTGAATATCACTGGT
Organism: Dendrobates tinctorius; assembly: GCF_039654945.1. NCBI lineage: Eukaryota > Metazoa > Chordata > Amphibia > Anura > Dendrobatidae > Dendrobates > Dendrobates tinctorius. Next base: position 16,680,669 of record NW_027361716.1, read on the forward strand.
GACTAGTGTTGAGCATTCCGATACCGCAAGTATCGGGTATCGGCCGATACTTGCTGTATCGGAATTCCGATACCGACTTCCGATATTTTTTCAATATCGGAATTCGGCATCGGAATCGGAAGTTCAGTTGATTGACGGCCTGACGTCATCATGATGCGCGGTGTGTGCGCATCATGATGCGCCGTCATTTCGGGCCTTCCGGGGGTCTCTGCCGGCCTGCCGGGGGGCTGTGCCGGCCTGCCGGGGGGCTGTGTGGACTGCCCGGGGTCTCTGCCGGCCTGCCGGGGGGCTGTGCCGGCCTGCCGGGGGGCTGTGCACCCTGTGGGGGTCTGTACCGGCCTGCCGGGGGGCTGTGCCGGCCTGCCGGGGGGCTGTGCTGATGTCCGGGGGTCTGTGCAAGCATCGTCCGATGGGACTACAAGTCCCATCGGGCGATGCCTGCTACCATGACAGTGATTGACACATTAGCCAATGATGGGACAGTAGTAGTCCCATCATCCGGCTAATGTGTTAAATGTTAAAAAAAAAAAAAAAAAAAATACTACATACATACTACATGCTACATACATACTACATATATACTACATACATACTACATACATACTACATACATACTACATGCATGCTACATACATACTACATATATACTACATACATACTACATACATACTGCATGCTACATACATACTACATACATACTACATGCATGCTACATATATACTACATGCTACATACATACCACATACATACTACATGCATGCTACATATATACTACATGCATGCTACATACATACTACATATATACTACATGCATGCTACATACATACTACATGCTACATGCATGCTACATACATACTACATACATGCTACATATATACTACATACATACTACATATATACTACATGCATGCTACATATATACTACATACATACTACATATATACTACATGCATGCTACATATATACTACATACATACTACATATATACTACATACATGCTACATATATACTACATACATACTACATATATACTACATACATGCTACATACATACTACATACATACTACATATATACTACATGCATGCTACATATATACTACATGCTACATACATACCACATACATACTACATACATGCTACATATATACTACATGCATGCTACATACATACTACATATATACTACATGCATGCTACATACATACTACATGCTACATGCATGCTACATACATACTACATACATACTACATGCTACATACATACCACATATATACTACATACATACAATACATTCATACAATACATACATAGACATACAGTACATATAACATAGAGTAACATACTTACCAATACTTGTCACATTGTTCCCCGAAGCCATTGTCTTTCCGGAATAAATATTAACATAACAAACCACAAAAATACTCACCCACGATCCGAAGCAGTCCACGAGTGTGTCCCACGACGATCTTGGGTAGAGAACTGCAGCATCAGATGATGCTGCCGTTCTCTACGGGCTGCAGGAATCCAATGACGGAAGGTAGGTATCCTTCCGCACTGTATTCCTCCGCCACTTAAAAAAAAAAAAGTCCCTAGTCTCACTTTATGCCATTGCTGTGTGGGAAATTCCCACACAGCAATGGCATAAAGTGAGACTAGGGACTTTTTTTTTTTTTAAGTGGCGGAGGAATACAGTGCGGAAGGATACCTACCTTCCGTCATTGGATTCCTGCAGCCCGTAGAGAACGGCAGCATCAGCTGATGCTGCAGTTCTCTACCCAAGATCGTCGTGGGACACACTCGTGGACTGCTTCGGATCGTGGGTGAGTATTTTTGTGGTTTGTTATGTTAATATTTATTCCGTAGACGACAATGGCTTCGGGGAACAATGTGACAAGTATTGGTAAGTATGTTACTCTATGTTATATGTACTGTATGTCTATGTATGTATTGTATGAATGTATTGTATGTATGTAGTATATATGTGGTATGTATGTAGCATGTAGTATGTATGTAGCATGCATGTAGCATGTAGTATGTATGTAGCATGCATGTAGTATATATGTAGTATGTATGTAGCATGCATGTAGTATATATGTAGCATGCATGTAGTATGTATGTGGTATGTATGTAGTATATATGTAGTATGTATGTAGTATATATGTAGCATGTATGTAGTATGTATGTAGCATGCATGTAGCATGTAGTATGTATGTAGCATGCATGTAGTATATATGTAGTATGTATGTAGCATGTATGTAGTATATATGTAGCATGCATGTAGCATGTAGTATGTATGTAGCATGCATGTAGTATATATGTAGTATGTATGTAGCATGCATGTAGTATATATGTAGCATGCATGTAGTATATATGTAGTATGTATGTAGTATATATGTAGCATGTATGTAGTATGTATGTAGCATGCATGTAGCATGTAGTATGTATGTAGCATGCATGTAGCATGTAGTATGTATGTAGCATGCATGTAGTATATATGTAGTATGTATGTAGCATGCATGTAGTATATATGTAGTATGTATCATGTAGTATGTATGTAGCATGCATGTAGTATATATGTAGCATGCATGTAGTATATATGTAGTATGTATGTTGCATGTAGTATGAATGTAGCATGTATGTAGTATGTAGTATGAATGTAGCATGTATGTAGTATGTAGTATGAATGTAGCATGTAATTTTTTTTTTTTTTTTTTTACATTTAACACATTAGCCGGATGATGGGACTACTACTGTCCCATCATTGGCTAATGTGTCAATCACTGTCATGGTAGCAGGCATCGCCAGATGGGACTTGTAGTCCCATCGGACGATGCCTGCACAGACCCCCGGAGCCTGCACAGACCACCGGCAGGCCGGCACAGCCCCCCGGCAGGCCGGCACAGCCCCCCGGCAGGCCGGCACAGCCCCCCGGAGCCTGCACAGACCACCGGCAGGCCGGCACAGACCACCGGAGCCTGCACAGACCCCCTGGCAGGCCGGCACAGCCCCCCGGCAGGCCGGCACAGCCCCCCGGCAGGCCGGCACAGCCCCCCGGAGCCTGCACAGACCACCGGCAGGCCGGCACAGACCACCGGAGCCTGCACAGACCCCCTGGCAGGCCGGCACAGCCCCCCGAAAGGCCCGTACAGACCCCAGAGAGGCTGTACAAGGGCAGGAAAGGGTTTTTCTTATTCCGATACCGGAAGTCCCATAGACTTGAATGGGACTTCCGGTATCGGAATCGGCGATACCGATACTTTTTTTAAAGATCGGCCGATACCATCCGATACGATACTTTGAAGTATCGGATGGTATCGCTCAACTCTACTGGTGACTTCTTGAACCAGACTGGGAGTCTATAAATACCCAGGTCCAGGTGTGTCAATTAGATTTGGAGGGAGGTTGCCACTTGGTCCAAAAGTAAGAAGGATTAAGAAGGCGTCTGCAATGCCAAACGCAGAGATCTTATGCAGCCAGATGCAGAGCGACTGTCTGTAGGATGTGACACAACCGTGACATTGGGTGGTCGAGTGCTCATACCTTATCACTTTCAAGCCCTCTATTCCTGCATATAATGTGCCGAAAAGGTGTGGGGCGTGGAACAGAGGGTCAAACACAGCCATCCCCTCTGTTGCGGCCATACAAAGTAAGTAGCCGCGGCTGGGAGTGACTGTGGCCCCCTGGTTTAATAAAGCAAAGTAAAGTAATTAACCCGGGCTCCAGTGTGCCACGCAGTCTACCAGACTGTTTGTACAGTGGTTGTCCAGCATGTCGCAGCCAGTCCAGGACCCCCCTCTTTGTTGCTGCTCACCGGGCCCCATACACCAGTAATGGCAATAATGCCCTGATGGCGGCCCTGCTTATATGAGCCCTGGCTAGGGATATACTGTTGCGCTTATTTACTGTGTTAATTATTGAATTTTGTAGGGAATTTGAATTTCTCTTTTGGGGGCTTTGCCGTTAATTTTAGTGGACTCGCAAGTGTGAGGACCTTTGACGTGGGTTGCGAACATGCGTAATTTGGCCAAAATATCGATCAATAACTCATATATTATACAGTATTTATATTTTTTAACTTTGTATTTTCATTCAGGGTGCAGCCAAGCCCAGTCATTTTGACCTTGTAAACTAGGGTGTCTGTCCTCATTGGGTGCACTTACAGTAGATAGTGCTCGGCAACCCGCCTAATGTAATATTACGGGCATCACTAATGGGCTGTAATCCAGACACTGTGCACTACCTGTGTGTGACCAGTGCCCTATACAAACCTTTTTTGTGTGCAATTTTAACTCTAAGGCCGGCATCACACTAGAAATACAGACGAGAGAGAGGCATAAAAACCACTCATTTCACACGGACCAATGTTTCTCTATGGGGCAGCTCCCATCAGCCATATATTTCTCATCCGTAGTTTACGGGCCGAGATAATCGCAGCATGCTGCGATTATCATCGTGTTACGGGCAAAATACGCCAATGCAAGTCTATGGGGGTGAGAAAAATACAGATTACACATGGACCAGACGTGTGACTTGCGAGAAATACGCACCGGTGTCCTTTAACAAAAGCCGGTAATTCATTTTGCGATACACTAAAATCACACTGACATGTTTAATAAAGAAACGAAAGAATAGATATAGACACATAGAATACATATGTATATATATATATATATATATATATATATATATATATATATACAGTATATATATACATGTCATTGAGACACATACACACATATATACAGTACAAACCAAAAGTTTGAACACCTTCTCATTTAAAGAGTTTTCTTTATTTTCATGACTATAGCCACCTTTTGCTTTGATTACTGCTTTGCACACTCTTGGCATTCTCTTGATGAGCTTCAAGAGGTAGTCACCGGAAATGGTCTTCAAAAGTATTGAATGAGTTCCCAGAGATGCTTAGCACTTGTTGGCCCTTTTGCCTTCACTCTACGGTCCAGCTCACCCCAAACCATCTTGATTGGGTTCAGGTCTGGTGACTGTGGAGGTCAGGTCACCTGGCGTAGCACCCCATCACTCTCCTTCTTGGTCAAATAGCCCTTACACAGCCTGGAGGTGTGTTTGGGGTCATTGTCCTGTTGTAAAATAAATGATGGTCCAACTAAACGCAAACTGGATGGAATAGCATGCCGCTGCAAGATGCTGTGGTAGCCATGCTGGTTCAGAATGCCTTCAGTTTAGAATAAATCCCCAGTGTCACCAGCAAAGCACCCCCACACCATCACACCTCCTCCTCCATGCTTCACGGTGGGAACCAGGCATGTAGAGTCCATCCATTCACCTTTTCTGCATCGCACAAAGGCACGGTGGTTGAAACCAAAGATCTCAAATTTGGACTCATCAGACCAAAGCACAGATTTCCACTGGTCTAATGTCCATTCCTTGTGTTCTTTAGCCCAAACAAGTCTCTTCTGCTTGTTGCCTGTCCTTAGCAGTGGTTTCCTAGCAGCTATTTTACCATGAAGGCCTGCTGCACAAAGTCTCCTCTTAACAGTTGTTGTAGAGATGTGTCTGCTGCTAGAACTCTGTGTGGCATTGACCTGGTCTCTAATCTGAGCTGTTGTTAACCTGCGATTTCTGAGGCTAGTGTCTCGGATGAACTTATCCTCCGCAGCAGAGGTGACTCTTGGTCTTCCTTTCCTGGGGCGGTCCTCATGTGAGCCAATTTCTTTGTAGCGCTTGATGGGCTTTGCCACTGCACTTGGGGACACGTTCAAAGTTTTCCCAATTTTTCGGACTGACTGACCTTCATTTCTTAAAGTAATGATGGCCACTCGTTTTTCTTTACTTAGCTGCTTTTTTCTTGCCATAATACAAATTCTAACAGTCTATTCAGTAGGACTATCAGCTGTGTATCCACCAAACTTCTGCACAACACAACTGATGGTCCCAACCCCATTTATAAGGCAAGAAATCCCACTTATTAAACCTGACAGGCAACACCTGTGAAGTGAAAACCATTTCCAGTGACTACCTCTTGAAGCTCATCAAGAGAATGCCAAGAGTGTGCAAAGCAGTAATCAAAGCAAAAGGTGGCTACTTTGAAGAACCTAGAATATAAGACATATTTTCAGTTGTTTCACACTTTTTGTTAATTATATAATTCCACATGTGTTAATTCATAGTTTTAATGTCTTCAGAGTGAATCTACAATTTTCATAGCCATGAAAATAAAGAAAACTCTTTGAATGAGAAGGTGTGTCCAAACTTTTGGTCTGTACTGTATATATATATATTTATATATATATTGTGGTGTAGTAACCACTGTGTCCGCTAGGGGGCGCTGTGTGGATGTCCCAGGAGAAAGGATGAATGGCAGAATACTGAATGGCTGTTATGTATCTCAAAGTGGGTGGCTTTGAGATGGAGACTTATGTGTTGATCAGCAGTGATACCGCGGAGCTGCTGCTTTAATGTGTCAGGGAGAAGTTTCAAGGTAACTAGGGAGATGGGCAGGCCAGTTACCTACAAACCCACCCAAGGGGTGTGTTTAAGAGAGTCATAATAAAGTATATGTGTATGAATGCTTGTAGGACCTGTGATGAGGTCATAGCTATGTGACCCGGTGGGCGTGGCTACGGACCATATAAGGTAACCAGAGTAGGTCACATGAGGGAGAGTGCATGGATCTGATTGGGCCATGTGGAAGGTCCCGGCAGGCCTCTGTGGAGGAAGGTGTGCTACCTTCCTGAAGACCACGTGCTGAGGCTGCTGACCTGGTGAGGCCTTTGGTCATTGGCTGTATGTGAGGATGGATAAACCTCCTGTGTTTTGCTGAGGCTCCAGGACTGAGCCTAAAATAATGGACACTTATGCTTGCTTTTGCCTGATCTAAAGACTATTCCTTGTGTTGTGTGCTGCTTGATGGATTATGAAGCAATAAACCCTGTGAACTTTTAAAAGGAACGTGCCTCCTGATTGACTCCCGTGGCTCCTGAGCGAGTTGAATCCCTACAATATATATATATATTTCATAGTGTTCTACATAGCAGAATAGCCGCTAATTTAATTGCTGGCTTCAGTAAAATCATTCTAAAACCCGACATGAAATGACTCATGGTTTACATACAGTAAACCATTTAATTTGATTTATTTTTTTAAATGTCTTTGACTAATAATTAGATTAGGGTTTGTGTGTAAAATTTGGGTCATGTAGGTGTTCAATTAAGAGGTTAATTCCTTGAAAAAAAATGCGTGGGCTCCTGCGGTAAATTATCAACCAGAGAGAGAAAGCCAGTGAGTGAGGGCAAATAATAATAGCCTTGAGAGGGTACAAAAATCTGCCCCCAGACACCCCAGAAAAGGCGCATCTATAAGATGCACCTTTTCTGGCACTTAGCCTCTCTATTCCCATTGCCCTGTAGCGGTGGCTAATGGGTTAATAATAATGGGTTAATGTCACCTTGCTATTGGAAGGTGACATTAAGCCAATTAATAATGAAGAGGTGTCAATAAGACACCTATCCATTATTAACCCTAGACGAGTAAATGGTTAAAAAAACACACACAGACATTAATTAAAAATTCTTTTAATGAAAAAAGACACCAAGTTTTTGACCATATTTATGCCTCTGCTAATCCATAAATAAACCATGGACCTGTAACAAAAATAAAACAAAAAAATCAACAATATACTTACCTCTCTGCTGGTCAGTCAGGTCCCCCGCTGCAATCCATCAGATGGGGTTAAGTGGTTTATAACGGGACTGGTGCTAATGCGACCAGCCCGCTGTAAACCACTGCCAGAATGAATTAATTAATCTCTGCGCAGCCTCCCTGGCTGACCGGAGATGAACTAATGAGTGTGGGATATTTTCTGAACTTTTTGCCATGCTCATCAGTTACCTCAGGTCAGCCAAGGGACTCAGCACAGCCTCACTGACATCCATGGCTGACCTGAGGTGAACTGATGAGCGTGGGAAAAAATTCAGAAACTTTCCCATGCTCATTAGTTCATCTCTGGTCAGCCGGAGAGGCTGCGCAGAGATGAACTAATTCATTCTGGCAGTGGTTTGCAGCGGGCTGGTTGCATTAGCACTGCTCTTGTTATAAACCACTTAACTCCATCTGATGGGTTGCAGCAGGGGACCTGACTGACCAGCAGAGAGGTAAGTATATTGTTGATTTTTTTGTTTTATTTTTGTTACAGGTCCATGGTTTATTTATGGATTAGCAGAGGAATAAATATGGTCAAAAACTTGGTGTCTTTATTTCATTAAAAGAATTTTTAATTAATGTCTGTGTGTATTTTTTTAACCATTTACTGGTCTATGATTAATAATGGATAGATGTCTTATAGACACTTCTCCATTATTAATCGGCTTAATGTCACCTTCCAATAGCAAGGTGACATTAACCCATTATTATTAACCCATTAGCCACCGCTACAGGGCAATGGGAATAGAGAGGCTAAGTGCCAGAAAGGCACATCTTATAGATGCACCTTTTCTGTGGTGTCTAGGGGCACATTTATGTAGCTAGGGGGGCCAAAAACAATGGTTCCTCTCAAGGCTGTTATTATCTGCCCTCACTCACTGGCTTTCCCTCTCTGGTTGATAATTTACCACGGGAGCCCACGTATTTTTTTTCAACAAACTAACCCCTTAATTAAACACCTACATGTCCCAAATTTTACACCCAAACCCTAATCTAATTATTAGTCAAAGACATATCAAAAGTAAATGAAATGATACTTTACTGTATGTAAACCATATGTCATTTTATGTCGGGTTTTGTATTGATTTTACAGAAGCCGGCATTTGATTTTGCGGCCATTCTGCTATGTAGAACTCTATGAAATATAAATATATAATATATATGTGTATATATACAGTGTGTGTGTATATATATATATATATATATATATATATATATATATATAAAACTGAATGTGTGTGTGTGTATCGTCAACCAATCACAAAGCATCTTTCATTTCAACAGAGCTGTTTGAAAGAAGCTGACCTATGATTGGTTGCTATGAGCAGCAGTTTTCCTTGCAACCAATCACTAAGCATCTCTCATTTCACCAGAGCTGGTTAAAAGAAGCTGAGCTGTGATTGGTTGCTATGAGCAAGTTTTCCCACTTAACAACACCTCAGCAGACACTGACATGGGCTAGAAAACTAGCATCCCTGGGAACATAAGCTCCCAGCCATTGCCTGTCCCCCAAAAAGGAGCACAGAGCACATGACAGAAATGAATCCCCCCTCCTGTGTCCATATACTGTACACATCACACATCCTCCATCATATAGGCACATCTTCCCTCTTAAAGGGATCATTGGTATGGAAGTCAGAGCAAATCCATCCAGCTCTTTGGTTTTGACCCCAGGCCTCTCTTAAAGGGATCTCCGGTATGGAAGTTAGGACCATTCCATTCAGCTCTGTGGTTCTGACCCCAGTTTCTCTTAAAGGGATCATTGGTATGGAATTTAGGGCAAATCCACTCTGCGCTTTGGTACTGACCCCAGGCCTTTCTTAAAGGGATCTCCAGTATGGAAGTCAGGGCAATTGCCTTCAAATGCTCTGGTACTGACCCCAGGCTCTCTTAAAGGGATCTTCTGTATGGAAGTTAGGGCAAATCCCTCAGTGCTCTGATTCTGACCCCAGGGTTCAGGGTACATTGGTATGCAAGTCAGGGCAAATCCACTCACTGCTCTGGTTCTGATCCCAGGCTCTCTTAAAGGGATCCTCGGTATGGAAGTTAGGGCAAATCCACTCAGAGCTCTGGTTCTGACCCAAGGCCCCTCTTCCCTCTTAAAGGGATCTCTGGTATGGAAGTGAGGGCAAATCCACTCTGCGCTTTGATACTGACCCTAGGCCTCTCTTAAAGGGATCTCCGGTATGGAAGTTATGGTAAATCCCTCAGCGCTCTGATTTTCACACCAGGCTTCTATTAAAGGGATCATTGGTATGGAAGTCGGGGCAAATCCACTCAGCACTCTGGTTCTGACACTAGGCCTCTCTTAAAGGGATCCCTGGTATGGAAGTTAGGACCGTTCCACTGTGCGCTCTGGTTCTGACCCCAGGCTGATGGTATGATGTGGGTTATTAGAGGTAGTTGTCCTGTGGCTCTGGCTGACGGGATGATGTGGGATATTAGGGGTAGTTGTCCGGTGGCTCTGGCTGATGGAATGATGCGGAATATTAGGGGTAGTAGTCCGGTGGCTCTGGCTGACGGGACCATGTGGGATATTAGGAGTAGTGCTATGATTGGGTCACTGAGGAGGAAAAAAAGACCAAGCTAAGCCACAGAAAACCAGAGAGGTTGGTAATTAAGCGGATTGCAGACCCCTGGTCCTATCCACACAACTAGCAGTAGCCATGGAGCGTACCTACGATGATCCTAGACGCCTTGACACAGCCGGAGAGCTAAATAAGCCTAAAGCAAGAAAGGAGAAATCTAAACTTCCCCAGAGCAAACCCCAAAGGAATAGATAGCTGTTATGAATGAGTCACCGGAGGAGGAAAACACAAAAATGCAAGCTAAGTCCAGAAAACCGGAGAGGTTGGTAGCTAGCGGATTGCAGACCCCTGATCCTATTCACAACACCTAACAGTAGCCGTGGAGCGTTCCTACGGTGGTCCTAGACGCCTCTTCAGAGCCGGAGAACTAAATAAGCCTAAAGAAAGAAAGGGGAAATCTAAACTGCCCCAGAGCAGACCCCCAAAGCAATAGACAGCCCACGACATGTATTGTCGGTGAAAACAGATGAAAACACAAACACAGACTGAAAGACAGTCAGAGCAAACGATGGGGCCCAACTAACTAGATAGGAAAGGACAGAAAGATGCTGGCTGCAATCCGCAAAAACCCTACCAAAAATGTCCCAACACGTCTGATAGGAAAAATGGCCCTGAAGTCACTAGACTTCAAAATCCCTATATCAGCACTCCGATATATTCTGAAGACAGAGCAAAAGAGATTTAACCGATCAGGGACAAAAATGGAAATTCAGCAGAGCCCCAGCCGGGGCTGGCAGAACACAAAACTAAGCAAATCAGACAAAATCTCATGGAACAATAACAGAGTAAAACTTAGCTTTAGAAGACAGGAACTGAACTGGAGGCCAGAGCTCAGAGCAGAGAAATCAACCAGCAACCCTACAGGGCGTCGGCTGCCTTATATCCACTCAGAGATTCCGGATGTCCAATCGCAAACCACCTGTTCAGGTGACAGGTTTCTCCCATCCAAATCAGTTTCACCACCTCCTTTCACCAGCAGAGGGAGTTCATCGGACATCAAAGGTGAACGAGAAAATGAGCTCACAACAGATAGCCCCCAAACATATATTGTCAGTGAGACAAGATGAAAACACAAACGCAGGTAGGAAAATAGACTGAGCAAACGATGGGGCCCACACTAACTAGACAGGACAAGAAAGGAAAGACACTGTCTGCAATCACACAAAAAACCCTGCAAAAATGTCCAACATGTCTGATAGAAAAATACTGAAGTCGCATAACTTTGCCCACTATATCAGCACTCTGGTATATTCTGAAAGCAGAGCAAAAAGAGGCCAATCTAATAAGGGACAAAAACAAACTGGCACAAGCAGTAACATATGGATGGAAATTCAGCACAGCCCCAGCCGGAGCTGGCTGACCACACAAAACTGAAATAGACAAAGCCAGATCAAATGTGAACTATAGCAAAAGAATACTTAGCTGAGCATGCAGGGACTGAGCTGGAAACTAAGACCTCAGGAGGCAGGAAAAAAATCACCAGCAGGGATAGAGGGAGTCAGCTGTCTTAAATCCAGTCAGAAACTCCAGATCTCCAATCGTCCTCCTCATTATCAGGTGGCAAGCCTCTCTTAATCAGATCAGCTCCATTACCTCCAGTAACCACCAGAGGGAGCCTAGAAAGAGAACTCGTGACCCCTCTGTTAATATAACCAGCTCCATTACCATCAATAGTAACCAGAGGTAGGCCAGAAAGCGAATTCACAACAGAGTAGTAGTCCAGTGGCTTTGGCTGATGGGACGATGTGGGATATTAGGGGTTGCTGTCCGGTAGCTCCGGCTGACGGGATGATGTGGGATATTATAGTGAATGTGGCTATGCGGAGTGGGCGGGGCTCTACACTCAGCTTTATATATATATATATATATATATATATATATATATAATCATTATAATTTGTCCTAACTAACCATAGTTAGTTACTATGCCCGGGCAGCGCCGGGCTCTTCAGCTAATATATATATATATATATATATATATATACATATGTGTCTCAATGACGTGTATATATATATATATATGTATATATATATATGACATTATATATCCATTTTGCAAGCCTGCGAGAAAATCTCAGCATACGGATACCATACGGATTATATACAGATGCTTGCATGCACAAAAAACCGAACCACACCTTGACAACCAGTGTGAAAATTCAGCAATTTTAAACTGGTTTGCCAGTCCCAGCCATCACATAATAATAATAATAATAATAATAATAATAATATTTTTATATAGCGCGACATATTCCGCAGCACTTTACATTTTAGAGGGGGCTTGTACAGACCATAGACATAACAGCATAACAGTAATCACATAGGTCATAACAGATACCAAGAGGAATGAGGGCCCTGCTCTCAAGCTTACAATCCATGAGGAAAAAAAAAAAATGGAGACACAAAAGGTGGGTGGTAACAGTTGCCTTCATTGTTCAGACCAGCCATAATGTTAAGTGTGTAACAATACGGACACAGAGGCATAATAGATGCATAAAGCATGTGGGAACATAATGCGGGGAACCTGGTTATGGTAAAACTTTTGACTCGGCCACCCGGGGATAGTTAGGTTAATGTGTTGAGGCGGTAGGGCAGTCTGAATAAATGCGTTTTTAAGGTAGGCTTAAAATTGTAGGGATTGGGGACTAATCGTCAGGGCTGCCACTAAGAATTTTGGGGCCCCATACTGGCAAAATTTATGGGGCCCCCCTTGAGACTCCGCTCAGGCTCCACCCCAAGTTCCGCCTCCACCCTAGCTCCTCCTCCACCACGCAAACCTTCCAAAATCCCTCCGCCCTTTCACTTCTAAGCTACTGGATTATCCTGAGCACTGCTGCCTTATGTTACCATTGGGCATTTGGTTTTCCAGCAGGTCAGGATCATCCAGTAGCTTATATATACATTGCTATTGGGGAGTCAAAAGGGGAGGGGTAAGGAATAATTATACAATCATTCCTTCCCCTTCGACTCGCCAATAGCAATGTATATATACGGTAAGTACAATCACATACTGTAGTGGACAAATGAATACATGGACTTGTTACTTACTCACACAGCCGGTGTTGCCACCGCGCCCACCACCCAGTCAAGAAGAATCTAATGGTCGTCTCAGCCTGCCCACCGCTGCCGCCTCAGCCTGCCCACCAAATAAATGGAAAGTGTATATTATTGCATATATAATCACTGATTATACACTACAAAAAAAATCTTTATTGGTATTTATAAAAACCGATAAATTATAGAATGTAAATACACCTCAAAACATAACTCTAAGTGATTATGTTAAAAAAACAAAAAAATAAATTAAATACGAGTCAAGAGTAAAGGGCTGATCACCCCATTTATTTAATTTACTAACTTTTATACAGTCATAATTCCAAAACTCTTTAGGGTATGTTCCCACGGTCAGTAAACGCTATGGTAAAGTAGACCCCTTAAGGAACTTATCTAGATGTGTGTTGAGCACTTTGAACCCCCAAGTGCTTGACAGTTTATAATGTAGAGCCATAAAAATCAAAAATCTTTTTCACTAAAATGATCTTTTCACCCCCAATGTTTTATTTTCCCAAGTGTAACATGAGAAATTGGACCCTAACAGTTGTTGTGCAATTTGTCCTGAGTAGGCTGATACCCCATATAGAACTACAGGCTGAGCTGCAGGTGGAGACAGTCAACATGCTGGTACTGGTCAGCACAGTCTGTGTTAACTAATAGGATACGACTACAGGCTGACCTGTAGGTGGAGACAGTCAGCATGCTGGTACTGATGAGCACAGTCTGTGCTAACTAAAATGATAGGACTACAGGCTGAGCTGCAGGTGGAGACAGTCAGCATGCTGGTACTGGTCAGCACAGTCTGTGCTGACTAAAAGGATAGGACTACGGGCTGAGCTGCAGCTGGAGACAGTCAACAATGTGCCTACTAATCATGGACACTGGAGATTTGTCCCCCTGTGCCCCGGCTCACCGCATCAGCCCCCTGGCTCACTCCATCATCAGCCGGGACCCCTGGTTCCCCCCATCATCAGCTGGGCCCCTGGCTCCCCTAGACCCCCCTATGATCAGCCGGGCCCCTGGCTCCCCCTGACCCCCATGATCAGCCAGGCCCCTGGCTCCCCCAGACCCCCCATGATCAGTTGGGTTCCTGGCTCCCCCAGACCCCCAATGATCAGCCGGGCCCCTGGCTCTTCCAGACCCCCCCATGATCAGCCGGGCCCCTGGCTCTTCCAGACCCCCCCATGATCAGCCGGGCCCCTGGCTCCCCCAAACTCCCCATGATCAGCCGGGCCCCGACAGACAGAGACATAAAAAAAAATACTTACCTTACCTGCTCACAGTCCACGATCAGACCGACGTCTTCTGCCACCGGCGTCCGGGGCAGCTGCTCCCAGTCCAACGCCGAAAGACGTGGCACGTGCACACCGCTCATCTTCTTGCTCAGGAATAAGTAAGTGGAGAGCAGAGGCCAGCGTGTGACATGACTTGAGGGGGTGGCACTGGACTATGGTACACTAATGAGGGAGAGAGGAGGGGCCCGGCAGGCGCTGCGTGCGCCACTGGGACATGTCAGTCAAAAACGGAGAAGCCAGGGCAGCAGGGCAGGCTGAGGGGGGGGGCGTGTGGCACCCCTGAAGGTTCAGTTGCCACAGATTTACTGCACCTCCTCCTGAGGTGTGATGCCCCACCATTCAGGTAAGGTGGAGACACCTGACCACACTCCAACACCTGCATCCCACACAACATAGAAGTGTAGCTAAGCACCTTTGGTGGCTCCCTGCTTGGAACACGAAGAGTGCTGGGAGGTGGGTGGAGGTTAGTCTGCACAAGAGAGTGGGAGCTGATTAGGACTAGGGGAGTCTGACTAGGTCAGTCTGTGAGAGAAGATCCCCTGAGTGGGATGGATTGAAGGAAGTGCTGCAGCAGACCTCAGTGACCTGGGTCTGCTGGCACAGGAAAGAGATATTAAGAAAGCCTAATTCTCCATAAGAAAGATAGTTTTGTACGGAACGTAAGAAGAAGTGAACTAAGGATTAGGGTTAGAGCAGAGCCCTTCCTTAAGTTCTCAGCGCATGGCCGGGGTCCGGTCCCCGAGGTTGTATGGATACTAATTTCCTGCGACAGACACCGGAGGAATAGAAGTTGTCACCACTTTATTCCCACACAAGACTTGGGGGCACAACAGCAACGTGAGTGATCCGGGACTTAGTAGCAAAGAGTCCCTGAAGCAGGCTACAGCTGTCTGCCGTACAAGTAGAGTTCTAAGAACATCTGAAAGGAGGAACTCCAGTGTAACTCAGTACTGTGAGTACTTCAAATAGGCGCTAGAAGGGAGACGTTCAGAAAAGGCACATATGTTGGCGGAGTGTTGGAACGGAGTGCTTCATCTTGCCTGGAGGTTGGCTGAGCCCCTGACCTGGAGGACACAGCACCGAGGTGGGCACCTGTATGCATAACAGACTGTGAGTAAAGCTTTGGAACTACATGCCCTGTTGTCCTCCGCTTATTCCTGCGCCAACCCACTCTGCACTGCTACATCTCTGTGCTTAACACTGCACCATTACGCTCTCCTCACTAGCTCTTCATCTACACTGCCCTGGGACTATAGCCCTACCTGTGGAGGGCCACAACATCATTGCTGCACCGCACCATCTGTCCCAGAGGATCTGTCTGCAGTGTTAGCTTAACATCTTCATTGCCGAACACCACAGGTGGCGTCACGAATCATTCGCTTATAAACTTTAATCATCATCCACACGATCAACATCCCCCTTTTACAATGGACGCCCAGGGCCACAGCTACCGTGACATCTCCCATTGAAACCAACGGGCCCGGTACCGAGTACCCCGACGCCCTGGGTGAGGGCGATCCAGCGGGCCGCTGAACAAGTTGTAGGGGGGGCCCGGCCGGGGCCCAAGTGCTGAGTGCAGACCAGGCTGCCAGCGTGCTTGGGTGCAGCCGGGCCTGGGCGGGCCCCCCTAATCACCGGGGCCCCATACACCTGTAAGGGCTGTCATGCCTTGATGGCGGCCCTGCTAATCGTATTGACCTGGGTAGTGCATTACAAAGAATTGGCGCAGCACGTGTAAAGTCTTGGAGACGGAAGTGGGAGGTTCTGATTATTGAGGATGCTAACCTCTGATCATCAGCAGAACGGAGGGAACGGGTAGGGTGGTAGAATGAGATGAGGGAGGAGATATAGGCTGGTGCTGAGCCGTGGAGTATTTTGTGGGTGAGGGTAATAAGTTTGTACTGGATTCTGGAGTGGATCGGCAACCAGTGTAATGACTGGCATAAGGTAGAGGTATCTTTGTAACGATTGGTGAGGAATATGATCCTGGCTGCAGCATTTAAGACAGATTGGAGGGGGAAGAGTTTGGTAAGAGGGAGACCGATTAGTAGAGAGTTACAATAGTCCAGACGAGAATGAATAAGAGAAAGAGTTTTTGCAGAATCAAAAGTAAGAAAAGATCGAATTTTGGAAATGTTTTTGAGATGCAGATAACAAGAGCGAGCCAGTGATCGGATGTGGGGGTGAATGAAAGCTCGGAGTCAAGTATGACCCCAAGACAGCGGGCATGTTGTTGGGGAGTAATAGTGGAATCACACACCGAAATGGCAATGTCGGGCATAGGTACATTAGTAGAGGGAGGAAACACAAGGAGTTCAGTCTCTATCACTGGTGTTTTCTAAAAAGGCAGGTGTGACACCCCAGAGTCCGGTTGTCACAGTGACATTGCCTCCCTCTAAAAGGTGAAGTCATGCTTGGAGGCAGAAAGGGGACCCCATGCCAGGTAACATAGATTAAATCACAATTCCTGCTGCAGGTCAGAAAAGGGAGCTGCCTTATAAATTCTGGCCAGCAGATGGGGTTTGTGAGTCAGCTACAAGTGAGCTGAGGGGGTTGTCATGGAAACGAGAGCAGCTGTGAGGAAAATGACAAGACAGTTAAACGTGAGGTAAAAAGATCTTTCTGGAAGATCCAGTCAGTTCAAGACAGGGAGCTGATCTGTTAAGAGGGAAAGGACAAGAGCAGAGACAGAGAGGCTCTGGGGAAGCTAAAAAACTGCATATAGCAGACCCCAGAGCGAAGCGCTAATAGAGAGAAAAGGGACGCCAGAGTCCTTGGTGGTCAGGAGCTGTATGTCCTGACCACTGAATCTGAAAGTACAGTGGATTGTAAATTCCTGTGCGACATTGAACACCTGAGGGCACGGCAGCAGATAAGGAGCCCGGGGCTGACGGTGAAAAGGACGGTACCCGTTGAATAGGCTCATGCTGACAGCCGTACAGGTTGGAGAAATCATCACGAAATAGAGGGTTTCAGCTTGGTTACAAACAGCAGAGACCCGCACCCAAAGCACAGAAGGAAGGTCCCAAACCCCCACCTGGCAAGGTGGATCCCCTGAATGCCTCCGGGCGAGCCGGACTCAATCCATCACCCGTATGTGGTACTCCGGATTGCAACCAATTGCCAGTAAAAGGTAAAGAAACTGCACCTGTGTCCTCCTCTCATTTCTCTGCACCCCAACGTTCACAGCCATCTTAACTATTAATCAAACATCTTTGCCCTGGGACTATTGCTCTACCTGTGGAGAGTCATTTTCACCTCAGCTGTGACACACCAACAGTCTCAGGGGAACAACACCGCAGCGCTGGACACCTCTGACCAGAATACCACAGGTGGCATCAGGTATTTAATCATCTATAAACTATATCTTCATTTTTACCACATCTAACAACATCAAAAACAACTTTTATCCCATCCCCTTTTATCATTTTTATTTAATGGACGCCTCAGGGCCATGGACTGGGTCTCCGCCGCTGTGACACCGTCCCCCGTTGAAGTCGATGGGCCCGATACCAAGTACCCCACGGCCCTGCACCGTGCGCGCACGCTCTCTCCTGCTCTGACACCGCCGCGCGCGCGCCCCGGGCGCTCCAACTGGCGTCACGAACAGGATTTAGCGAGCCTAGCAAAGTTGGGTACAAGGAGCCTGGCAAAGCTGGGTACTGTGCGCCATAGACTTTATTAAATTGAGTGCTAGAGACTTTAATGAGCTTTCAAATAACCGCCATAACTGCGTCACACAGTGCGTGCGAGCAGAGAGGGGCATGCCAGTGAAGCTAGAGCCGCGCTCTATTGTGAGCAAGTGAAAAACAAGAAGAAAATGCCCAATGCGGGTGAAGATTCAGCGGCGGTCGCAGCCCTAGCCTCAATAATGCCGCTATCAATGCCATATATACCAGGAGCAGCCAGGTTACCACACTACTCAGGGGAGTCGCACACCCTGAGCGACTTTAAAGAAAGACTATGTAATTTGTTCAAAGTGTACCCCCTGTCAGATGGCCAAAAAGTCAGTATCCTCATTGGCCAGTTAACTGGTGCAGCCCAGAGGGAAGTGAAGTCCTGGCCGGACACTGATAAAGGGACTGTCCAACAAATCTTGGCCAGACTGAAGAACACTTTTGATACCTGCACTGCAACAGAGATTAAAATGAGATTCTTTGGGTGCAAACAGAGAGTGCAGAACAGTATACGGGACTATGCCCTTAATCTTCAAGAGGCACTACGGGCCGTAAAGCAGGTTGACCCTGAGAGTGTACAAGATGAAGATAGATTACTAACAGAGCAGTTCATAGAGGGACAATCAAACAATTAAAGGACACAGCTGCGCATAATGGCCCTACAAAATCCTGAATTGGACTTTGCACACTTTAAGGATAGAGCCATCCGAGTGCTGCGTGAACCGAATCCTAGTAGCACAGAGGCCTCTAAGCATCCTGCAATTACATACCAGCAGGAGGCAGCATCCTTTCCAAAGACCCCTATGGAGACTGACAAGCCATCCCAAGATGATGACTCTGCTGCAGACTCCCTTCTCCAAGTCAAGAAACTAACCAAAAGTGTGGCTGTACTCACAAAAACTGTGCAGTCCCTGCAAGTGACTCCAAAGAATAAGATCCAGCTGGCCTTGGGATGTCCTGTCCCAGGACTGTGGGGCACTCGGTACCGGGCCGGTGTCAGGGGGAGAATGTCACAGCAGCGGTGACCCGGTCCGTGGCCCTGGGCGCCCAATATCAATGGCGGGTGATGTTTGTAATGTAGTTTATATGGATAGTTTGTGACGCCACCCGTGGTGTTTGGCAAATAAGATGTTAAGCCAACGCTGCTTGCAGATCCACTGGGACTGATGGTGTGATGCGGCAAAGATGGTATAGCTCACAACAGGTGGAGCTGTAGTCCCAGGGCAGTGTGGGTGCAATGGCTGAGGAGAGGCACAGAATGGTGTGGATGCTGATACCCAAATGTAGCGGTGCTGATGCGAGAATGAATGGAGGACACCAGAGCTTGCAGTTTCAAAGCTTTACTCACAGTTCGTGGTACACACTGGTGCCTGGCTCCATGCCGTGTCCTTCAGGGTAGAGACTCAATCAACCTCCCGGGCAAGTCAGGGCTCTCCTCTCCAACACTCCGCCAACATGTACCTTTCCTGAACGACTCCTCTATTGCACCTTTTAGTGTGAAGAGCTCCAGTACCATGGTTCTCTGAAGTTCCTCCTGTCAGATGTTCCTAACAACTCTACTTGTATGACAGACAGCTGTAGCCTGCTCGGGGATGCTCCTGGATCCCGGCTCTATATCAGTTTGCTATTGTGTCCCAAGTCTTGGATGGGAGTAGTGTATTTACAGCCAACTACTCCACCGGTGTCTGCTGCAGAACCATAAGTGTCCATACAACCTCGGGGACCGGGCCCCGGCCTTGCGCTGAGAACCTATAGGCAGGGTTCCTATCCAACCCACTCCTCCTCTCTGGTCTCTCTCCTTCGTTCCATACTTGTCTTTCTCTCTATGGAAGCTTAGGTTGCAGTTCTACGTCTTTCTCCTTCTCTTCTCTTTCCCGTGCCAGCTGGCTCAGATCACTGAGGCAGCTGCAGCACTCCTTCTCTCCTCGGACCCATCCTCAGGCTCTCCTGACTGACTGTCCTTCTGTCAGACGGCCCCCTAAGGGACTGACCCCTCTCAGGGACTGAACTCTAATTCTAAACTTTCCCACTCTTTTATATGGATCTCAACTCCACCCACCTCCCCGCACATCTCATGTTACGAAGCAAGGAATCACCAGAGGTGCTCTGCTACCGTCTAAGCATGAGCCGCAATGTGATCAGTGCTGAACTATCCTGTGTGTGGGATGCAGGTTTTGGAGTGCGGAAAGGAGCTCCCAACTTACCAGGATAGTGGGGCACTACACATTAGGAAAAGGTGCAGAACCTCTGTGGCGACTGAGCCTCAGGGGTGCCACAGCCTCCAGTCCAGATGACGTGCTGTGGCGACAGCAGAAGAGGATCCCACCGACCAGAGGGAGAGACAGCGATCGTTATGACGAGGACGGACAGCCCATCTGTCGCCACTGACACAAGGTGGGACACCCAGCAAGATACTGTCATTTAAACAAGCAACCCCTGGGGCAAAGGGCCAACCCCCAGGAGTAAGGCGACCAGGCCCACCAAATTGGCGAGACAAGTACGTAGGAGGATGGCCGGTCCTGCCTGTTGTGATTCACGGTTTTCCGATAAACGCTTTACTGACACCGGCTCCCAGGTGACAACGATACCATATGTTCTTTTTAAGCAGTACTGGGCAGATTCAGACAGTACTCATAGCCCAGATAAAGACCTTGCCATTTTTGCCAGCAATGGTCAGCCCGTGCCTCAGATGGGATATAAAGAGGTGACCATCAAGATTGGCCAAGTAGAATTGCAATCGCAAGGTTTGATTATAGTAGATATTGACAAACGAGAATGCCATCCTATGATTACTTTAGGCACTAATGTAATTGAAAATTGTCT
The DNA here is from genome assembly GCF_039654945.1 of Dendrobates tinctorius. Classification (NCBI taxonomy): domain Eukaryota; kingdom Metazoa; phylum Chordata; class Amphibia; order Anura; family Dendrobatidae; genus Dendrobates; species Dendrobates tinctorius. Next base: position 16,701,782 of record NW_027361716.1, read on the forward strand.
TGGAGAAATTATTGCTTTGTTACAACACGTAGCCGAGACCACCAGCTCCAGTCAGCAATGGGTTCTGCAAAAGGAGATCAGAGCCCTGATGCAGGTAGAGCTGTCTTGTGGAGAAGTCGGCATTGTCAGAGTAAGTGATCCTTTCTCCATTGCAGTACCTCCCAGAAGAGTGAAATGTTAATTTGGTGTCGGGCAGCAATAGGCCTCAGGGGTCAAGATTACCAAGCCCGGGTAGAACCCACGTAATCTGATAGTAGGCCCACTATCCTGACAGCCAGAGGGGTAGTTGATGTCCGCAAGGAGAGAGTACCAATGCGCATCTTAAATTGTGGGGAGAGAGAGGTCCAGTTATCCCGGTATGCCATCCTTGCTAAATTGTTCACTGTCAGTAACAATGCAATACAGGCACTAGAACTCTTGCTTCCGTCTGACAAGGTGGAAGAGAATGGCTCTGAAGGGCAGCAGGAGGATTGGAGTCAGCAGCTACACATAGGCACTGACTCCACCCCTTCGCACCAAAAGCATGGGGCTTACCGGGTGGCTCGAGAATATGAACGGGTCTTCAGCAAGCATCCTCTAGACTTTGGGCAGGCAAAAGGGGTCCAACATCATATACCCACCGGAGATCATCCACCCATTAAAGAGAGGCACTGGCCTGTACCCCCAGCACACTATCAAAGTGCCAAGAGTATGTTACGGGAGATGAAGGAGGCTGGGGTAATCAGAGATAGTTGTAGTCCCTGGGCAGCTCCATTAGTCCTCGTTAAGAAAAAAGATGGTAATATGAGAATGTGTGTAGGCTTCAGGCGGATTAACAGCATTACACATAAAGACGCTTACCCATTGCCTAGAATTGAGGAATCACTAGCCGCACTGAGAACAGCTAATTATTTCTCTACCTTAGATCTCACCAGTGGGTATTGGCAGGTTCCTGTGGCAGAGGCAGACAAAGAGAAGACAGCATTTACAACACTAATGGGCCTCTGCGAATTTAACTACATGCCGTTCGGGCTCAGTAATGCGCCAAGGACATTTCAGCGGTTACTGGAATGCTGCCTTGGACATAAAAACTTTGAAACTGTTCTGCTGTACCTGGACGACATCATCGTCTTCTCCAAGACCTACGAAGACCATTTGAAGCACCTGGCTGAGGTATTCGAAGCCCTGTCAAACTTTGGCCTGAAAATAAAACCGTCCAAATGTCACCTTTTGAAACCCAAGGTGCAGTACCTAGGCCATGTGGTGAGCGCGGAAGGTGTGGCACCCGATCTTGAAAAAGTCACCATTATCCGGGACTGGCAAAGACCCAGCACTATCCATGAAGTGAGGCAATTTCTTGGGTTAGTAGGCTACTACCGAAGATTTATCAAGGACTTCACCAAAATAGCTGCACCCATGCAAGATCTTCTAGTGGGCCAATCCAAGAAAGCCAAGAACAAAAATCTTCCGTTCGTATGGAATAAAAGGATAGAAGAGTCCTTCACCAAGTTGAAATTGGCCCTCACAGGAGATGAGGTCCTGGCCTACCCTGACTATGACCAACCATTTGTACTTTACACTGACGCCAGCAACGTGGGATTGGGAGCAGTGCTGTCACAAGTGCAGAAAGGCAGAGAGAGAGTGATTGCCTACGCCAGCAGGAAGCTTTGTCCCACTGAGAGGAACCCTGACAACTACAGTTCCTTTAAGCTGGAGTTCCTCGCCATAGTCTGAGCGGTAACAGAGCGCTTCAAGCACTACTTGGTTTCAGCAAAGTTCACCATCTACACGGACAATAATCCGCCAACCCACCTTGAAACGGCAAAGCTCAGGGCACTTGAGCAGCGATGGATGGCCCGTCTGTCCAACTACAAGTTCACCATCAGGTACCGAGCAGGACATAAGAACGCTAATGCGGATGCCTTGTCCCGGATGCCCAATTCACCAGATGGGGAGAAGATCCAAAAGAACTCGAAGAAATCAAGTTACCAGCCTTCCACCGTCCAATTGCAGCCCAGCTGTCAGAGACACCGCACTACACTTGCTCATAGAGCCAGTGCGCGTGTCCTGAGTACAGAAGCAGTGCTAAAAGTTACCTGGAGAGCAGGGCAGCAGAGATGACCAGGCGTGCTTCAAGCTAATAGTGTCAGGGTCCAGTCAGCGCCGGAAAGTAAAGAGGCATAGAACCTGCGGACACTGAAAATGAGCAAGCTGGCACAGGACCTATGGTCATGTGACTGCAAGGGGGCGGGGCTTAGCGTCCTGCTTTCAGATATGACAGGACACCATACAACAACTCAGAGTCAGGTAAAACGGAGGTCACAACAGTACAGGCAAACGAGGTACAGGAGGGACAAACAGACGGGTAGTCAGACAAAGCCAAAGGTCATACACAAGAGGGCGACGTGGTACCAAGGGGACAAGCAAAGAGAAAATGGGTCACAAGCAGAGAGTCATACACGAGAGGTAGTGCAGTACAAGAGGGTCAGGCAGAACTCGTAACAGGGACAGAACCAGATCACAACCAAGCAGGCAACAAGTTATCAGGCACAAGGCACACGTATACAAGAGGTCGCTTAACTCAGCCGAGGGCAGGAGTATAACTGACACCGGACCCAGGTCCAGTGAGCACTAAATAGCCTCCTTCTGCCAGAGAGAGGCAGCACAATTAACCCATAGTTTAACTAGGATGGGTCAAAGTGAAATCCCGTCCTGGATCATGACACCAGCGCTCCCAAGGAGTAAGGAATAAGCATTTTATCGTACGAGAGGTAATGTTGAACCCATTACCCCATCATGAGTGGGCAGAGACACAAGATAGTGACCCAGCTGTTTGCCAAGTAAAGGAGTGGCTGGTACAAGCTGATGCCTACCCTGGTCCAGATGACCCACAGGAAGCACAGCAGCTATGGAAGGAGAGAGGCAAGCTGTTCATCTACGAGGGTAAGTGTCGGAGGAACATCAACTCGCGCACACACGAACTGGTCTGGCAGGTGGTAGTCCCGAAGAGGGATGCGCCAATGGTCTTGGAGGCATACCACAATGGAGCAGGACACTTCGGTTGGAAGAAGTTGGAGGTCCTACTTCGTGAAAGATTCTACTGGGTTGGCATGAGGAGTTCCATTGAGAAGTGGTGCCGAGAATGTGGCCCATGCAACCTGCGCAGAAAAGACCGTAACAGCCAGCGAGCCCCATTACAGCCGATCATCACAAAACAGCCGCTTGAACTGGTAGCCTTCGATTCCATGAAGTTAACTCTGAGTAGGAATGGCTACACCTATGCATTGACCATCGTGGACCATTACTCAAGGTTCTTGGTAGTCGTGCCTGTTGTTGATCAAACAGTGAAGACAGCAGCCAAGGCATTTCTGCAGCACTTTTGTCGACCGGACGGATACCCTGAACAAGTGCTCACCGATCATGGTCCAGCCTTTGAGGCAGAAGTGTTCCAGGAGTTCTGTAACATGCACGGTTGCAAGAAAATCAGAACGACGCCGTACCATCCACAGACAAATGGCATGTGTGAGAAGATGAACCAAGTGGTCATTGACTTATTGGAGACCTTACCTTTGGAAGAATGAAACCAGTGGCCAGAGAAGTTGCCAGATCTGGTAGATCAATATAATCATATACCGATAAACTCTACAAATTGCACTTCGGCCTACTTGATGAGAGCAAGACCTGCCAAGTTACCCATTGATTTGGACATGGGAGTCTTAACACCAGAGACAACATCACCAGATGCAGACTGGGATACAGAGCGGCAGCAACAATACCGCAAAGTACAAGAATGTGTGGAGAAAAGTTTGTCCCAAGCAAGACAGAGGCAGGAAAGAAATTGCAATCAACACCCCCCTGCAGTTCCCTTGACACCAGGAGAACAAGTACTCAAAAGAAAGAGACGTATTCACAAACTAGATGACCAGTAGGAGGCAGAGTCATACACCGTGATACCTTCAGACTTTAATAACACCAAAGTGTGTATCATCAGTAAAGATGGAGGAGAAACCTTAGAAGTTGTCTCAAGAGATCATCTAAAGATGTGCCCTGATCAATTGAAGGACAAGAAAGAAGTCCAAGATGCTCCACAACCCATAGTAAAGGTGGAAGAAAAGATTCAAACTGTACTTGGAGAATTTCCTCAGACGTGGACACAAGGAAATCAGGCAATAGTAGTGCCAGTCCTAACCTTTCATCAGCCTACTGCACCAGATGAAGAAGAGACTCATAATGAAATGGTTCCAGTAGCAGATACATCTGCAGTGGAATGCGGAAATCTGTCCCCTGCTAACAGCAAATCTGACAATCTCATGGTGAGTCTAGGAGTAGAGAGAAGGCAGTCTAAAATACCTATCTTACACAAGTCTACTTATAGCGTAGTGACTAATGCACCAAAAGTAGACAACAGAGTACAGGTCAGGTCATCAGAAATACCTATACTGCGTAGATCCACTTGTAGTACAAGAGGTCAGATCCCTGCCCGTTACAGAGATTACATAATGTAAATAAAGTAATAAGAATGTATAGTTGTAACCGTTAAGTATGAGAGCCTACAGAGACTTACTGTATGAACCTTTTAAAGTATTCGTAATAACCAGTTAAAGGACAATTGGGCCACAGGACTATGTGTGGACAGAACTTTTATTTGTAAATAGTTACTCCAAAAAGGCCTTGAAAATAAGTCGCCGGCGTGGCCGAAAAACAGGCCCATCTGCAGAGTGCCCTGCAGCCACGCCTAGGGACGACACACAAAGTGGGTTAAGGCGGTTCCCACCAACCAAACTCCAGGTACAAGCACAAAGACAATTCCTGGACAGCAGCGTAAGGACTGGTCGCTGCAGTAACTGTGCTACTGTTTCTTTTTCTTGTCTGGTTTTTGATAATTTTTACATTTTTAAGACTTTGTAGATTTTCATTAATTGTTGTTGTTAACAATTCTTGTTATGTTTCCTCAGTTCGGGAGTACTGAACTTAACTGGGGGGGGAATGTGACACTCCAGAGTCCGGTTGTCACAGTGATATTGCCTCCCTCTAAAAGGTGAAGTCATGCTTGGAGGCAGAAAGGGGACCCCCATGCCAGGTAACATAGATTAAATCACAATTCCTGCTGCAGGTCAGAAAAGGGAGCTGCCTTATAAATTCTGACCAGCAGATGGGGTTGGTGAGTCAGCTAGAAGTAAGCTGAGGGGGTTGTCATGGAAACGAGAGTAGCTGTGAGGAAAATGACAAGACAGTTAAACGTGAGGTAAAAAAGATCTTTCTGGAAGATCCAGTCAGTTCAAGAGAGGGAGCTGATCTGTGAGGAGTTCAAGACAGGGAGCTGATCTGTGAAGAGGGAAAGGACAAGAGCAGAGACAGAGAGGCTCTGGGGAAGCTAAAAAAACTGCATATAGCAGACCCCAGAGCGAAGCGCTGATAGAGAGAAAAGGGACGTCAGACTCCTTGGTGGTCAGGAGCTGTATGTCCTGACCGCTGAATCTGAAAGTACAGTGGATTGTAAATTCCTGTGCGACATTGAACACCTGAGGGCACGGCAGCAGATAAGAAGCCCGGGGCTGACGGTGAAAAGGACGGTACCCGTGGAATAGGCTCATGCTGACAGCCGTACAGGTTGGAGAAATCATCACGAAATAGAGGGTCTCAGCTTGGTTACAAACAGCAGAGACCCGCACACAAAGCGCAGAAGGAAGGTCCTAAATCCCCACCTGGCAAGGTGGATCCCCTGAATGCCTCCGGGCGAGCCGGACTCAATCCATCACCCGTATGTGGTACTCCGGATTGCAACCAATTGCCAGTAAAAGGTAAAGAAACTGCACCTCTCTGTGTCCTCTCATTTCTCTGCACCCCAACGTTCACAGCCATCTTAACTATTAATCAAACATCTTTGCCCTGGGACTATTGCTCTACCTGTGGAGAGCCATTTTCACCTCAGCTGCGACACACCAACAGTCTCAGGGGAACAACACCGCAGCGCTGGTCACCTCTCACCAGAATACCACAAGTGGCGTCATGTATTTAATCATCTATAAACTATATGTTCATTTTTACCACATCTAACAACATCTCAAACAACTTTTACCCCATCCCCTTTCATCATTTTTATTTAATGTATGCCCCAGGGCCACAGACCGAGTCACCACCGCCATGACACCGTCCCCCGTTGAAGTCGATGGGCCCGGTACCGAGTACCCCACGGCCCTGCACCATGCGTGCGCGCTCTCACGCTCCCACGTGCTCGGGCGCTCCACAGGCATGATGTCAGGAGAAGAAGCATATAATTGGGTGTCATCAGCATAGAAATGGTACTGGAAACCAAATCTACTGATTGTTTGACCAATAGGGGCAGTGTACAAAGAGAATAGAAGGGGGCCTAGAACAGATCCTTGAGGAACCCCAACAGTAAGTGGAAGATGAGAGGAGAAGGAGCCAGCAAAAGATACAGTGAAGGCGCGGTCAGAGAGCTAGGAGGAGAACCAGGAGAGAACGGTGTCCTTGAGGCCAATAGAGCAGAGCATAGTGAGGAGGAGCTGATGATCCACAATGTCGAATGCTGCGGAGAGATCTAGGAGAATTAGCACGGAGTGGTGACGATTAGATTTAGCTGTTAGTAGATCATTAGAGACTTTAGTGAGAGCAGTTTCAGTAGAGTATAAAGAGCGGAAACCGGATTGTAGATGATCGAGAAGAGAGTTATCAGAGAGATAGCGGATAAGACGGGAGTGGACCAGGCGTTCCAGAAGGTTAGAGATGAAGGTAAGATTAGAGACCGGTTTATAGTTAGTGGCACAGTTTTGGTTGAGGGATTTTTTTTAAGTAATGGATGTATGATGGCATGCTTAAATGAGGAGGGAAAGATACCAGAAGAGAGAGAGGTTAAATATTTTTGTTAGGCTAATTTCACACTTGCTTTTTTTTGCAGCGCGTTTTTCCCGCAAAAAAACGCATTGAAAAAACACATACAAATGCTGCGTTTTTTTCAAGCATTTTTATGAGCATGCATGAAAAAAACGCAGCGTTTTTATGCGTTTATATGCGCTTTTAGTGCGTTTTTACCGCGTTTGTGGTTTTTTCCAACATTAGGTGGCCCCTCACACTAACCCAAACCATGACTTTACTAACCCTAACCCTAACCCTAACCCTGACCCTAACCCTAACCCTGACCCTAACCCTAACCCTAACCCTGACCCTAACCCTGACCCTAACCCTAACCCTAACCCTGACCCTAACCCTAACCCTAACCCTGACCCTAACCCTAACCCTTAACCAAACCATACTAACCCTAACCCTAACCCTGACCCTAACCCTAACCCTATCCCTGACCCTAACCCTAACCCTGACCCTAACCCTTAACCAAACCATACTAACCCTAACCCTAACCCTGACCCTAACCCTAACCCTTAACCAAACCATACTAACCCTAACCCTAACCCTGACCCTAACCCTAACCCTGACCCTAACCCTAACCCTTAACCAAACCATACTAACCCTAACCCTAACCCTGACCCTAACCCTAACCCTTAACCAAACCATACTAACCCCAACCCTAACCCTAACCCTAAACCCTAGCTAACCCTAACCCTAGCCCTAAACCCCCTTAACTAACCCTAACTCTAACCCAAACCCCTAAATTCCATTGTCCAACTAATGGTAAAAAAAAAAACGCATGCGCAAAAAAACGCATACATAAGCATGCCAATGCGCACATATGCGCACCCATAGACTTATAATGGGTGTCTTGCTGTAAAAAAACACATTGCGCGCGCATGCGTTTTTTTGAGGCAAGTCGGACGCCCAAAAAATGCAACAGGATGCATTTTGTGCGCCCGAGCGCATACCGCAAAAAAACGCATGCGCGGAAAAACGCGTACAAATGCATGTGTATGCGCACATAAGCGCATCCCATGCAAAGTATAGGAAAAAAAACGCATGCGCTATTTAGCGCTAAAATACCGCGTACAAAAACGCAAGTGTGAAACCAGCCTAAGGTGGGCGGTGATAGCAGGGGAAAGGGACTGGAGGAGATGTGATGGAATTGGGTCACTGGTGCAAGTGGTTGGGCGAGAAGATGCAAGGAGCCTGATTACTTCTTCTTCTGTGACTGGTTCAAAATCAGAGAGTGAGCTAGCTGCACTGGGGAGGAAGGAAGATGCATGGTATGAGGTGATTGGGATAAGGTCAATTTTTTCTTTGAAGTAATTGGCCAGATCGTCGGCTTGAAGATCTGTGGTTAGGGCCTGCACTATTGGGTTGAGTAGGGAATGAAAAGTGTCAAAAAGACGTTTAGGGTTCTTGGACAGTGAGGTAATAAGGGTGTTGAAATAGGTTTGTTTGGAGAGGTGAAGGGCAGTGTTGTGTTCTGAGTGTGCAGAAAAATCTGCCATTTTTTGTAGTACTGTAGAATTTTTTTGGAGTGTCTTATACAATTTTTTGACATCATTTTGCTGCCAAAATAATATTTAGCTGTCACAAAATAGGCAGATATTTTACACTGGGTTTTGTCCACCACCCGGATCAAGTATCATTGCGCTCAGAATTTTGCCATTTCAGTCTTCCATAGAATTTTTTTTCTTGTGTCATAGCCTACTTACTGGCACAATGTTGCTGGCCAAAAAAAAAATACAGGGCAGACATTTGAAAGTGGGCTATCTCTGTCGGACACCTCATCTATCTGTGGGCTAAAAATTGTGGCATTTGAGGGCTTCATTCAACTGTTTTTGCTGTTTTACCCTATTTCTATAAACTATTTTGCTGTAAAAAAAACCCAAAACTACAGGCGACATATTGAACAGTGTGGTATCTCTGTCAGGCGCCTCTTCTATCTGTAGGCTAAAAATTGTGGCATTTGAGGGCTCCATTCAACTGTTTTTGCTGTGTCTAGTGGGGGTGGATGATGAGGCGTGGAGGAAGGCCTGATTAAAAAATAAGCCCAATTTCTGGGAGCGGGTCTCAAAGACTTAGAATGCCCATACACTTAGTGTATGGGCTGGCAAACATTTCCCCTTGGGGGTCTACATATTTTTTGTATTTTGGTGACAGGCATCATAACACCCTTGCCAAAAAATAGAGTCACTGGAGCATGACGGAATACGTTCACTCTGGTGTTTGAGTGGTTGTGGACGGTGCGGACAAGGTGAAGGAGGAGAAGGACACCAAATACCCAAAATCAGGAAGCATATACCCATGTTTGGTTGTGAAGAGGTGCATGGGAATACACCTCCCATAAAAACACTGCATTGGAGCTTATGTTTCGCTGTCATCATTTGGTGGTGTTGAGAAGTCAGGCCCAATCCATCCCTAGTTCATTTTTATAAGAGTCAGCCTGTCTGCATTTTCCGTTGAAAGGCGAATGCGCTTATCTGTGATAATGCCACCAGCAGCACTATAAACACGCTCTGACAAAATGCTAGCAGCAGGGCAGGCCAGGACCTCCAAGGTGTAGAGAGCCAGTTCATGCCACCTGTCCAGCTTGTATACCCAATAGTTAAAAGGCACAGAGGAATCACGGAGGACATTGGTACGGTCAGCAAGGTACTCCCTCAACATCTTAGAAAACATTGCAGTCCTTGTGAGATGACCCTGCGCCTCAGTGCCAGGGCGATGGGAGGGTCTGAGAAAACTGTCCCAGAACTTTGCCAGTGTTCCCCTGCCTCTGCTGGAGTGGACTTGTGTCTCTCTCACCTATCCTCCTTGGTTGGCCAACGAACTGTTATCTCTGCCGCTAGCATTTTGAGATGGGAATTTTTTTTAATAATTCGGCAACAATGGCCCTCTGGAACTGCACCATTTTGGTACACCTGTCTGCCTCTGGAACACGAGATTGAAAGTTATCCTTGTAGTGTGGGTCTAAAAGTGTCACTAGCCAGTAATGACTGTTAGCCAATATTTTGACAATACAAGGGTCTGAAAGGCAGCGCAACATAAAGTCAGCCATGCGTGCCAGACTGGTAACTGGCAAGCCTTCTGTGTCCTCACCAAGAGGACCACTGACCAAGGTGTCCTCCTCCTCCTGTTCTTCCCTGTCCTCAGGCCATCCACGCTGAACAGACAGTATCACAGTAGTGGTTGTAGCCCAGTCTATAGCACAGGAAAGTAGCTCCTGTTCTTCCTCCTCCTCCTCTTCCTCATTGTCAACCAATCCACGTTGGGATGACATAAGTCTGGGCTGTGTGTAATCACCCTGTATGTTTCCTTGATCAAAGGACTCATGCTCCGCCTGCAATGCATCCTCTTTTATTGTGAGCAGAGAGCTTTTCAGAACGCAGATGAGCAGGATGGTGACGCTAATTATGGCGTCATCGCCACTCACCATTTTGGTGGACTCCTCAAAGTTTTGGAGGATGTTACATATGTCTGACATCCATTTCCACTCCTGAGGTCTTATGTGTGGAGTCAAACCTGAAAAACGAAGGCCTTGTTGATGCTGGTATTCAACAACTGCCCGCTTCTGCTCACAAATCCTTTCCAACATATGCAGTAAAACAACCACAAATAAAACGCAATGCAAAAAAGTCCAAAAATAATACTTTTATAGAAAAGTGAAAAATCTTTATTTAGGACAAACAGGTAAGCAGCATAAACAGGCTAAAAAGTGACAAACAATGTCTGTAAAATAACGGTGGAGAACTGGGGGATGACTCCAAAGGTTTATAGCATCACAATTGTATGCAAAAGTCTATATACATGGCCAGCGAATGAGTTATATAGAGTACATACAGCAATGACCCTGATCAGTTGCACTAGGGCCCATATACAACATGGCAAATGCATTAAGATAAATAAATGGTGACTAGCAGGCTGTTTTGTAAGTTGTGGTCAAATAGACCAGCATTAAGTAACAGATGGATGTATAGCTAATAACCAGACTGTCAGTCACCACAGTATATAGGTCAAACAGACCTGTCATCATAGTAGATGAATAGACCCTGTGGAAGAAAATGGCCACACAGGACCTATACACATATTGGAAACAAGTGTTCAATGAATGGCCATGGTCACTGCTGCAAAGGAAAGGTCACATGCCAAAATTGGAGACTCCACACAGCCCACCGCTAACCCCACGCGTGTTTCGGAACAATTCCTTCCTCAGGGGGGCGTCAGATATAAACCCCGTCGTGGCTATTTATAACAGGCATGCAAAGAAACCATCCACTCAGCGCCGCGCCAAGGTCTCGCCCACCTATCAATTACCACCTCAGCAGCTGTTGCTGACACAGAACGGGGCCCCATGAGGTCAGACAACAGACTGCGGGCAGAAGTGAAGGAGGCAGAAGCAGGGCAAAACCGCGCATGCGCAGTAGCGCAACAACACGTAGTGGCCATATTGGATAAGGGTGAATGACTGAAAAACATAGAGATTATATGCCAATGCGTGGTAAAGAAATCAAAACATATAAAGCAACACATAGCAAGTGTTAAAGGATGTAAACCACATGTGCAGCCAGAAATAGTCAGATGGGGGAACATATGGCAAAACAGAGGAACGCTGATGAGGAATGATACTCTTAAACGCCATATTAAGCCTAGAAAACATATACGGGAGAAGGGTCACGATAGTAGTTTAGAAATATATATATATATATGTGTGTGTATATAAACCACATATAACTGTATAAAAGGCAAAAATTGTATAAAAAGCCATCATAATAATACAAATCACAACTGGTACAAGATTTATAGATAAACTACCTTATATACTTGTATATAAGCCGAGATTTTCAGCCCATTTTTTTGGGCTGAAAGACCCCTCTCGGCTAATACACAGGTCATATACCTGGGGGGCGGTGGGGGAGGGGGAGCGGGGGTGTCAGAGATCATACCTGTCCTGCCGGCGGTCTCTGCAGCCTCGCTTCTCCACTGTCTCCAGTGGTCACGTGGTACTGCTCATTACACTCATGAATATGCGCATATTCATGAGTGTAATGAGCGGTACGACGTGACCTCTGAAGACAGGAAGGGAGACAGTGGAGAAGCAAGGCTGCATATGGGGGCATAATCTATGGAGCAGCATATGGGGGCATATTCTATGGAGCAGCATATGGGGGCATAATCTATGGAGCAGCATATGGGGGCATATTCTATGGAGAAGCATATGGGGGCATAATCTATGGAGCAGCATATGGGGGCATATTCTATGGAGAAGCATATGGGGGCATATTCTATGGAGCAGCGTATGGGAGCATATTCTATGGAGCAGCATATGGGGGCATAAACTATGGAGCAGCATATGGGGGCAGAGTCTATGGTTTCCACCCTCGGCTTATACATGAGTCAATGTTTTCCCAGTTTTTTGTGGCAAAATTAGGGGGGGTTGGCTTATACATGGGTCGGCTTATACATGAGTTTATACGGTACTTGCAATTGCTTCATAGTATAAAATAATACTAGTATTAACAGCAGTTATTCCTGACCAAAGATGGAAAAAGTACATGTATGCATACAGTATATACATACATACATATAAATATATATATATAACAATATATATATACAAAAAAAGGGGGTTATAGATGCTTCACCATGGTTATAATGATGACGTTATGAACGGCAGAATGCACTAAATAAAATAAATAATAAAATGCATTCGCCGCTCGGTGTCCACCATGCAGAAGGTGTTATAACTGCTGCTGAGTAATGGCAGACGTGCTATATGGCGGTATAATGCGCACGGGGTTAAACGTCACCCAGGTGCGCAAATCAAACACTGTTTAATCACAGAGATGCCAGTAAGGGTAATCACAAAAAGGCTGAGCCTGTTAGCATTACAGGGCTCAGATAAACGCACACACGGTATTAGGTCACAGGTGCAGGACCAAAGGCAGAAGGAACTGCGTCCGTCTAGACCTACCGTGTGTTCGGCGTCGCTACTGCGGGCCCCAAAGATAGCTGCAACTGCTGCATGTTGTATATGGGCCCTAGTGCAAGTGATCAGGGTCATTGCTGTATGTACTCTATATAACTCATTCGCTGGCCATGTATATAGGCTTTTGCATACAATTGTGATACTATAAACCTTTGGAGTCATCCCCCACTTCTCCACCGCTATTTTACACTATTTTACAGATATTGTTTGTCACTTTTTAGCCTGTTTATGCTTCTTACCTGTTAGTCCTAAATAAAGATTTTTAACTTTTCTATAAAAGTAATATTTTTGGACTTTTTTGCATTGCTTTTCGTTTGTGGTTGTTTTAGTTGATTTGCAGTGTGTCCTACACTGTCCTAAACCTTAGCTGGACCAATAATGTATATTTATCATCTTGTATGATTTAGTTATGATTTTGTTTGGCTTTTTCAGCATTTTGTGTTGTCAATTTGCTTCACAACATATGCAGTGTAGAGTTCCAATGTGTGGGGACATCACACACCAGTCGATGAGCCGGAATCTGCAATTGCTGCTGAAGCACGGCAAGGGCGGCTGAAGCTGTAGCTAACTTTCTAAAATGGGCACACAGTCGGCGTATTTTCACGAGCAGATTCGGCAGCTCCGTATAGCTTTTTAGAAAATGTTGAACAACAAGGTTAAGCACATGGGCCAGGCATGGTACTTGTGTCAATTCGCCTCACCTCAGGGCCGCCACCAGGTTCCTGCCATTGCCACACACAACCATGCCTGGCTGGAGATTCAGCTGTGTCAGCCACACATTTTCCTGCTCTTTCAGAGCTGTCAACAACTTTTCAGCATTGTGCGGTTTGTCACCTAAGCAAATTAACTTCAGCACAACCTGTTGCCGCTTGGCTTTGGCAGTGCTGTAGTGCTTCCAGCTTGTGACTGATATGCTCATTTTGAAGATGAAGGCTGAAGAAGAGGAGGAGGTGCAGGAGCTGTAGACAGTGGGGGCAACCCTGATTCATGTAGGGCCCACAATCCTTGGTATCGGGAGGACATGTTCCATCCCAAGGTCTGACTGGGTCCTGGATTTCACTATGTTAACCCAGTGTGCCGTCAGCAAGATGTACCATCCTTGGCCACAAGCACTTGTCCACGTGTCCAAGGTTAGGTGTACTTTCCCAGTAACTGCATTGTTGAGGGCACGGGTAATGTTGTGGGACACCTGCTTGTGTAATGCCGGGACGGCACAGAGGGAAAAATAGTGGCGGATGGGGACCAAGTACCTTGGGATGGCAGCCGCCATCGGATTGAAGAAAGCTTCCGTCTCCATGAGCCTAAAAGGCAACATTTCGACTGCAAGCAGACGAGAAATATGAGAATTGAGTACTGTGGCTTGTGGGGCATTGTCTGCGTATTTATGCTTTCGCTTAACTGTGACCACTCTCTGCTCATTCTTCTTGACCTATCTGCAGCTTTCGACACTGTTGACCACCATCTCCTACTCTCTAGGCTCCAGTCACTAGGCAGTAAGGACACTGCTCTCTCCTGGTTCTCTTCCTATCTTTCTGACCGCTCCTTCAGTGTTTTATTCTCTGGCTCCACGTCATCTCCTCTTCCTCTCGTGTCGGGGTACCTCAGGGCTCAGTCCTTGGTCCCCTTCTCTTCTCTCTCTACACGGCCCCAATTTTACAGACCATCAGCAGATTTGGCTTTCAGTACCATCTTTATGCTGATGACACACAACTATACACGTCATTCCTCGACCTTACCCCGCTGTACTACAGAACCCCAGTGACTGTCTGCCAGCAGTCTCCAACTCATGTCCGCTCTCTATCTGAAACTCAACCTCTCCAAAACTGAACTTCTTCTGCTCCCGCCTTCTACTAACCTCCCTAAATCTGACATTTCCCTCTCCGTGGGTGGCACTATAATAACACCCCGGCAGCAAGCGCGCTGTCTGGGTGTTATATTTTACACCAATCTTTTCTTCACATCCCATATACAATCTCTTGCCCGCTCTTGCCGCTTACACCTAAAGAACATCTCTAGAATCCACCCTTTTCTCACCATGGAAACAACAAAAACCCTCACGGTAGCATTAATCGACTCCTGCCTGGATTACTGCAATGCTCTATTAATTGGCCTCCCCGTTACTCGACTATCCCCTCTCCAGTCCATACTTAATGCAGCAGCCAGGGTCATCTATCTGGCTAATCGGTACTTGGACGCGTAAGCTCTTCGCCAGTCCTTACACTGGCTGCCCATTCATTATAGGATCCAATTCAAAGTACTTGTTCTCACCCACAAAGCTCTCCACAGTGCAACACCCCCCTACATCTCCTTCCTCATTTCTGTCTATCGGCCTAACCGACCGCTGCGCTCTGCAAACGACTTTCGACTAACCTCTGCACTAATCCGTACCTCCCACTCCCGTCTCCAAGACGTCTCCCGCGCTGCGCCAATCCTCTGGAATGCTCTACCCCAAGAAATTAGGACTATCCACAAAATGCATAGTTTTAGGCAACTTCATTCAGGTTGGTGTTACGGGGAACAGTTGCATGCCTTCTGTCTGCAGCCACCACACTGCTTCTTCCTGCCTGAAGTGGTGCGACGCCTACCTCCCCCTGTGTGCTGTTGTCCTCACTGTGCATGTCCACCTGCAAGGTTGGGTCTGCTACTAGATCATCTACCACCTCATCTTCCACTTCCGCACCATGGTCCTCCTCCTGACTTTCCGGCAATTGTGTCTCATCATCGTCCACCTCTTGTGATCGTGGCTGCTCAAATATTTGTGCATCGCTACATGGAATATCATCTTTCCCCGCTTCAAGTGGACGGGGGCAAGAGGCACGAATCTCCAAATGGAAAACTGAACAGCTCTTCAGAGTGTCCGAGTGTGGGATCAGTTGTCTCAGGACACTCAGCATGGTGGGAGGAAGGAGGATCAGGGTAAAGAATATGTGGTCCAGATTCACGGCTACTGTGACTTGATCGTGTGGAAGACAGGGTGCTGGTGGTGGTGGATAAGTAACTGGAAGTACACTACTCAAAAAAATAAAGGGAACACTAAAATACCACATCCTAGATATTTCTGAATGAAATATTCCAGTTGCAAATTTGTATTCATTGCATAGTGGAATATATTGAGAACAATAAAACATAACAATTATCAATATAAATCAAAATGAATAACCCATGCAGGTCTGGATTTGGAATGATACTCAAAATCAAAGTGGATAATCAAATTACAGGCTGATCGAACTTCAGTGGAAATGCCTCATGACATGGAAAAGATGCTCAGAATTGTTTGTGGCCTCCACGTGCCTGTATGACCTCCCTACTGTACAATGCCTGGGCATGCTCCTGATGACACAGTGGATGGTCTCCTGAGGGATCTACTTCCAGACCTGGACTAAAGCATCCGCCAACTTCTGGACAGTCTGTGGTGCAACGTGACATTGGTGAATGGAGCGATACATGATGCTCAATCGGATTCAGGCCAGTCCATAGATTCAATGCCTTCATCTTGCAGGAACTGCTGACACACTTCAGCCACATGATGTCTGCCATTGTCCTGCATTAGAAGGAACCCACGGCCAACCCGCACCAGCATATGGTCTCACAAGGGGTCTGAGGATTGCATCTCGGTACCTAATGGCAGTCAAGGTACCTCTGGCGAGCACATGGAGGGCTGTGCAGCCCTCCAAAGAAATGCCACCCCACACCATTACTGACCCACTGCCAAACCAGTCATGCTGAAGGATGTTATAGGCAGCAGATCACTCTCCATGGCATCTCCAGACTCTGTCACGTCTGTCACATGTGCTCAGTGTGAACCTGCTTTCATCCGTGAAGAGCACAGGGCGCAAGTGGCAAATTTGCCAATCCTGGTGTTCTGTGGCACATGCCAAGCGACCTGCATGGTGTTGGGCTGTGAGCACAACCCCCATGTGTGGACATCGGGCCCTCAGGCCATCCTCATGGAGTCGGTTTCTAACCGTTTGTGCAGACACATGCACATTTGTGGCCTGCTATAGGTCATATTACAGGGCTCTGGCAGTGGTCCTCCTGTTCCTCCTTGCACAAAAGTGGAGTTAGCAGTCCTGCTGCTGGATTGTTGCTTTCCTACGGCCCCCTCCATGTCTCCTGGTGTAATGGCCTATCTCCTGGTAACGCCTCCAGCCTCTGGACACTACGCTGACAGACACAGCAAACCTTCTTAATAATTAAATTAGAAAATGGTAGCACACCAAATATGAAATATGTGAAATACGAATAGCAAAATGGCTTTAGTAATACATTTCATAATGGCTTTTGTAAGGCATATCAAATATGAAATAAGTGAAATATGAATAGCATAATGGCTTTTGTAATCTTGAAAAACATATGAGATACTTAGCACAAAATTTGGCCAAAAGATGTGAGCCCATTCACCAGCGACAAGGTGATCTCAGATTGAATGGGTCCCTATACTGACTGCCTGGTGTGAACTGACCTCTGGCTAGTAAACATGATAAAGCCTGTATATATAGGACGATAGGAACCAAACATGTGATTGTGCTAAGTATCTCATATCTCATAATGTGAAGAATAAATCTTGCCAAATCAGACAAGGTGATTTTCTGGATTAGTTTTCTCATTTCTCTCATGGTTGTGGTCTACCTGTGATGTCAATTACAGGCTTCTCTCATCTTTTTAAGTGGGAGAATGTGCACAATTAGTGGCTGACTACTTTTTTCCCCATTGTATACATTAGGTCTTTGCGTCATCGATCCGTTCGAGGTTCTAAAACAGATTAATCCAGTAGCCTACAAGCCAGAACTGCCGACCTCTTTACGAATTCCCAATTCATTTCATGTGTCTCTCCTCAAGCCTGTCATTCTCAGTCCTTTCTTTGAAGATCCTAATACCACTCCTGCTCCAGTTAGCACTGAGGATGTTTTCAAGGTAAAGACCAACTGAAATCAACCACTGAGGACTCTCAATTCTAAATATTCTTCTATCTACTGGCTAACACAGTACAAAGATATATATCTTTCCTGTTTCAAGGTAGAGAACATTCTGACCAAAAAGAGGGTAAGAGGAAAAACCTTTTTTCTTGTGGATTGGAAGCGGTTCAGTCCTGAGGAGAGAGCCTGGGATCCCATGGAGAATATCAATGCCCCTCACCTCCTAGAGAGATTTCATGAGGGCTTAAAGAAGAGGAGGTGTAAAGGTGGGATACTGTAGTGCCGGCGTCCCTGCACGCTGCTTTTCTCCCCCGGCAGAGATGCCAACTCACTCACCGATGTGGCCCCCGTCATGCACTTCGTCCTCCTCTCTCTTTGACATTTGCCCGGGGTGTATGCACTGCACACAGATCCATTGGCACTGCGCTTAGGGCGCGCGCTCCCTCCTTCTCAAAGGAAGTCCCCAGCCAATGGCTGGGATACACTTATTATTTAAGGCACCTCCATCTGTATGGAGGTGCCTGTGCAACATTGTTAGCCTGTTCCCAACATGCTTGCTAATTCTCAGGTCCCTGTCCACTAGTACCAGCTAGTTTTACTAGTTTCTGTCCATCCATCCTAACATCCTTGATAGTACCTGCCTTGGGAGTCTGTATATCAGCCGGACCCACCTGCACCTGCTGTGCTGGTCTTTATATTAGCTGGGCCTGTCTGCACATGCCATGCTAGTCTGTATATTAGCTGGTCCCGCCTAGCACTTGGATCAGTGTTACTATATGGGGCAATCGAGATCAGCATGTTTTTTCTCCAGCGTATTTGGCGTACGTGTGAAATCGCAGCATGCTGTGATTGGCCCAGAGACTCGGCTGAGTCTTGGCTCACTCGCACCCTTATAAGTCTATGGGTGCGAGTGACCTAACACACAGCACTCTGGTATCATCCGAGTGCGGTGCGATATATATACCGACGCCGGGAGAGGAGGACATGGAGAAATTAATTTCTCGGCCTCCTCCGTAGCTGTGCACCAATCCTCTCTGTTTAAGAGGCTTGGAGCACAGTAGCATGACATTCAGCTCCTACTTGCAGCAGAGCAGGAGCCAAGGGTCATTAGCATATTGCATCCGATGCTCTCGCATATGTTAGTGTGACTCTGGACTGTTCCAGCTACCTGTTCCTTGGGGGCACACTCCTGTGCTTCCAAAGTGTTTCATGGATTAGAACCTGGTGTCCATTGGGAAACGAGACTAACCCCACCATCAGAGGCTCTAGTGAAGAGTCAGGTGCTCACCTAGTCCCGCCCCTCGAGGTTCTCCTCGGACCACGGCACAGTGGTTCCACCACTCACATTACACAATATGTCATTAGAAAAAGAAATATGAATATCTGGGTTATGTAGAAGCATTCCAAAGTTATTACATCAAGTGACACATGTCAGAAACGAAAAATAGGGCTTGGTCATGAAGGTTAAAATTAACTGTGGTGGGAAGGGGTTAATCCTA
Source organism: Dendrobates tinctorius (assembly GCF_039654945.1). NCBI lineage: Eukaryota > Metazoa > Chordata > Amphibia > Anura > Dendrobatidae > Dendrobates > Dendrobates tinctorius. The sequence goes on from NW_027361716.1 coordinate 16,721,035, forward strand.
TGTCATAAATTGTGTAGGGCTTTTATTCATTAATTTTCTAAATTACTGCTTTTATGTTATTATAATGATATACAGTTGCTACATATTCGCTTATTTGTGAAAATACTATTTTCTTCCTAATAAACAGTCAAGTTTGCCAGTAATGTGGACCAAGTGTATTTTGTTCACAATTTTTTGTTATTGCTTTATAATTTTCAACATTTAATCTCTGTTTAACATATTTAAAAATAAAAACAGAAAAAAAACATCGTCAAGTCAACTAAAAATAACTTTTGTGCTGCAGAAATGAAAAGGGTATACGTGAAAAGATATGTTTGAAAATGTGAAAATATCCTCACAATTGAGTTATGGCTTGGAATTTTACTTCTAAAGCGATGATATATGTACATACGTGAGATCCCGCTGATATCATTTGTCATGTTCAACTTTAGTTCCATATATTATTTATCACAAAATGCATTTTGTTTCTCTCTGAAAACTGCCATCTGTGTGGAATTATAGCATTTCTCTATTCTGAAAACATTATCATTAATCTAGAGGCATTCTCTCCTTTGGACCACATAAAGCGCAGTAGGTGATTTCTGATGTAAATTTGGATCCTTCTCATCTCCCCCCTCCCACCCACAAATCCCAGAGATTTATATCATTCGAATTGTCTGCAGTTTCTGTCCTCTTTTCCTTGGCTGCTAGTCAGGTGTGTAAGAGACTCCAAAACTTAAAGAAAAAAAGCCTAATAAACCATCCCAAGTATAGGATTTTATTTTTTTGATATGTGTTTTTATATTTGCATTTTGAGAGCAACAATTCATTGGAATACAATTAAAATTGTATGCATAAATGTACCACATTTATTTTAATATGGCAATTCATCTAAGTTTAAAAATGAAGTAAGTTTGCAGAAAATAGCTGACAAGTTCTTGTTGTTTTGTTTACACAGTTCCTATGTAAACCTATGCATCTCAATGGTGACAGACATGAAACAAACCCGGAAGAAGCATGGCGAAACGGCATTGGAGTAATGGCACATGGAGCCTGAGACCTCTAAGGTGGAGCCTTTAGTATAGGTAATTTACCCTTTACATGGTTTATATTGTATGTATGCCACTCTGAGATATTTTAGAACCTTGGATCACCTTAGGTTAACCATTTGGGTTGGGATAAGTGTACCCATTATTTCAGCACAGCACTGGCACTTTGGGATCTAATAGTCATGGTTTTTACTATATGTGGATCTCAGAGGTGTAGCTAGGATTTTGGTTCAGGGGGTGAAACTTCTGAGTGGGCCCCTAACCATGTAACCCTGATTACAACTATAGTGGCAAACACTAAGGCTGAGTTCACACGTGGCGTTTTTTTCTCGTTTTCGCAGCGGTTTTAAACGCGCGATTTTGGCGCGAAAATGCGAAAAATAAGCATCCCATGCAATCCTATGGGATTCCGCAATGCTGTGCTAATGCTGCGTTTTTTTCCGCAGCGGAATCACTTTGCGGTAAAAAACGCAGCATGTTCATTAATTTAGCGGAATCGCAGCGATCCCGCACCCATAGGATTGCATTGTTCCGCTTACTTCCCGCATGTGGCTGTGCACACCATGCGAAAAGTAAGCAGAACATTTGCGGATGGTACCCACGGCCCGGAGGAGAGGAGACTGTCCTCCGGGCTGTGGGTACCATATCCCTGTAAAAAATAGAATTAAAATAAAAAATATTGTTATTCTCATCTTCCGGCGTCCCGCACAGCCTTCCCGCCTCTCTCCATGCTCCTGGTATCAGTAATCCTTTGCGAGAATGACCGTGAAGACAACCGGATCTCGCAGGAGCACGATGTCTCGCGGTCATTCGCGCAAAGGATTACTGGGACCGGGAGCATGTAGAGAGGCGGGAAGGCTGCGCGGGACGTCGGAAGGTCAGAAGAACAATATTTTTTATTTTTTTTATTATTTTTTACATTTTATCTTTTACTACTGATGCCGCATAGGCAGCATCAGTAGTAAAAAGTTGGTCATACTTGTCAAACACTATGTTTGACAAGTGTGACCAACCTGTCAATTAGTTCTCCAAGCGATGCTCCAGATCACTTGGAAACCGCTAGGATTTTGCAAGCTATTTACGCTTGCAATTCGCTAGTTTTTCCGCGGGAAAATCGTGGGAATTTAAAATGCGATTTTCCCGTGGAATGGAATCCGGAGTTCTCCCAGTAACTTTCGCGAGAGTTCAGCTACGTGTGAACGTAGCCTTATAGTGGATGTAGGAGAACCTCAGCAGATGACCCTGCTGTTACAAAAAAAAAATTCTATGCAAAGACCCACACTGATAGTACCACCATACAGTGATAATATAGTGGCAGATATCAGTGCTGCAGAACATGTAAGATATTACAGTACAGTTACAGATAATGACTTACATCTGACATTCTTTCTGAAGGAGTTAATCACTTTTTCATGTGACCCAGACCGACCAAGACCACAAGGACTCGACTGCAGAGATTACAATAGTGACACATCTGACGTCTCACATTTCTAGCACCAGCCACATCTATCCCCAAGCTACACAAACTTCTAATCCTGCTGATACCTCACTGCTGAGCCGCTGCTGCAGTATGTGTCCCTATTATTGCACCTACTGTGGGATACTGTGTGCCCTAGATGGCAAAACAAACCTATAGAATATAGTAATACCCTGTATAATACAGTATAATGCACTCCCCATGGACTGAATACAGTATAATGCACTGCCTATAGGCCTCTATATAGTGTAATGCACTTCCCATAGGTCTCCATATAGTATAATGCACTCCCCATAGGCCTCCATATAGTATAATGTACCCACATAGGCATTCATACATTATATTACACTCCCCATAGGCCTCCATACAGTATAATGCACTTCCCATAGGCCTCCATACAGAATAATGCACTCCCCATAAAAAACAACACTCCACTCTCCTCCTCATTCACCCACTGCTCCAGTCTCTGCAATGAATGCTCTGAGCGCCCACATATGTCGGAACAGCTGTCGCCATGTCATCATGTCCACTGAGCTAAAACATCAGACGAAGAATTATGGGAGAGGGCGCATTGGCTGATGTTACATTTCTGGTTATTGCTTTCAAGTTGAACTTGTGATGACAGGAGGGGGCCTAGTGCTGGCACCAAGCCCATTCATGGTGCAAGGAGATCAGGTCCTTCCTGCTCTGCCGGAGAGTTTAACTGTATTGGCATGCTGCGCACATCGATGCATTAAAAGTAGCGTGCCTCCAGGTGGGCCCCTCAGAGCATAGGGCCTGGGGCGCTTCTGGTGGATCTTTATACTATGTTTTGGTTCTTCAGCCATTTTCTGTGTCCTGTGGAGATTTTCGCTGTCATTTTTATATGTACAGAGTGGGCCATTTATATGGATACACCTAAATAAAATGGGAGTGGTTGGTGATATCAACTTCCTATTTGAGGCACATTAGTATATGGAAGGGGGGAAACATTTCAAGATGGGTGGTGACCATGGTGGCCATTTTGAAGTCATTACATTAAAACCAAGCACGCCATTGTTTTTCTTGTGAAATTCTCAATGAGTTTGATGTGTCACATGACCCTCTTCCCACTGAAAAAAATAAAGTTGGATCCAAAACGGCCGACTTCAAAATGGCTGCCATGGTCACCACCCATCTTGAAAAGTTTCCCCCTCCCATATACTAATGTGCCACAAACAGGAAGTTGATATCATCAACCATTCCCATTTTACATAGGTGTATCCATATAAATCCAGAAAAAGAAGCAAAGCACCGGCAACTGTTGTACCGCCACTATATTATCCACAATCAGTGACACACTCAGACGCATTAACGCCCTAAGAACAAGTGCTCTATCCCTGAAAAAGACAATTTCAGAATCCAAGCGAAAGAAAAATAAGGATGGCACTCACCGTTCATAAATTCCGCCTTTATTTCATATATAAAATCTTCAGCAGGGGAGCAATGTGCGTGGTTAGAGGACGACGGCCGTTTCTCACGGCTGTGCTTCCACGGGTCCTAGACCCATGGAAGTGCAGCCGCACGAAACGGCCGTCATCTTCTAAGTGCCATCCTTATTTTTCTTTCGCTTGGTATCCATATAAATGGCCCACCCTGTAGTATTTGATTTTATGTATGAATTCAATAAAAAAATATTTTTTTTTATTTACTATTGCTTGAATCTCTTCTATCCTGTGATATAAGTATATTACTGCCATGTTATTTGGGCAATATGAAACAAACCCCGTATAGTCCCATCCTGCACTCATACTTTCTTTCACTAGTCCCTTACTTCTCGATAACATAATGGTCATGGCCATTCTCATAGGCACCTCACTGGAAGATCAACAGTTTTCAAATGTGAGCTGTATGTGGAAACATGGATGTTCTTAAAGGGATTGTCCAGTACTTTAACATTGATGGCCTATCCTTAGAATAAATCATCAGTGGCTGATTAGTGGAGGTGTGATACCTGGCAATCCCTGCAGTCAGCTGTTGCTGGTGTCAGCCAGAACTCAGTTAAGGAGCTGCGTATCTCTGTTGATGGAATAGTGACTGCGACAGGTTACTTCACATCCACCCCCTATTATCTCGAATATGTGGCGGGTGTGCAGTATCTGCCAGCAGCCACTATTATGTTGACAGAGCTGTGCTATGCTGTGCTGCTCCGTAACACCCACTAATCAGACATTGATGACTTATCCTATGGATAGGCCATTAATGTTAAAGTCCTGGACAACACTTTTAATAGGGCTTGCACTGAAGACTTTGTGCAAGCCACTTTGCCTAACAGGTACAAGAGGAACTGTGGCCATCAGCCTTAACCCCTATACAGGGTTCTAGACTTACAATAGGGTTCACTGGGTTACGTCCATAGAGTAGATACTGGGTGGTGGAGCAAGCTGACAGATGAAGATTAACAAGTAGGGTTAAAACCGAGAAGAACAGATACAGGACAAAATCAGGTGACACTGAGGTTGCCAAGGTCAGAACCAGGAGGACAGAAGCAGAATTGTCAGGCAGGTAGAAGCTAAAGTCAGTCCAGATCATCATTGGGAAGTGACCAAGTGAGATATCCAAGACTTACTGATGGGAATTTTTATAAAGCGCTGCAGAATATGATAGTGCTATATAAGCAATGCATAAAAGAATAAACCAAGGACACTATATACTTATAACTGGTAACACCCAGCTTACTTGGTATCTTACTGCTCTATTGGCCACATGAAGAATTATTCCTGCTGAGCTGCACAGCACACATACGCAATCTGACTGACTATGCAGCACCACAACTCCAAGCAACACCAGTATCTTTGGCTTCACTGAATCTGGAGCACCCAATTATTGGCCATGATGTCTCCTCCATCAACAGTGCTGCCTGAAGAATGAATACAGCTTTGTTTTGTGATGGGAAATGCTGCTTGAGCAGGTCCCGGTGACACAGATTTTCATGTACGTGGCAAATCTTTTTGAAGGTTAAATAGTTTTCATTTATTACAACTTGTTAACAAGTCAAGAACAAGAAAACGTAACTTCTGGATCTCATATTGATGACTGAGCAAGAAAGAAGCAGTAGAAGTGCTATAGATTAGATTGTTTCACCAAATTTTATTTTCCCTTCAAGTTACTGCGAATGTGTAATTACAGGACCAAAAATCTAATTAACCAATGGAGAGAGATTTGCTGCCATGCATAACACTGAGGAATATATATGTAAAGTGCAGTAAAATTAAATTTAAATTTGACTAAGCACTCCTGTGTTCTTTATGAGAGTGCCGTCTCTAGACATGTCTGGCAGCTTAGCTACAGGAGAACAAAGCGGTCATGCCCAATCGACAATTCCCCTAAGAGTTGTATGTGGACCACACATACATTAAACTCTTGGCTGAACTCAATGACATGCGTTTTTTTCACTGCATAAACCAAATATAATCAATGTGAAACACCTGGGGTAATGACTCTGCTAAATATGATGCAAAACAAATGCATTGTCAAAATCAAAAGTGTTGTCACAACAGCACAAAGTGTTCCTAGGAACATCAATAGCCTCTCTTTAACATATTCACCTCCTAGCAGTATAACAGTAGTAGTTAGTGTCCCAAATGCTTTAAGCTGTTTCCACAGGGAGCACTATTGTACGTCTACACCGAGTATGTTGAGCTTTTTGAGTGTGTAACAAACATCTGGTGCTCCTCAGTAACACCTCTGAGGAGCCTGGCATAGACCTCATGTACTTTTTCATAGAAGCTCAGTTCTCAGGCTGATTGTGACTCTTCTCTTCACTTTCTGTTCCTCAGGTTTCTATCTGCAGCCTGGCTTTGTACAACCATTGTTTCTCTTCTGAAATAGTTTAGATCCCATCGATGGGAGTCATTCTCCTCTGCGGTACCCAGAGGCTTCTCTCTGAAAATTAATTTGGTCTCAAGTCCTTTTACAAAGAGTTAGCCTATTTCATGCCAATCCTTTGCTTATAAAGTATCTACAGAATGTCCCCATATAATGTTACAGGACAGCCCCTATGCAGTTGCACATTGGGATTGTCACAGTTACCTGGCAATAGTACTTCATTAAAGAGAAGCTTTCATCAGGTTTATCCATGTTAATCTAAAGGCACTAGTCATTCACTCATATTCTCCTGGAAACCCTTCCAAACTAGCCACACTTGCTCAGTCATTTTGAAATTCTACTGTCTTGAACATGAATGCTTAACTTGCTGAGGCCTTTACAGTATGAACTATAGTTCTTGAAATTTTTGTAATTTCTCTAAGCATTAAAGCGATCCTGTCTGCTGGATTTTTCTAAGTAAACTACAGGCATTGTCACATTACCACTGTTAAACTGATTAAAATAATACCTGGGATGAATAAATACAGCTTGTAGTTCTTGTGTAATCAGAGTTAGAAGTTTTCACTTACTGATATGTACATGCTCTGGGGCGGGACTGTAAGCAGAGACTTATCTTCCTGCTCCAAGCCAAAGAAACCAAGGAAAGACTTGCCCACAGGCCCGCCCCGAAGCACAAACATGTTCCTCATCATAGAAACAAACTGAGCGGCGCGCACTCGGACCAATGTTGTTCACTAGAGCTATTCAGTTGTTTTTTTTCACAGATCGAATGTCCATCTTATAATCTGATTTTTCAGGATATATTGCTATTATTACAGGAAACTGTATTTGGTTTTGTAAATGTTAACAACTGTTGATGTATAAAAAAGGATGCCATACAGATTGCATATGGATAACAATACAAATGAAAAAAATTTCTGGGAGAAAATTGGAAAAAAATGTATATGCTTGTTTGGAGCAAGGTCATATAACCGTTCTCTCCACATCGGAAAAAACGGTTTCACCATCTTCTCCATTTTGTCAATCTGTGAAAATCAGACTGAACTCTGCTGTCACCTGAGTCTGGTCCGATTTCTTTCAAGGACATATAGACTTGCATTGCCAATTTTGATCCAACTCTCAAATCAAAATTGGACATGTCACCAATTTTATCCATGGACCACTCAGACCAAGGAAAAAGTGGACATACTGTAGAACATCATAGATACATATGCTGTTCGTGAAAACCACGAATAGCACTCATACAAGAAAATCAGTTGGGTGCACAAGCCCTAATTGTGGACAAAAGCAGGATTTTTAGTTTCTTCGACAAACTTACCACAGGATAACATTTTTTTTTTCATAGCACCAGAACTTGTCCTTGTACTGACAAATGCCTTCATATAAAATAATTTCTACACCCAGTGCTTTTTTCCTTTAAATATAAAGCTACAAAATTTATTGCATTCAATAATCTATTCACATTTAAAATGACATTATAAATAGCGATGAGCGAAGTGTGCTCGTCACCACTCGTTTCTCGCTCGAGCATCATTGTGCTCAAGATGCTCATTACTCGGTGAGTATTTGTTGAATGCTTGAGGCTGCGTTCACACGTTGCGGTTTTTTGCTTTTTCGCTGCGGTTGTTAACGCGCGATTTGTCGCAAAAACGCAAAAAACAGCATCCCATGCAATCCTATGGGATTCCGCAATGCTGTGCTAATGCTGCGGATTTTCCCGCTGTGGAATCGCATTGCGGAAAAATACGCAGCATGCTCATTAATTTTGTGGAATTGTGGCGATTCCACCCACATAGGAATACATTGTTCTGCTTACTTTCCGCATGTGGCTGTACGCACTATGCGAAAAGTAAACAGAACATTTGCGGATGGTACCCAGGGGGTGGAGGAGAGGAGTCTCTCCTCCAGGCTGTGGGTACTATATCCCTGTAAAAAATAGAATTAAAATAAAAAATCGGGTTATATTCACCTTCCAATTTCCCGCGCAGTCTTACCGATGCTCCTGCCAACTCCCGTTCCCAGCAATGCCTTGCGGCAATGACCTGTGATGACGTAGCGGTCTCGCGTGACCGCTACAGTATCGCGAGACTGCTACGTCATCAAAGGTCTCGCAAGGCATTATTGGGAACAGGAGCATCGCGATGATCGGGAAGACTGCGCGGGACGCCGGAAGGTAAGAAAAACACGATCTTTTATTATTTTTAACATTAGAACTTTTTACTACTGATGCTGCATAGGCAGCCTTAATAGTAAAAAGTTGGTCACACTCGTCAAACACTGTGTTTGACGAGTGTGACCAACCTGTCAATCAGTTCTGCAAGCAATGTTACAGATCGCTTGGAAAACGCTAGCATTCTGCAAGCTAATTATGCTTGCAAATCGCTAGTTTTTGCGCGGGAAAATCGCAGAAATTTAAAATGTGGTTTTCCCGCGGAATGGAATTCAGGAATTCCCACGGTAACTTCCGCAGGAGTTCCGCAGCGTGTGCACATAGCCTGAGCGGGAGCTCAAGTCCTCACCCCACATGTTTGATGCTTTTTAGACAGCCAATGAGGATTGCCTGACAGTCAATGTAATGCCATAGCCATATTGGTTGTGGCATTACTGTGATTGGCTGGCCACACAGCGTCATCAGGTCTATATAACACTCATGACGCCATGCTCGTCACACAGTACCCTGGACAATGCAGAGTAGGGAGAGGTGCTGCTGAAAGAGGGACAGAATTGTAGCTGCGTAATAGCCAGGCATTCAACCTCATTTATATTTCTTTTGAATACAACAGCACTTCTTAGAGCTATTTATAATCAATAGTAATACTTCAGCTAGCAGCACTTGGGGAGAGATTGTGCTGAAAAGATCTTGTACAAAAGGACAGGGTGAATTAGCCTTCTTAGGGCTAAAAATATTCTTTTTCTCTTAATACTGCAAATTATTCTCAAAATTGAAATATTATATACCATTTTACTGTGGCTGTTGTGCATCAACATCATACAGCCAGACTTGCTTGGATATCATTAGCATCGTTACATTGCTCGTACAGTGTAACCAGTTCATCTGAGTTGTGCAAATTTTCCTGCAATAGTAATACTGCAAATTTTTTCAGCAGTGTAATTTTATCTGACATTTATTGTGCTGCATTTGTGCCTCAAAACACAAAAAAACTTGCTAGGTTATAAATAGCATTCCTGTATTGATACTGCTAGTAAGCCCATCTGAAGTGGGCCAATTTTCTTGCCATTGAATTACTGCCATTTTTTTCAGCAGTGTAATTTTATACAACATTTTCCATGCTGTAGTGGTGCTTCAAAGAAACAAATGTAGAAATAGCATCGCTGTATTGATACTGCAATCTAATAAATCCATCTGAAGTGGGCCAATATTCCGGCCATTGTAATACTGCAACGTTTTCTCAACAGGGATATATCATATGTAATTTAAAATGGACAAGGTGCATGGTAAGGGACAGGGAATTGGACGTGATGCTGATGGTGAGAGCAGAGGCTGAGGCCGTGGGCAAGGGAAAACTGTGCCTGTCGTGGGAGCACAACAAACACACACATCATGTTAATCTAGCTTCCTGCCCCACTTTGTAGGAGAGGCACGAAACACCATTCTTGAAGTCAGATCAGTGTGAAAAGGTTGTTGGATTGATAGCAGTTAATGTTTCTGTCATTTCGGACGCTATTCACACCACAGCGTCCAGCAGGCAGCGGTAGTTCCATCTCCGTCCACTATAGCCTCAGTGGCGCCGGCTTGATTTTACTCAGGTTGTTGGGGGTTAATCTAGCTGGAAATCAGGTGGGATGTTTGGTCACGCCCACGGTCTTTAAATAGTTGTGCTGGCCTATGGGCGTCGCCGATTATAGCTTGTGGTTTATGCCAAGTGGTTCCGGTCTGGAGAGGAGGTGTTGGAGAGAGAAATTCGTAGCTGGTGGCGTATGAGCCGTTGTTACCTTTTCACCTTCCTATATTTGTGTTTTGTTTTGCCCTGTTCACATTATGGTATTGTCCTGTGTGTATGCGGCGCGGTGCGGTTTAAGTTCTCCTTGTCTGTCATTACTGTGTGGGCTTTGGTGGTTTGACGACTCACTGGGTGGAGGGTGGAGGGTGCAGCTTAGGGCTGAGCAGGAGATAAGGAAAGGTTGGAGGCTCAGGCATTTGCACCATTAGCAAAAACCCTGAGTTGAGGGTCAGACAGGGTTTTCCCTAGTTGGAGGGACTCCGCAGGGGCCCCGGGTATTTCAGCCTTCTTTGACCTAAGCCCCGCGTAACATTATAATCGGCCACAATATTTTGGTAGTCCATGGATTCCATGACTTCCATAAACCGCCAGTTGGCGGCGCTGTCCTTACAGGTCACCGAGTTGAAGGGGGCAGTTCAGTAGCAGGGCGTGGTTGTAGCTAATGTGCAAGTGGCTTCTGCAGGTGCAGGTGCAGAGCCGAAGATTCCGCTGCCTGAACGATTTGCTGGGGAACGCAGCAAATTTGTCATCTTTCGGGAGGCCTGCAAGTTATACTTTCGCATGCGCCCTGTCTAATCAGGTAATGAGGCTCAGCGGGTGGGTCTGGTGTTATCCTTACTGAGTGGGGACCCCCAAGCATGGGTGTTTTCCTTACCAGCTGACTCTGCTACGTTTCATTCGGTTGAGAATGTTTTTTCAGCACTCGGGCTCATTTATGATGATCCCGACAGATTGGCTGTAGCGGAATCTAAAATCCGCGCCCTCCGTCAGGGAGAACGTATGGCGGAAGACTATTGTTCAGAATTTCGCCGTTGGGCAGTAGACACACAGTGGAACAACCCAGCGCTGCGGAGTCAGTTTATTCATGGGGTTTCAGGAAGAGTTAAACAGGCCCTCCTGATGTATGAGACTCCTGCATCGTTAGAGTCTGCCATGAGTTTGGTTATTCGTATTGATCGCCGTTTGCGTCAGGGGGCGCAGGAGATGCTGCCCCTGGGGGAAAGCAGGGGTGCAAGTGTGGTTGCTGCAGGTGAGCCCACGGAACCTATGCAAATCGCTGGGGTATCACATGTTAAGCGTCGCGTTCCTGGGTTCAGGAAGCAAGGAGCATGTTTTTACTGTGGTAAAAGAGATCATGATGTAAATGCTTGTCCTGTGCTACCTAAGAAAGTCGCACCGGCGGAAAACTGGTAAGCTCAGAGGGTATGGAGGAGGCCCAACTGAGCGCATGAACCAAAATCTGGAGCAGTATTTGCGATGTTTTGTGTCTGACAACCAAGAGGAGTAGTCGACATTCCTTCCCTTGGCCGAGTTCGCGTTAAATAATCACCGCCAAGAATCATCGGGAGAGTCTCCGTTCTTTTGTGTTTACGGGCACCATCCTCAATTTTGTACCTTGAGTCAGGGTGGCTCTGGGGGCGTCCCGGAGGATGACCAGCTAGGAGTTCAACTATCATCGGTCTGGAGGAGTGTGAAACAGCGATTGCTGAGCATGAGTGCAAGGTACAAACGAGTGGCTGACGCTAGACGCGTGCCAGGTCCGGACCTGTGTGTGGGTGATTGGGTGTGGTTAGCTACTAAAAACATAAAACTCAAAATTCCATCATTGAAATTGGGTCCAAGGTTTATTGGCCCTTTTAAGATTGATGCCATCATTAACCCGGTTGCTTGTCGGTTGGAACTTCCTGCAATATACAAGATACACAACGTGTTTCACAGGGCTTTATTGAAAAAGGTGGTAGGCTCTGTGGACACGACGCCGATGCCACCTCCAGTCATGGAGGATGGCGATTTAGAGTTTGAAGTCTCCAAGGTGGTGGACTCTCGAGTACTGCGCCGTACTCTTCAGTATTTGGTACACTGGCGGGGGTATGGTCCGGAGGAGAGGTCTTGGGTACCAGCCACGGACATACATGCAGATCGGCTGATCAGTTCGTTTCACCGCCGTCATCCGGACAAGCCGGGTCCTATGAGTCTTGAGGGCCCTGGGGTCCCTCGTAGAAGACGGGGTACTGTCATGTCGGACGCTATTCACACCACAGCGTCCGGCAGGCAGCGGTAGTTCCATCTCCGTCCACTATAGCCTCAGTGGCGCCGGCTTGATTTTACTCAGGTTATTGGGGGTTAATCTAGCTGGAAATCAGGTGGGATGTTTGGTCACGCCCACGGTCTTTAAATAGTCGTGCTGGCCTATGGGCATCGCCGATTATAGCTTGTGTTTTATGCCAAGTGGTTCCGGTCTGGAGAGGAGGTGTAGGAGAGAGAAATTCGTAGCTGGTGGCGTATGATCCGTTGTTACCTTTTCGCCTTCCTAAATTTGTGTTTTGTTTTGCCCTGTTCACATTACGGTATTGTCCTGTGTGTATGCGGCGCGGTGCGGTTTAAGTTCTCCCTGTCTGTCATTACTGTGTGGGCTTTGGTGGTTTGACGACTCACTGGGTGGAGGGTGCAGCTTAGGGCTGAGCAGGAGATAAGGAAAGGTTGGAGGCTCAGACATTTGCACCATTAGCAAAAACCCTGAGTTGAGGGTCACACAGGGTTTTCCCTAGTTGGAGGGACTCCGCTTTGACCTAAGCCCCGCGTAACAGTTTCCTTTCACTTTGCCAGCACCACCCTGTCTTAATCCTCACCCTGATCTTCCTTCCTCCCACCATCCAGAGTGCCCAGAGACAAGTGGGCAGTGGGGTAGCCAGAGACACAAGGCGGGCAACTGTTCCCCAGTGCACCAACATGGACGAAGTTGCTAAGCCAAGGGCTAGGTGTTCCTGAGTCTGCCGCTTTTTTAGGGACAGCCTAGTTAACCCCAAAAAAGGCCATTTGCAACATTTGCCATGCCAGCATCAGCAGGGGCAGCGCAACTACCAGCAGCATGCTCAGGCATATTATAGCAAAGCACCTAATTAGTTGGGCCGAATGCCAGGATCTAGAATTGCATCTTCCCCTGTTCTACATGCACACCAATCCCCTGTTCATGACGCAGGTGAAGATGCCTCCCATCCTGCATCTGTTGTTGCACACTTGCAACCACCATCAGCAAACCATATCCATGACCTTGTCCCAGCGTAACATTCATTGTCCCTACCCCAGTAGTTGGAACGCAAGCTTGTGGAGCTGGAAGGTTTCCACAACCTCATGATGGTGACCGTCCATTGGTACTTGTTCCGCAACTGCCACTATTTCTCTAGTTGTGTCATCTCCACCTTAGATAAGCACAAGTCCCTTAACACCAGCCATGCCCTGAACAACGCTGTTAATGGGAAGGTCCTCTTAACCTCAGATACCTAGACAAGTGCTTTTTGCCAGGGATGCTAAATTTCCCTGACTGCAGAATGAGTGAACATTGTGGAAACCGAGACCCAATCGGACCTTGGGATGGAACACGTGCTACTGACACCAAGGATTGCGGGCCGTGGTTCAAACACAGTTGCCCCAACATTCTAAAGCAGTTCCTGCACTCCTATTTCTGGAATATCAACATCAGTTGCAAGCTGGAAGCACCACAGCACTGCCTCGGTCAAGCAGCAACAAGCTCTGCTGAAGCTAATCTGCTTAAGTGACAATCTGTACACTGCAACGGAGTTGTTGAAAGATCTAATCGACCAGACTGATCTGTGGTTCTCACCCCTTACAATCCGGCAAGGCCATGTGTGACAATTGCCCTTACTTTACATCTCTCCTTCCCGTGGTGGCGAGGTCTAATAAAATGTTGCAGTGCCAGTAAGCCCTAGTGGAAGAATTATTACAAGAATTCCTCACTGACAACGCTGGAGCAGAGGTCATAGTTCCTTGGACAACCAAGGAATGGAGATGAAGGAGACACACACTAGATGAAGCATAGAGAGGGTGTTAGACGTCGAGTTTCTGCCACTGCACAAGGGGAATCTCAAGCCATGTCCTCTGTGGTCTCCCATTCTTCTTCAGCTGCAGAGATTCCTGCTCAGCAGAGACATCGGTCCCAGCATCTTGCTCAGGCTAATGCTATGCATCGGGTTGCTGCTGCCGCCCCAGGTTCAGCTATAGTATCCAGCATTAGTCAGCAGTGAGCAGAAGCTCCTGAGACTTAAGGCCCCATCACACTAAGCGAGATCGCTAGCAATATCGCTTAAGCGTCACCGATTTTGTGACGCAGCAGCAATATTACTAGCGGTATCGCTATGTGTGATACTTACCTCCGGCTGGCTCCCCCTCTGTCTATCGCTGATCGTGTGAGAACGTCCTGGGCCATTTCTTGTCGGCGGCTTCCTGCTGGGCTTCCTGCTGGCGCCGACGAGCAACGGTTGGACGCGGGCGGGAGGACGTCTTCATCGCCGCGTCTGACAGGTAAGTAAAGACCGCCAACCGCTGCTGCATCACTGGTGAGATCTGCCTGTTTGGCAGCTCACTAGAGACCAATTAGCGATGAACCAGCGATCCTGACCGGGTCGTATCGTGGTCCAGATTGCTGGTGCATCGCTAAATGTGATGGGACCCTAAGTCCTGCTTTTTCCCAACTGAGCCTGCCCGTGAGACGACCGCTCATTGGTCGTCAGAGGTCACATGCTCAGGTCCTCAAGCAGCTCAGATTGGGCCATCAGCAAGGTCCTGAAAGGCTGTGGCTATAAAAGGATCACACGGCCGCACGGCCGTGCGCTAGTATAGTCCACGTGGAGTGAGTGTTGTATGCATGTATGAATGTCTCTGGTGAATGACTCATTATGAAACCCCTACCCTTAGTACACATGTGTTGTTCAACCTTGCCAGTTAGTGCCTAGGCTGATAGTGCAGGTAGGTGACAGAGTCAGGGACTAGCTTCAGCACCAAATAGTGGCTTTGCCTGTATACCACTGTGCACTTGGACTGCACTCCACAGTAGCCAGCGTCTATTAGTAGCATTCGCAGGTGCGACGCCATGCGTTTAGTGGGTCTAGAGAGGCTCTTACCCTTGGGGACTAGCGCTGATTCAGCTGTACCCTGTGACAGTCAACAGGGTACGGCATCTGTGTTCTGCGGTTCTGTGGCTCTGTGAAGCAACAGATCCTGTTGCTACTGCACACTGGGTGGCGTTTAACCCACGTGTGTCCCATGCGATACCGCCATTTTGTGTCCGCCATTACCGAGCAGCAGTTAACATCTCTGCACGGTGGACCCAAGGCTGTGAATGCACCTTACTACCATCTTCTTATTATTTGGTGCATTCCACCAGCCCCTAACACAGGGGAACACTCTCAAAGGTCTAGGACAGTTTTCTCAGACCATCCCTGGTGCTCAAGAAAGACATTTGTCATGATCCAGGCTGGATCTGACAAGGTAAATGGATAAGTGAACTTTTTTCCTTTGGCTTGGTGCCAAAGTTGGTTGATTGCCCCCGGTGGCCATTAGAATTATTACACGTGGTGTCGTTCATTCTAAGTTGCCCCGGTGGTGGGTAGTGGTATCGCACTTTAGTTCTTTGGTTAAGTGCACGTGATTAGGTAACAGGTGTGAATGCTCTATAAATGAGTGTCAGGTGGTTCAATCACTGCTGGTGATATTGTGTGTATGTCATTCACAAGGAAGCCTGGGTGAATGAAGGAGCTGAACATGAGTCCTGCGCAGTCCAGCCAGAGGGGACGAGTGGCAGCTAGGTGGTCTGCAAGAAGGGCTGGCATGGCGTGGTGGAGTCCCAGTTTATGGTGTTGGCAGGAAGTGCTTGCATGGCTTGGTGGAGTGACGACTATGGAGAGAGTTGCACTCAGCATGCGGGACTTGGTTGCTGAGAGCTGGACTCAAGCATGCTTGATTTTTTGGGCAGGAGCTGAACTCATCTTTGGGACTCTGTTACTGGACTTCTGCAAATGTTGGTGGACTCTGCTCCAAGGCTGCACTATGGTGAAGGATCCAGTTATGGTGATGGATCCGGGTGGAGGAGAAGATGCTAGGAGCGTACGCAACAGAGCAAAGCTAAGTGGTGTTTCCCCTGTTTTGTCATCTTTCCTCATGTGTGTTTTAGTGCAGTGGTGGGATTAGTTTCCGCACCGACCAATTCCCTAGTGAGGGTTTAGGTCAGGACGAGCTAGGGTTTTTTAGGTTCCTGTTGCGCGCCCGGTGCGGAACCGGCATAGGGAACGTTAGGAGTGCAGGGACACTGGCTCAGGGGAGCTCAGGAGGTCTCCACCTCCCTATTCCCTATCGCAGGGCCCACCATTGTTAATGTTACCCAGGTTCCCATTTATTATTTAAATTCGCCTTACTGGAGGCGGGGTTTCCAGATTTACGTGTAATATCTAAATTCGCCTGTTGGAGGCGGTGTATCCAGCTGCACGTTTTATTATTTAAATTTGCCCCACTGGAGGCGGTGTATCCAGGGTCACGTGTGTCATATGGGTTCGCCTTGCGGTACTCGCTGCGTCCAGACACACGTGACCGTGACAACAGTACTGAACTTGAAAGGGTTCAAAGGCGGGCTACTAAAATGATAAATGGAGTTGGTTCACAACAATACCCAGAAAGGTTATCAAAATTAGGTCTATTTACTCTAGAAAAGAGAAGACTTAGGGGAGACCTAATATATATGTACAAGTATATCGGAGGGCAATACAGAGATCTCACCCATGAACTATGAACCAGCATAGAAGAGGGTTCTTCACGGTAAGAGCAGTGAGGCTCTGGAATTCTCTTCCTGAGGAAGTGGTGATGGCCAACTCACTGAATGAATTTAAGAAAGGAATGGATGCTTTTCTTGTGAGTAACAGTATAGAAGTTACGAATAACATAATATTATAGGTAGATGGTTGACCCAGCTTAGGGGAAGGAATTTTTTCCCTATGGAGAAAATTGGCTTCTACTCTGTGGGTTTTTTGCCTTCCCCTGGATCAACAATGCAGAACAGCTGCACTAAAAATAGGCTGAACTAGATGGACATAAGGTCTTCCTTCAGCCTTCAAAACTATGTTACTATGTTATGTTACATCTTGGAGGTCCTGGCCTGCTAGCGTTTTGTCATAGCGAGTTTTTACTGTCACCAGGGGTATAATAACCGACAGGCACATCCACCTGTCAACTGAAAATGGAGAAAGGTTGACAATGTACAATAGAGATCGCTCATGTAATGTAAGAAGTAAGTGAAAGCTTTGGCATTGTACTATGCCTATATTTCTCTGCCGTATCTGTGCATAATGAATTGTGTTATGTGTTAAAGGGGCTCACTGAGACCCTTTCACCCGGGGTCCACAAAATGCTGGAGCTGGCCCTGGTCCTGCCAAAAGATCTTAACATTGGATCGCAGATGTCAAGGTATAATTTTATCCAGCTTCCTATGACCTACATGCCCATATAGACGGCTTAGAAGGAATGATTCTACTGACAGATTCCCTTTAAACTCTTGTAAGGCAGAGGGAGAGTTGTTCTTTTCCTTGTGTAGCTACTTTTCTTCCCAGAATCCAGATCTCCTGAGCAAGCTCTGTGCAGACAGAAATACTGCAGGATGATTTAACTAGGAAATGATACAATCTATAATAGTTGGTGGTTATGATATAAAAAATCTCCAACATATGGTATATATGCCATTTACAAGGGCAAAATTTTCTGAGGGTGTCAACAAACCGCTACGTGGGCATGCAGATAAAAAGCTGCAGCAGTGACAGAAGCCAATAGTCTGATCCCAGCTGGGAATATTATGGAGAAAAAGATACATCCATCTTTGCCAAGCCAGAGTATTTTTGATATGCAAGATTGAATTTTGGTTGATGTTAAAAAGGACACAATGGAAGGAGTTAAACACAAAAGGAAGTCAAATATTTTTAGCGATTAAGGAAGGACCTTGTTCTTCCAGATAACATTCCACACCTATCCCTTCATGTTACCAGCCAAGAATTTGTTTTCAAAACTCACTTTGGAATTGGTGGAAAAAAAGATCCTTCCCTCAGTCGGTAAAGTATTTCTTCTGTTGTTCCATAGCTGCATTCTATCAAAATCATCCAGACAATATCAAACAATTTTGTTACGTCATGGGTAATGGCTATCGTCTCATCTTTATCACAAGTAACGTGTAGGTGAAAACTTCTTGTCTCAAATGGAGAAGTATTAAATGACGCACTCCATCTGTGTACACGCTTTTTCTTGCGTTTTTATCCTGAATTTTGCATATGCCAAACTTACTTGTAGAGGTGATCATTATAATTCATTTGTATTCCTTGTCTGTGTTGCGTACATATTCCTACGTGAAGACAGAACAAAAGTCTTGTTTTTTTGAGCAAAAAGATGAATGAATTCGTGTGACCCAAAGGGACATCACAACAACTTACTGTGTTTGCATGGCTGTAGTATCCCTGGACTGCAATGTGTGGATTTCTTAGTACAATTAATCAAAGCTAAACAGGAACTAACAAAAACAGAGTGGGTGCAGGATCATTTATAATGGCTCAACAGTGGAGTTCCCATGATAGAAATTATCTATATGCAACAATCATGACATCAGTGGGGGTTTTAGGGAAAAAAAAATACTTTGCAATACTGATGCGATATCTACTGTATATACAAGTGAGTATATTTTCTTTAGGACTGTTATATATGGAGAGAAATTTTGAAGTATAAAGTACAAAATACAAATACAAAAGTACAGCTGATGCTACAAAGTTTAATACATTATTAAAGAAGGATTTTTATACATTTTAATAATAAAAAAAAACATTAAAATACAACAAAAAATTGCATAATCATACTCTATTTTATGCATTTTCTTCAGCAATTATCTAAATCAATCATTATTATTTATTATCCAAATTTAGCTTCAAAATGCCCAAATTGCAAAAAAAATATATATTTTGAAATTGCTGCAAATAATTATATTTGTGGTGAGAAGTTATTACTTAATTTTATACATCTGCATATTTTAAGTAAAAAAAGCAAAAAAAGTACTGTATTTTATATGTATGTATATGTATTTTATGTAGTAAAGTTGGAGAATATAACAAATAAAAAAAATACAAAATAAAATAGATACTGAATGTGATTTAAATTGCTGGCTTAAAAGTTAAGAGAATTTCTTTATTAATCTTATTTAATTATGTAACATAATACATGATAATGTTATTTTTCATTTTTTTTAGCCAAATTTAAAAAATGTTGCCTCTTGATGTATTGAACACGATAAGAGTCACTGCTAAATTATTTTTACATGCAATGGTGATGAGAATGAAGTTCTGCAAAATAAGGAGAGGAAAAACAGTGAGCTGAAAAATATATAAATCTCTGTATATTTACCATTTATAACTCATACCATTTTCCCATATCCACAAATCAAAATATGATCTTATTGTGGTTTTGAAATGTGTACAAATGAAATGAATTTACACTTCTTGGTTGACATGGTTTTTTTTTGGCCTTATACTATTACGGGAGGCAAACACCAAACACTTTCTAAAAAATATGAATCGAATCTATTCATCCTAGACCATAAAAAACACTCAGTTTTAATTAAAAATCTTCAACCGTTATTTCACGGCTCCAATGCAGGGTTATTGTGCCCACTCTCCATAATTCCTTGGCTTTTTCGACAAGCTCTCCTGCTCCCTTGTCTCTTATCCATGCATGTGACAATGCAGCCAGGGTTGCTGGGAGCTTGGCTGGGTAATTATTGTATTCCTCCTTGGCACCTACAGTGTAAAACGAAAATATGATAAATGATATAATCAACTTATGCAGGAAAAATATATCTTGTTACCAGAAAAATATATCTTTGTGCCATGTTATAAAAAATAAAATTTCTGAAAATCAGAGTTTTAAAGACTCAGTTTTTTTTCTGTTCTTTATTGTTAAAATATGTGTTTTTTTAAGGTTTGGCAATTAGGTGTTATTCTTTGCTTTATAAAGTGTATGCAGTGTTTTAGCAACTTTACTTCTAATTATTGTCATTTTTTTATATTAGTATTTATTGCTCTAAATGTGAAGTGAAAATGAATGGCACCAAGGCAGTGAGGCAATAAATCCAAATGGCTGTGGATAGGGATTATGTGTGGCTGATAACTAGCGGTCTTTGAGCTATGGGTATATGGTGCTCAGCATCAGAAAAATGCATCTTGTAAACATCAAAAAAGAAGGAAAAGAGATGCGGCACTCACCCATTAGCTATAAAACAAAGTCCTTTATTCAAACTTCATCGGTTTCAGATAAGGCTCATGGGACAAGCAGGTTAAAGAGGCATGAGAGGGAAAGAACGGACGACGGCCGTTTTGCGTACTCGACGCTTCCACGGGTCATTATCTGAAACCGATGAAGGTTGAATAAAGGACTTTGTTTTATAGCTAATGGGTGAGTGCCGCATTTCTTTTCCTTCTTTTTTGGTATTTATTGCTCTTGTTGACATTTATTCCCACAATGACTTTGACGCTGCATATTTTACCTGATCAAAAACTGCAGACTCCACAACATATCAATTTCTCTTACAGGTACGCTGATTTTTATGTGCAGGTTTTCCCCATAGACTTGTATTAAATGCAGAAAATCCACAGGTAAAAAAGCACATGTTTTAAATGCATTTCCGCTGTAGAGACTCTAAAAATGCATGTAATCAGCACATGACTGTATTAATAAAATTTTGTAATTTTGTCAGAGCAAAATACCAAGTATTAACCCCTTTCTCCCCACCATAGCCTCTTTTCACCATCCTGACCAGGCCAACTTTTTTCAATTCTGACCATTGCCCCTTTATGAGGTAATAACTCTGGAACACTGCAACATACCCCAGTAATTCTGAGACTGTTTTTCCATGACACGTTGTACTTTATGGTAGCAGTAAATTTTGGCTGATACGATTTGCGTTTCTTTATGAAAACATCAGAAATTTTATTGAAAATGTAGCAATTTTCAAACTTTGAATTTTTATGTCCTTAAACCAGAGTTATACCACACAAAATAGATAATAAATAACATTTCCCTCATGTCTAATTGACATCAGCATCGCTTTTGAAGCATAATTTATTTTGAAAGGACATAAGAAGGATTAGAATTTTATCAGTAATTTCTAATTTTTCCAAAAAAATATACAAAACCCATTTTTAGGGACCACGTCACATTTAAAGTGACTCTGAGGGGTCTATATAACAGAAAATACCCCAAAGTGGGTCATTTAAAAAAAATACACCCCACAAAGTGCTCAAAACTACATTTAAGAAGATTATTAACCTTTTATGGGCTTCACCGGAATTAAAGCAATATTGAAAGAAAAAAAAATAAAATTTTACTTTTTTCCCACAATAACATTGAATTACCCCCAAATTTTGGATTTTCACAAGGGCAACAGGAGAAAATGGACAAAATTGATAACCCATATGTGGTGAAAAACTACTGTTTGGGCACACGGCAGGGCTTGGAAGGAAGATGCATCCTTCAACTTTTGGAGCTCAAAATCGGCTGTTGTGCCTAAATAGTGTAAACCCTCCACAAGTAAAACCATTTTGTAAACTACACCCCTCAAGGAACTTATCTACATGTGTGGTGAGCACCTTGACCCCACAGGTGCTTCATAGAAATTTCTTACTTTGAGCCCTGAAGATAAAACATACAAACATGTTGCTTTAACAGCAAATTTTCCCTTTTCACAAAGGTAACAGGAGAAAATGGACCCCAAAATTTGTTGAGCAATTTCTCCTGAGTACAATACCCAATATGTGGTGGAAAAAGCAAATTAATTCTGGAGCTCAATTTTGGCTGGAATAGATTGCAGAATCCATGTTACATTTGAAGAGCCTATGACCTATGACATGCCAAAACAGCAGAGACTCCCACAAGTGACCTCATTTTGGAGACTACACTTCTTGAGGATGTAATGTAGGGCTGTAGTGAGGATTTTTAATCCTCAGGCGATTCAGAAAATTAATAACTTTGGATTCATTGGAAAATTAAAATTTTTTTCACTAAAATGTTACTTTGGCCCCAAGTTTTCATTTTTTTAAAAACAGATAATAGGAGAAAAAGTACCATACAATTTGTTAAGCAAAGTTTTCCCAAGTATGCCAATACCCCATATGTGGTTAAAAACTACTTTTGAGGCACAGGAAAAAGCTCAGAAGGGAAGCAGTGCCATACAGTTGTGGCCAAAAGTATTGACACCCCTGCAATTCTGTCAGATAATACTCAGTTTCTTCCTGAAAATGATCGCAAACACAAATTCTTTGGTATTATTATCTTAATTTAATTTGTCTTAAACGAAAAAAACATTAAAAAAAATTGTCCTAAAGCCAAATTAGATATAATTCCACACCAAACATAAAAAAAGAGGGTGGACAAAAGTATTGGCACTGTTCGAGAAATCATGTGATGCTTCTCTAATTTGTGTAATTAACAGCACCTGTAACTTACCTGTGGCACCTAACAGGTGTTGGCAATAACTAAATCACACTTGCAACCAGTTGACATAGATTAAAGTTGACTCAACCTCTGTCCTGTGTCCTTGTGTGTACCACATTGAGCATGGAGAAAAGAAAGAAGACCAAAGAACTGTCTGAGGACTTAAGAAACCAAATTGTGAGGAAGCATGAGCAATCTCAAGGCTACAAGTCCATCTCCAAAGACCTGAATGTTCCTGTGTCTACCGTGCGCAGTGTCATCAAGAAGTTTAAAGCCCATGGCACGGTGGCTAACCTCCCTAGATGTGGACGGAAAAGAAAAATTGACAAGAGATTTCAACACAAAATTGTGCGGATGTTGGATAAAGAACCTTGACTAACATCCAAACAAGTTCAAGCTGCCCTGCAGTCCGAGGGTACAACAGTGTCAACCCGTACTATCCGTCGGTGTCTGAATGAAAAGGGACTATATGGTAGGAGACCCAGGAAGACCCCACTTCTTACCCCGAGACATAAAAAAGCCAGGCTGGAGTTTGCCAAAACTTACCTGAAAAAGCCTAAAACGTTTTGGAAGAATGTTCTCTGGTCAGATGAGACAAAAGTAGAGCTTTTTGGGCAAAGGCATCAACAAAGAGTTTACAGGAGAAAAAAAGAGGCATTCAAAGAAAAGAACACGGTCCCTACCGTCAAACATGGCGGAGGTTCCCTGATGTTCTGGGGTTGCTTTGCTGCCTCTGGCACTGGACTGCTTGACAGTGTGCATGGCATTATGAAGTCTGAAGACTACCAACAAATTTTGCAGCATAATGTAGGGCCCAGTGTGAGAAAGCTGGGTCTCCCTCAGAGGTCATGGGTCTTCCAGCAGGACAATGACCCAAAACACACTTCAAAAAGCACTAGAAAATGGTTTGAGAGAAAGCACTGGAGACTTCTAAGGTGGCCAGCAATGAGTCCAGACCTGAATCCCATAGAACACCTGTGGAGAGATCTAAAAATGGCAGTTTTCAGAAGGCACCCTTCAAATATCAGGGACCTGGAGCAGTTTGCCAAAGAAGAATGGCCTAAAATTCCAGCAGAGCATTGTAAGAAACTCACTGATGGTTACCAGCAGCGGTTGGTCGCAGTTATTTTGGCTAAAGGTTGTGCAACCAAGTATTAGGCTGAGGGTACCAATACTTTTGTCTGGCCCATTTTTAGAGTTTTTTGTGAAATGATCAATGTTTTGCTTTTTGCTTCATTCTCTTTTGTGTTTTTTCATTTAAGACAAATTAAATGAAGATAATAATACCAAAGAATTTGTGTTTGCAATCATTTTCAGGAAGAAACTGAGTATTATCTGACAGAATTGCAG